>NC_056525.1:20388940-20457278 GCF_019175285.1 Sceloporus undulatus | reverse complement strand
AATAATAATAATAATAATAATAATAATAATAATAATAATAATAATAATAATTTTATTTGTATACCGCTTTTCCATAGATCAAAGCGCTTTACAGACCATATAAAAACCATTAAAATCATCTCATAAAAATAGATAAAATCCACTAATACAAATTATACAAAATCTGAACACAATCATTCAACAGTGTAAGGCAGAGAATCGATGGGAACGGAAATACACAGCTTCATTTTACAGGGGGGAAGGTTTGACAGAAGAGGAAGGTTTTGAGCCTCTTTTTAAATGTTACCAGGGATACCAGGGAATTTACAAATACGTAAAATTTTGTCATGCAATTAGATCTAGAAAAAGAAGTAATGAATGGTGAATGAATGGTAGAGACTAAATGTTTGGTAGTTATTGGAATTGAAGAATTTAATGTCAACATTGCATTTATTGTAATGTAATTTGTAAGACAATTTGTAAGTTGTGAATGATTTGTAAGATTGTTTTTGGTTATATGGTTATATGTGTTTTAATTTTTGTGAATACATTAATAAACATATTTAATAAGAAGAAAAAGAAAGTAGATTCAGAAAGCAGTGTCTGTGCCTTGAAATTGAACATGAGAAGTCATCATCTGGACAACAGAGAGCAGAAGCACAGGTCACAGTATTTCCTGCTATGGAGTTGTGCACTGAATTGCTGTTTCTCCTCTCTAATATTTTTAATATATGTTTACTTAATGTGCTTTGTACTTGTTTGTTTCAATGTTGCTGTGAACTGTGAGGTTCTGTGGATATACAGAACATAAAGGTGAAGTTAACCTTGTAATTTTGAAGACAAATCAGATTTCAATGTGGTCTCAGTACCAAGGTCAATCTAAAGGACACTGATATAAGTGGAGGAAGGATTTGTGACCCAGGAATGCTTGGAGCTACATGTTCTGTCTGTTTTTATTGAAGTAAGGGAGACTGGGTGAAAGTTGTCAAGGTCATTAACTAGCATGCAATGACAGGCATTTCCCCCTCCAGACCTGTAAGTTTGAATAATTCAAGATAGTATAGGTCTGAAGCAAACATGAAGTTTACTTTCCCAAGCATTGGAAACAATTTCAACAAAAGGCTAATGACTCTTGCAGGTCACCAGAGTCATTATCTGGTTCAGCAATGGAATTTAACTTGGATGGGACTGGATGCAAGTGATTTTATCTGCAACCATGTCATAGCAAGCTATAGATGACCACATAGCCAGACTTGTGGCAAAACAAACCCATTCACCTCATGGAACAGCTTCACCAAATGGCATCCCACAGATACAGTGGTGATGGGGAAGAAAGCAATATTTGCTGCCCTTCAAAACAAACATACTAAAGGTCTCCAATAGGGCCTCCCTGCCATGCTCTTCCCTTCTTTTCAGCCAATCCTTCCTTTTAACCTCCATGACCCCAACTCTCCTTTAAATCCACAGGGATCTCTTTGTATAGATGGGAGGAAATGATGCTTGGATGCTATGGCGTTAGTAACTTAGGCGGGTATACAGATGGCCCTCTAGGGGCCGTTTTCCCGCCGCCGCCATTCGCTGCGGAGGGAAGCCCCAGCAGCCAGACCGCAAGGCTTCCCTTCGCAGCGAAAAAACCTTTTCAAAACGCAGAAGTGGCGCCGCGAGGGGCGGAGCGCGCCCTCACGGCATCACTTCCGCCGCGACATGTCTGGAAGCACAGCATCCAAGACGTCAAAATGGCAGCGCCCATGTGGATGGGCGCCACCATTTACGACGCGCTCCGTGCGTGTTGGAGCCGGGGCGGGTTAGGAAGGGGAAACTCTTCCTAACCCTAGGACGCCCCTTCGTAACCCTAGCACGCACGGAGTGCGTCAGAAGTGGCGGTGTGTAACCCGCCTTAGTCTTCACTCTAAAAGCAAACAGAATCATCTAGAAAACAGCAATTATGATTTGTGTCTGTACAAGATGAAGAGGAGGTTTTTAAACAGAGGCTGGATAGCTTTTCTGGTCTCTTCCAGTTCTATGATTCAATAGTGGGATACAGACCACCCCTTTGGGGCGGCCTGCACCCGCCCCTTTCCTCAACGGATTGGGGCCTGCGCTGCCACAGCAGCAGCCCCGGAGGCCCCGATCCGCCTCTTTTCCAGGCCTCGGGGAAGCAGCAAAACACCACTTCCCCACGGTCTGGAAAGGGGTGTCTTTGGGGCTTCATGCCCCAAGGACACCCCAACAGTGGCGGGGAGACAGAGGCCCCATTCTTTTCAGTATTGCTGGCACAGCCATGTAAAGGCCGCACCAGCGATATGCGGCACGAAAGGAGCTCTGTTTTGGAGCTCCTTTCAGTGCCGCTGAAAGGGTGCCACAAGCGCCCTTCAGTGGTGCCAGTACGTAATGCCCGTGCTGCGCCGTTTGGACGTGATATGGGCGTTATGTCAAAATGGTGGCACCCATGTAGTCAGGGCACCGGCATTTTGATGTACTGAATATGTACTAGGATTAGGGAGCGTCTGAAAAGGACACTCCCAGACAACCCTAGCAGGTACTGAGTACATGCTTTTTGGCCCATCTGTACAGGGCCTAAGAGACTTCTGATCCTCCTTCAGTATAGATGGGAACTGGTATCTCCTTCAGCGCTCTCAAGCCTTTAAGTTGTTTGTAGCTTGATCTAGATCAGTGCCTCTCATTTTGATGGCTAGGAGCAGAATTCCCCAGCCAGTAGGCTTAGTTGGCCCTCTTCCTTATTGAATTTGTATTGTTTATTTCAACACATATTCAGCTTGCTTAGTTATCCACATCTGGCTGGATTTCTTGCTACACAACCAGGTAATAAACAGTATCACAAGGAAGAAGAGGCAGTATCTTGAACATTAAATTAGTGCATAGAAAGTAGAAACTGTTCAGAGTCCAACATGATCAAGGCACAGTTGGCTGGAATCTGGGGGAGGGCCTCCTCTATGTCTGAACCTCGATTATAGAATTCTCAGCTTTGGGAAATATACCAGGGGCCCGTTCAGACTACAGAATTATAGTGCTATTAGGCCACTTTGGCTCTGGCCTACAAAATTCTGGAACTGGCAATTTCGGGAAGTGAATTTAGAATTAAAGAGCCAGTGTGGTGTAGTGGTTTGGGTGCTGGACTATAACTCTGGAGGCCAGGGTTCAAATCCCCACTCAGCCATGGAAACCAAATCCCAGAGGAAGACAGTGGTAAACCCTCTCTGAACACTTTAGGGTCACCATAAGTTGGAGACACACAACAAATTGAGAATTCTCAGCCAGAGCACTGCAGTGCAGAACTAAACTATAAACTCTAGAATGCCATTTTCTCCTCTATTATCATCCCTTCACTGGCTCCCCTTCCCTTTCCGTATTCAGTATAAGCTCCTGTTGTTGAGTTTTAAAGCCCTGCATGGGCTGGCCCCTCCTTATTTATCTGAACTTTTTTCTCCTCACATTCCCACTTGTACCCTCCATTCTGGTAGTCAAGGTCTGCTGTCCCAGGCTAGGATTTCCACTGCCCCGTCCCGGATTCATCCCTTTTCACTTGCTGCCCCTCACTCCTGGTACCTCCTTCCCCCACTAGCAAGGGTCATCACTTTTTAACCAGTTTCAAAACTGAGTTGAAGACTATATTATTCAGGAAAGCGTTCCCAGGCATTGTGTGATTGTTTATCCGATTGTTATCTGAGATCTGATATTTGATTTGATATTTGATATTTGATCTTTTTAATTTGTTTTCTGCTTTTTTGTTTAATTCTACCTTGAATTATTATCTATTGTTTTATATGTATTTTGCAGAATGTATGCCATTGGCAGGTTTCATTTTTATCAATGTTATTGTTTGTATGTACAGTGCTGTGTAAATCTACAGTACTGTACTATATAAATAATGTATAATAATAATAATAGTTAACTTGGAATAATAATGCTCTAATTGTGTAGTGTGATGGGCCTCTGGTGACACTTTCCCCATCTTTTATTACCAAGATTTGGTTATATATACAAGAGGACATTTCATCTGCCAGGTTAAGGAGTAAGAAGTGTGAGTCTTCATGCCTGACTCTTTTAGGTTGATTTTACTTATCTCTGTTTTCATTGTTATTACTGTTTCTTGTACAGATAGTCAGCATGGTGTGGTGGTTTGAGTGTTGGACTAAGACTCCAGATGAACAGGGTTCAAATCTCTACTCAGCCATGGAAATACACTGGGCGAGTCACACACTCTCATCCTAAAAGGAAGGCAATGGCAAACCTATTCTGCATAAATATTGCCAAGAAAACTGTATACTTGTGTTGGCATAAGATGAAGTCAACTTGAAGGCACATAGCAACAGCAACTATTTATTGTTAAACTTTTTATTCTGTAATTTTTTTTAATGTGGTTAGGTTATTTCAAGCAGCTCATGCTAGTACTTCTGTGCCAGCATAAGGACTGAGAAAATTAATTCTTAAATAAAGAAATAAGACAACTCTTGCAGTGAAAAAAACCTAATGATAAACTGACCATTTAAATGAAGTGCTCATCTTGGTGAGATCTTACTGCTGAAACATAAGGAATCACAGAACATCCAGCATTTCAGAGATCTTGTATGAATTTAGTTGCAGTTGAATCCAGAATGCCTGGCTCTTCTTTGTCCCATACCAAATATCATGTAAGAACAGGCCCATCATATGCATATCTCATTACTTTCATCAGCCCATTGGCATGTGAGCAGCAGTCAACTGAATTATGTAGAAAGGCTCACAAGTGGGCATGGCATTTTGTACAGAGATCTCAAAGAATGCCAAGCCCCTCAAGTAGCAACCTTATCTTTTAGTCAATGTTATCTTCAGCACCACAACTTACATCAGGATACAGATAGGCCTAGTGCTACCTTGAAGGTATTCTCCATTGATATTGTGGATACAATCTAATGATTAATGTTCGAATAGAAAGAAGAAACAGTGATGCCAAGGTGGAAATGAGTAAGAACAAATTAATCCAATGTGAGGTAATGCCCCTATGTTACAGAAAAGATTGGTTTTTTCGAGGAGTGATGGTGAGGCCTATAAGGGACTGAAGGGGGAAGAATAGATGCAGTTCTCTTCACAGTTTGGCCATACCTGATATAGGCTGTGCACCAACCAAAAAATTTCTGTTCTGACCTTAATTCAGAAATCTAGAAAACAGCATAATGCAGCTCAGATGAATTCTGCTCTGAGGGAAATGAATAAGTTTCAGGGCATAAACTGCACAGATAAATCTAGCCCAAAAGGGAAAAAAGGTAAAAAGCAACTGATGGATATCAAGGTGTTAACAGTCCACCAATGGCACATGGAAGAGGAAAGAAACAAAGCTCCCAGCTGTGCAAATTGGCCGACTGAGCTTGGATTCTAGCTGGACGTTACACAGGATTCACCCGGCTGGCAGCATCTGCGGCAAAATGCATGTGATAATGTCAGAATACATCCCATATTAGAATTTAATTTGGCAGTGGTAATTCACTTTTTTTGTTCAAATGTTCTTTATTAGTTTTACATAAATCATATATACATTCCATTATTCCATACAAATACATATCCAGTTTAACATATACATCTATTTTTAATTCTTCTTCATTTTTCTCCATATTTCTTTACTTCCTTAGCTCTAAAGGTTTTATTGGATTATTTTTATATTTTCTTCGTATCTTGTTTCAAAATATCTGTACAACAAGGAAAAATAAAACTCTTAATCATATTCTCTTTCTTTTCTTCTTCTTCTTTGTGGTACTACCATATGTATTCTCCAAATAACTATTCCAATAGAACTCATAACCTCAATCTTACAACTATATATTTCATGTTTCCGGTTTGCAAATCTTCCATCCCATAAATTAATCATTCTCAGCAAACCAGCCCTTATCTAAACACCATCTTTTTTCCAGGAACGTTGTTATTTGAGCCCAATCTTTCTCAATCCTATTTTTCTTTTTGTCATCTACTATACATGAGAGCACATCTAATTTTCTTATATCGTTTAGCTTCCATAACCAATCCTCTATCTGCAATTTCTCCTTTGATTTCCAATTTTTTGCTATTATTAACCTTGCAATCGTAATCATATATAACATAATTCTCCACAGTCTGCTCTCATCTTCTTTTTTCAAAAAATATGTCATATTTAGTAAATATATTTCCGGCTTTTTTTTATAGCTTATTCCAAATATTCGCTGTATAATTTGATGTATTTCATCCCAAAATTCTTTTACTCTTTCACATTTCCACCACATATGAATTGTTGTACCCCTTTCTTTCTGACAATTCCAACAAATATCCGACTCTAGTTTCCAAATCTTTTTTAATCTAGCTGGAGTATAATACCATCTGTTACATATTTTAAGAAAATTTTCTTTAAGATCTTGACTTTTAGTGAAAGCATTTGTTCTAGCCCATGCTTTTTCCCATGCTTCTAATGGTATTTCATGACCTATATCTTTTGCCCAATCCACCATATATTGTTTGATTGGTTCTTTCTCCAATTCCCTTTCTCTGAACAATTTATACAGTTTTGATATTTTCTTTTCCTCCTCCTTTAATACTATCTCATCCAATTCCGTTTTGCCTAATTCTATTCCTCTCGTTTTTATATCTTCCTTAAATCTATTATGTATCTGATAATAACTATACCAGTTTAATTCCTTATTTTCATTTACCAATTCTTTTCTCGATTTTATTACCACTTCTTGTTTTCCATTCATCTTTAATATATCATTGTATCTTAACCATCTATCCTTGTTTTCCCATTTATTTGCAAATGCTTCTTGTGTGGATACCCAGCCCGGGATTTTATAATAAAAGATATTTTTAACCCGATTCCATGTTCCTATCAAAGCTCTCCTAATAGGATTATTATAAAAATCTTTATTTACTTCTAATTTGTTATACCATAAATATGCATGCCAACCAAAACACAGGTCTGGCCCCTCCAAATTCAACATATCCTTTTCCTTTAAGTGAATCCAGTCTTGTATCCACATCATATTACAAGCCCATCTGTACAGTTTAATATCTGGCATTCCACACCCACCATTCTCTCTTTTTTCTTTCAAATTATTCCACCTTATCCTGGCCTTTCCTCCTTTCCAAATAAATTTTTTAAATTCACTATTCCATTGGTCCAGCACTTTGTCCTGAATAGGAATAGGTAAATTTGTAAACAGAAACAAAAGTTTTGGAATGATATTCATTTTTATGGCGTATACTTTGCCTAATATAGATAGATTTAAATGTGTCCATCTTTGCATATCCTTTTTAATGTCTTCCCAGGTTTTTTTGTAATTATTATCATACAAATTCATATTATTCTCTGCAATCCATATACCCAGATATCTCACTTTATTGGCCACTTCACAACCCGTTTTTTGTCTTAACATTCCCTTCTCCTCTTTATTCAAGTTTTTTGTTAATATCACTGATTTTCCTTTATTAATTTTAAATCCTGACAATTTTCCAAACCACTTTAATTCATGTAATACTTCCTCGATGTTCTTTACAGGGTTTTCTATAATCAAAACTAAATCATCCGCATATGCTTGTATTTTTGTTTCTTTTCCCTTTATTTTTATTCCTCCTATTTTCTTATTACTCCTTATTTTATTTAATAACACTTCTAACACAAGTATAAACAACAGAGGCGACAGGGGACATCCCTGTCTTGTCCCTCTGTGTATCTCAAATTCTTCCGTTAATTCTCCATTTATTTTTAATCGTGCATATTGCTTTTTATATATTTCTTTCACATTATCTATAAAGTTTGTTCCCATCTCCATGGATTCTAGAGTGTCAAATAAAAAATTCCAGTTAATACTGTCGAACGCTTTTTCAGCGTCGACAAATAAAAGAGCAACTTTTTTCTCATTATGCACATTATAATAATCCAGAACATTTACTATTGTCCTTATGTTATTTTTAATTTGTCTTCCTGGTAAAAAACCGTTTTGTTCTTTTCCTATTATTTCCCTTAATATTATCTTTAATCTATTAGCTAATATAAATGCAAATATTTTATAGTCATTGTTCATTAAAGCTATTGGCCTGTAATTAGTTATTAATTGATCATCCTTCCCATCTTTTGGGATCAGTGATATTATCGTTTTCCCCCATGAATCTGGTTTTCCTTCTTTCTGTATTAAATTAAATAATTTCTTCAAAGGATCAATTATTTCCGCCTCAAATATTTTATAATATTTGGAGGTCAGGCCATCCTCTCCTGGAGATTTCCCAGCCTTTAAATTTTTGATTGCTGCTCTTATTTCTTCTGCTGTTATATCTGCGTTCAACGCTTCCCTTTGTTCCTTATTTAGCTTGCATTTATTGTTTATTATATCCTTAAGTTGCACTTTCCCCTGATATTCATTTCTTTTCTCAAACAAGTTCTTAAAGAACATCACAAATGCATTCCTGATTTCTTTTTGTTTTGTTATTATATCATCCTTATTTTTGATCTTAGTTATAATCTTACTTTCTCTTTTGCTTATTTTATTTGCATTTCCAAATTGGTTCACTTTGAGTTCTTTTAAATTTTTTGCCATTTCCTCTGTCGTTTTCCTAATCAACTGTTCCTTTAATAATTTAATTTCTTTTAATATTGTTTTGCTTCTTTTACCTCTTTGCAGTTCTAATTCCTTATTTCTCAATTTATTTTGTAAATCAATCTCCGATAACCTTTTTCTTTTTTTAATTTCTGCCATTTTCTGAATAAACAGCCCTCTCATAACAGCTTTACTTGTGTCCCAAACCGTTTTCATCTTAGTCCCTTTGTCACAATTTTCCTTAAAAAACATCTTAAGTTCTCCTTTAATTTTATTCACAAAGCTTAGATCATCTAATATTTCTTCACACAATTTCCAAGTAACAGTCTTTTTCCTATTTGTATTTAATTCCATCTCTATCATATTATGGTCTGACATTGCCCTTGGCCAAATTTCCATTTGCTTTACTCTTATAGAGACTTGTTTTGAAACTAGGAACATATCTATTCTCAAAGAGGACTTGTGAACTTCAGAAAAAAAAGTAAAGCCTTCTTTTTTACCATAACATTGTGACCATACATCTATCAAATTAAATTCCTCTTTTAAATCAAAATAACTCTTGGGTAAAATTCCCTGCTTTTTCTTTACTGCTTTTTTGGTGGATTTTCTATCCCTCTGTGGCTTCTCCACCCCGTTAAAATCCCCAGTCAAAATTAAATTGTCATTATCCAAGTTATCCAGGGACAATCAGGTAATTCACTTTTTTTAGCGGTGTGCTAAACTCCTAAATCAGAAGCACACACCTATTTGTCTATTCATCCATTACTTTCTGCATTTCTCTTATTTGTCTTTCAAGGAGCTAACACTCTGTTTGAAAACTCTGTCATAAAAATAAGACGTCCAAAACAAAAACAAATACATTAATAACAATTTGAATTTTTAAAGTGTATTTTATTTAATCCTGTTTTAAATGGGAGTCAGTTTATTTATTGAGAGTATGTATTATTGCAATATATTCTAGTCATGTAAGCCGCCTTGATTGCTGAAGCAGAAAGGTATAGTATAAGAATAAAGGGTTGGGGGTATGGCGTAGTGGTTTGAGTGTTATACTAAGACACTGGGAGATAAGGGTTTCAATCCCAGCTCAGCCATGAAAACCCACTGAGTGACCTTGGTAAAGTCACACTCTCTCAGCTTCAGAGGATGGCGATGGCAAACCCCTCTGAAGAAACATGCCAAGAAAACGCCATGATAGGCGAATGCCTTAGAATTACCATAAGTCAGAAATTACTTGAAGGGACACAACAACAACAACTAAGGATAGTTACAGGACAAGAAGCTCCATTGAACTCAAGTAATGCTTACATCTGACCTTTAGGCATTATTAAGAAATGGAAAAAATATTGTAAGGAAGTATTCCCATCTAAAATGCAAGTGAAGTAGGAACCCAAACAATGTGAAGGGAAAAAAGTATTCAGCCACCATTGGATTTTTCCCCATTTCCTGACTTCCTTTGTGCTAAGCTGGCATGAATGACAGTAAAACTTGAAAGGCTTGTATTACTTCATTTGTTTTCCAGAGCAAGGTGGGTCCATTAATTACCCTGGAGCCCTTTCACACTATACAATTATAGCAGTATGATTCCAGTTTAATTGCCACAGCAATGTCCTATGGAATCCTTGGGTTTGTAGTTTGGAAATTGTAGCTTAAGTAGAGTTTTTGGCTGTGAATTTTAAATATGCCTCCCTACATATCCAATTCCAGGTTTCCATAGGAATTCTGTCAACAAACATAGCACTGTAACTGTGAAGTAAGAAAAGGCACCTGTTGCTTCCAATGCATGTCATTCTTAATCAGAAAATAATTCTGAAGTGTTCCTCCTCTTTGTTCCCTACTATCACTACATCACTCATTGTACCTCAGTTCTTTAACTAAGAAGTTAAGACAATGCCTGTATACCTCCATCTCTGATGGGATTGAATGGACCTCAGAATTTCAGGGCAGAGATCATAAGAATCCTACAATTATTTCCATACATTCACAAAGCCTTGGAGAACAATTTAGGGCACTTCACAAAGGTATGTTGGTTAAAAAATAGAGCAGGGGGATGTCTTCAGAAGCCCCAGTAAGTTATGTAAATCTTCAACTAATTTGTCCTTACATATGAGAAAAAACAATTACATTTTCTTCTTAGTATGGGAGAAATTAAATAATACTCCATAGTATTCTCCTTGAATTTGAATCTCCCAAAGTCTTTTTGTTGCTACTGTGTGCCTTATAGTGATTTCCAACTTATAGTGAACCTGTTATAGGATTTTCTTGGCATGATTTGTTCAGAGGAGGTTTGACACTGCCTTGCCTTGAGGCTTGTCCAAGATCACCCAGCGGGTAGTGTTGTCAACAGGCCTCGAAGGTATTCCCCAGAATGTTTTACCAAAATTCAAAATCCCTGCAATTCCCCAATATTAACCAGAATATTCAGTCAAAATCAACAGAAAGAAATTAATTAAATTTCCCAGATTCTGGGGAATTTCCCGAAAATTGGCAACACTGCCAGTGGGTTTCATGGCCATGCTGGGAATCAAATCTTGGTTACCAGAGTTGTAGCCCAACACTCAAACCACCACACCATGCTGGAAGAATTATTCTATTGGGGGGGGGGGATATCATATTTTTTGTGAAAAAACAATATTGGCTGGAATCTTCTATCACTGTCTATGTTACATAACTTTGTGTATACTTAGTACTTTATCACATCAGGTTTGTAAAATGACCTAATGGCATTTATGTAGGAAATGCAAACATACCAGGTTGAAGACAGTTCTTCCAAAGTCCAGTGATGCTGCTTCTGTCTCAGTCTCTGCCTTTTGCACACCAGCCTCCATAACTTCACCTCCTTGTCCTAACCCTTTCCCAGCATGCCTTTTGGTCTGTATTTATTTTTATTTGTAGCACAGTTGTGCAATTGTGACAATCCATTAAGTTAAAAAAGAAAAGAAAAGAAAAGAATAGCAGCCTGCTTGGAAATAGAAACTGTAGCAGGAGGAACTTATCATACATGAATCAAAGTGGGAAAGGAATGGGATTGAGATGCATTGACAGGTTTTGCACATCAACGGATAGACAGTAAACCACCTACTGGATAGCCATAGCATCATGTGATAAGGTATGGCCACAGAAACTACTGTCCTGCTCTAATTCCACTTTTAAATCCATGTATGATAAAGTGTTTAGCTGCATAACAGAGGCATTAAGAAACTTTGATAATGAATTGTGAAGATCCATAACAGAACACTGGCAAAAGTGCCCAATGCATATTGCAGCCTACCAATGTGGATCAGTCCTGCAGAGCTTCAGTCCCAATGTGCATCAGACTTCCCCACATAGTAATGGTAACAGTAGCCTCTTACTGAATACAGACATCATGGAACTGTTCAGTTGTAATTCCTATAGATGTAATCCCCCTTACAAAGACATACATCCCCAACAGGATTCCAGCAGAAAACCTTCCTGCACAAAAAACTTTCTGTGTGGAAAACAAATTTTTGTGCAAAAACATGTTTTGCTCTACAGAATACTTCCTTCACAGTTCAGGATTTCAAATATGAGGAGAAAATTGCACCCAATTCTCATTGATGTATTATTCTTCCTGTGGAGGTTTCCCAACTGTCAAGAAGCCCCCTTTGCAGCTTGGAAATGAATAATTCTAAATATTTGTCCCATCCCTAGCTGCATGTGTATATCCTGTACATAAGGTTTGCCCCATGTATTGGGCCCTGGATTTTTGGAAGGAAGGAGGAGAGGCTGAGATATAAAGAATGTTTCAAATCAAAATAAAATTAACATTTATTTCCCCTTTCTTGTTCTCTTTCGTCTCCATCTTTCTCCTCTCTCTCTTTCATTTTCATCAAACATTTTCTTTTGCTTGTTCTCTCATCCTCTCCCTGCTCCCATTATTGCTGAATTGACAAAAAAAAACCTCACAGCAATTTAGGGCAATACATTTCTTGAGTGTAACCTTAGCACCCCCTGTGTGCAGCTAGTAAAAGTGTTGTCAACAGAAACATTTCTTCCCCTTTCAGGCAATGTATAGATTTAGTTATGCAGCCTATCATTTAGAATGAAATTTTAGAGGGCATATCTGGACCCAGAGAGTGGATGAACCAGCGAACCCAGAATAGTGACCTTAGACTGGATTTTTACTTCTATCAGTGAAAAGCACTGAAAAAGAAAATCGGACCTCTTGCACAATACATGCGGACCATGTCACAAGAGCTATGACAGCCCTTCCTTTTCAAAGCTTGCAAAAGTTTTAGAAGAAACTTTAGAAGAAAAATATATAAAAGTATATGCCTATCAAAAGTGTGCATGACTAAAATGTACAATTTGAATAATGTGTGAATACACCCTTTAGACAATGGAAACAGGGCTGTGGAAATCAGTATGCCAAACCTTTGGCTCCAGCTCCTCTATTTTTCTACTGTCCAACTCCAACTCTGACTCCTTCATAAACAGCAAATGAATATAACTTAGTAATAACAATTTTGCTATAGTAAAATGGTAGCACAAGGCATTTCATCACCACCACATGAATCATTAGGCTACTTCAATACATAGAACATCAAGTATGATTAATTTTGATTAAAATTAATTAAATTTGATTAAAATTCTGAACAAGAAAACTTTCCTAAATGCCTTTGAAAGTAAATATGTAACAAAAATATGCTTTTAATAAATTTTAAAAAGTGTTAACAAAAATAAATAGGCTATATCTTATAACTACAGAAAATATAAAATCAAGGCTTACAGAATTGTTGTTGTGTGCCTTTAAGTTTCCAACTTATGGCAACTCTAAGGTGATCCTATCATGAGGTTTTCTTGGCAAGATTTGTTCAGAGGAGGTTTGCCAGTGCCTTCCCCTGAGACTGAGAGCATGTGACTTGCCCAAGGTCTCCCAGTGGGTTTCATGGCTGAGCTGGGAACTGAATGCTGCTCTCCAGAGTCATAGCCAACACCCAAACCACTACACCACACTGGTTCTCACAGAACGTAATACATACAGTATATTGTAATAATATATTTTTTTTTTGTTTTGAAGCCAGAGTTGAAATCAGTACATTTCTACCAACTCCAGGTCCACCGAAAATTCCTTCCAGCGATGACTCTGGACCTTACTACACAGGGTTCCAGGCACAGGACGAGAATGGTCCAGAAGGGACTGGGAAGGGAATGAAACAAGTGGGGGATGCATTTTACTGCACACAGGAAGTCCCTCACTCATTCCATTCCCTTCCCTTCCATTCTGTCCCTTCTGAACTGTTCTCAAAAATTGAGTGCTCTGGGATGGATTGGGAATGGAAGGGAAGGGAACGGAACAAGTGAGGGACTTCTGTGTGCAGTAAAATGTGTCCCCCACTTGTTCCCAGCCCCTTCTGTTCCGTTCTCATCCTGTTCCGTGGAGCCCCTGTGCAGTAAGGTCATCTAACTCCACAACTCTGACTCTAGCTCCACAGTCCTGATGGAAACTAGTGTGGGTAAGAATGCATACATTGTGAAAAATAGCTTTGTGGATCAGATGTACATACAGTTATGTATGCATTTTCATACTGGAGAAAGAAAAGATCTGACAATAAGATACTGAACAACAAAAGTGGTCAGCCCCAGTTCCATTTCACACACCTGTATCTCCATCCACCCTATTTTCTGCTCCCCAGGGTCCCTGTGGCCTTCATCCCCACTTTTTTTAGGGAACTAGAAATGACCTGAAGATCTTTCTGCAGAACAAGTATGAGGATCACATAGTGCTGTAGATCAATGATATTCAAAGTGGTGATCTGTGCACTGGTTTCAGTCCACAAGCTATTGGCTGCCAGGCTGCCACAAGTTTCCAGGAAAGAAAGAAACAGTTGTAGCCAATGGTCACAAATATGGTGCCGGTCCCTGGTACACTGCAAAGAAGCAAACACCTTCCAGCTTCCCACAACATAAGATGCACCACTTTCAATGATGTTCCCAGTATCCCTCACAATTGACTATGCTGGCTAGGGTTGCTGGCAGTTGCAGTCCAACAACAGCTGGAGGATGGCATGATTCCCACCCTTTCTTTGTGAGAGGTACTGATGAGGGAGCAGAATTTGTTGGCATGGTCATGCTGTGAAATGTCACCTAGTGCTCAGGATGTTTATTTGTAACTAAATACCAATACTATAATACTGTACTTCCAGTGAACTCATGGAAAGGCAACCCATACCTGGATCCATGCATGTACTTGTAGAAGAATCACCACTTGAAGAACTGAATGGTAAGGATTTAACAATAATAAACTCCTCAGAATACAAAGAAACACTGCTGTTATTCTCTCTTTAATTATTGGTGTGGCATTAAACAATTATTTATGTAACCTAAAGACCAGCCATGATTTATGTTTAAACATAAGTACCACTGAGTTCAAAGAGCTTGCTTTCAAGTAACCTTGCATGAAGCTGAAGCCATAGTAAACTACTATGACTAGGGGGAAAGCTATGAACTGGTAACTGACTGATTGACTGATACATTAATATCCAATTTTTCTTCTAAAAATTGGATTATTAGGACAACCCTGTTTAGTAAATATTCTAATTCCCTACGGAATCTGAAAAGCTCCTGTCTTGGATGGGAGATCTCTAACCAATTCTGTTCCAAGGAATTTGGAAGGTATAAAACTATTTTTACTATTGATATGCCATGAAATATATTTTAGTTGCTCTATCCAAGTTAAGAGACAATGTGGTGTAGTTTGAGTGTTGGACTAAGACTCTGGGTTCAATAGGTCCACCTTAGGGTGGTCATAAAGTGGAAACTATTTGAAGGCATACAATAGTAGCTACCCAAGTCAAATCTCCAGGCTTTAGCAGGGATTGGAATTCACTATATTACTAGAAATAGTGAGTGACACACTTCCCCACTTGGTGCTCTTTAGACATGTTGGATGACAACTTCCTTAATCCCCATCCATCATGCCCATGGCAATATTACCAGCATGGCTTTATTGATGCCAAGGGTTTGAATTATGCTAATTTGATTAATATCAGTGGACTGGTAAATGCAGCTATCCCTCCAATTTGGAACATTATGAAGGCTTCTCTTGGTTTTAATCACAATATTTAGTTCTTCAGCATCCTGATTAAGTGTAACATCAGGCAATATAACATTCACTTCCAACATCTGAAGTTGCTTTTGCCTATAAAAGCTTGAGATGACATATAGAATTCTTTGAGTCAGGGCATGTGTAAATTGTAACCCTTGTAATGTTAGCTACACTCCAGCCTCAACCATGCTAGCCAACACTGGAAACTGCAGTCCAGCAACATCAGAGGGGCTACACAACTGCCACTATTTAAGATTTCATAAGACTCCACTGATTTCGATGCAACTATCTAGGGCTATGGAGCTATTCACATTCTGTAATTAATGAAAGCAAGAGCAAACATGTCTATGTATACATAGGCTCAGACCGTAGGAGTCCAAATACAGTAGCAACTAATCTTTCTACCAGCAGAGGTCAGCAAACTCCACCCAATGGCACTACTAACTATCAAAATTTATAAAGGTCTCATAACAAAGGTTGCAATGAAAACATTTTCCAATATTGTTTGTTTGTTGTTGTTGTTGTGTGCCTTCAAGTTATTTCTGACTTATGGTGACCCTAAGGCAAAGTATCGTGGGGTTTTCTTGGTACGTTTCTTCAGAGAAGAGTTCCCATTGCCATCTTCTGAGTCTGAGAGAGTGTAACTTGCGCAATTCACATAGTAGGTTTCTATGGCCAAGCTGGGATTTGAACTCTGGCCTCCAGGTTGTAGTCCAATGCACAAACCACTATACCATGCTGTAGCTGTTTTTAAGGTATCTTGAGGTAATGAATTTTTAAAAATACAATTAAAATGCCGTACTACACACTGTTCTTTCACAAATTCAGAACCCCACGGCTTTAAAAATAATAAAATAACTTTGCACTTTGCTCAAAAGCTAACTGGCAGCTAGTGGAGTGATTTTAATATTGGTGTGATAATGCTTACTCCTAGCTGTATCAGCAATCAATCTGGCTGTCATGTTTTGAACTAACTGAAGTTTCCAAACTTGCTGCAAAGATAGCCCAATGTAGAGTGCATTGCAGCAGTCCAGCCTTGAAGTTACCAGCACATGCACTACCATCTTTAGGTCTTTCAGTTCTAGGAGGGGGTGCATCTGGTGCATCAACCAAATCTGATAATAAGCATTCTTGACTGTTGCATCTGTCTGACATCTTGCTGCCAGATTCAACAATTCCAATATTTACTGTTCTGGGAACCTTTTTTAAAATTTTCCACCATGTTCCTGGCACAGTGTCGTTCTGGGAAATTTTGTTTCCACTGTTGGAAATTAACATGGCAGCTCCTACTTCACCCTAATCAGAGTGTTGCTGCTGCAAGGGAAGCCCTTGGGTACTATTCAGTTGAAAAGCACCCAGTGAGTTTGGCAGGTTACAGACCTCCCATTTGGGGCAGGCTGCACCCGCCCCTTTCCCTGGTGTATCGGGGCCTCAGCTGCCAGAATGGCAAAACGCTTCCCTGCAGCCTGAAAAGCAGCGGATCGGGGCCTCAGCGGCTGCCATTTTATTGGCATTATAGTAACACAGTTGAGAATGCTGGCCTCTTCCCTTTACTTACACTTCAAAGTGCACTATTGGTTAAGAATTATTCTTTCATTGTAAAGATTTTTAAAGATTTGTTTTCTGCACCAACAATTGGAATTATGCTGC
The DNA here is from genome assembly GCF_019175285.1 of Sceloporus undulatus. NCBI lineage: Eukaryota > Metazoa > Chordata > Lepidosauria > Squamata > Phrynosomatidae > Sceloporus > Sceloporus undulatus. The sequence continues at coordinate 20,440,031 of NC_056525.1, read as the reverse complement.
CATCTACATATTCATACACTGCAAATCCTAGCAGCTCTGGTCAGCATAGCCAATGCTGAGGGGTTCTGGAAACTGCAGTTCAACACCATCTGCAGCGCTGATATTACAAGTGCCCCTGGTTTTATTGTTTCTAATCCCTTTTGGTTGTGATTTTAATGGTTTTACTAATTAAGTTGTAAGTGATGCTGTTAGCTGTGTTGAGAATCTTGAGTTATTTTTTAGGATGGGGTTACAAATAAAAATGTAATAAAATTAAAAATGAAACATGAATTCTAGACCCCTGAGGAATCAACAGTCAGGAACAACAGCTTTTCACCTACCTTTCCCCCTCACACCCTGACCCTCTCCATCACCCCAAAGAAAACTTCATCCAGATATAGCAAGGCCAGTGCAGATACAGTGTATCAGTGGCAACTGTCAGGGAGTGGAGATCCCTGCCTAGCCTGGATATACTCTGTGTACCCCTTGCCATCATTTTTGAGAAATCTTGGAGAATGGGGAGAAATGCCAAATGACTGGAGAAAGGCAAACATTGTCCCTCTCTTCAAAAAAGGGCAAAAAGGAAGATCCTGGAAACTACAAACCATTCAGTGTAACATCATTAAAGATAAAGGTAAAGGTTTCCCCTTTAACAAGGTTGTTATGTTGTGTCCAATATCTCCGTTAGTAAGCTGAAGAGCCAGCATTGTGAAAGACAACTCTGTAGTGATGTGGCCAGTATGACTTCACAGAACACTGTTACCTTTCCTCCAAAGTGATACCTACAGTCCATCCTCCGAATTTTAATGGGGCTTGAGCATACATGGATTTTGGTATCCACGGGGGGGGGGGGGGGTAGTCCGGAATGGATCCCCCACAAATACAAAGATCCGACTATACTTGCACTTTTACATGCTTTTTGAACTGCTAGGCTGGCAGAAGCTGGGACTAGTGATGGGAGCTCACCCCGTCATGCGGCACTTGATCTCATACTCCTGATCTGACAATCTTGCAATCATCAGAGTCAACATCTTAACCACTGAGCCACTGCATCCCTGTCAATATCTCACAAGGGTCTCACTAGACAAACACATTGGGGGAAGGATTCTGGGAACTGTAACCAAAACATAACTTTGCCATATTTGTTCTGAATGCCTTGATGTTAGAACATCCTGAGGATGCCTCAATCTGCTGTCTTGTTGAGTTGTGACTACAACCCCCACTCCCCACCAAGGCATCTGGATTGAGAATGAGGCCCCATTCCCACTGGGCTATAAAGCAAATCAAGAATCAGATTATAGGAACATCATTCCCATTTGAATTCGTGTTCAATCCTACTTTGATCAATTTCTCTAGTGAAAACCCGAATCAGCGGTGGATAACCCGGGTTATCCTGACACGACTTTTCCAGTGGTTTTTTTTGCCAGGGACCATGTCTGATCCAGGGTAAATTAACGGGAACATTGGGTGTCTGATTCAGGTATTTGGGGATGGGAGGGCCAATGTTAAAGGGGCTGGTCTGGGGGTGTCACCGGCTTTGTTCTCTTTCCTGGCATTCCTGGCGCCATTTTCCCATTTGCGTAGACTTTCCTCAGTGGTGCAGGAAGCGATCCTGTGTGTAGCAGGCCCATAACTAGTCTGGGGCAAGTGGGTCACCGCCCCAGGGCCCCCAGCCAAAGGAGGCCCCAAAGAGACAGAGAGACTTAGGCTGTATCTACACTGGAGAAATCACCTGGTTTGGCACCAGTTTCATTCTTTTCTGGCTCTAGGCTATGGAATTCTGAGAGATGGACCCACAACAAACTCCAACTCCCAGAATGCCACAGCGTTGAGCCAGGATGCTTAAAAGCAGTGCCAAACCGGGTGATTTCTCCAGTGTAGATGCAGCCTCAGTCTCTTTCTCTTTCTGGCGCGTGCACGTCTGCATGCTCCCCTGCCTGCCCCAAGTCCTGGGAGTTGGAGTTTGTTGTGGGAGTGTACACACACACACACACACACACGGGAAAATCTTTGGATCTGAATTGCATCCCTCATTATTCTTCCTCCTCCTCCTCTTCTTCCTCCCCTATTGTTCCTCCTCCTCTTCTTCCTCCCCTTTTCTACCTCCTCCTCTTCCTCCTTCCTCCTCTTCCACTGTGGGCCCGACAACATACTCTAACTCCCAGAATTCCATGGCCTAAAGCCAGAAAAGAGTGAAAGAGGTGCCAAGAGTGTGGATGCAGCCTCTCTCTCTCTCTCTCTCTGGTGTGTGCGCACTCCCCTGCCCCGAGTCCTGGGAGTTGGGGTTTGTTGCTGGCCTGCTGGACCCTTCTTATTTCTCTTCCTCTTGCTTTTCCTCTTCCTCCTCCCTCCTCCTCTTCTTACTCCCCTTTTCCTCCTCCTTCCTCTCCTCTTCCTCCTCCTTCCTCCCCTCTTTCTCATTCTCCTCTTCTTCCTCCTGTCTTCTTGCTCCTCTTCTTTTTCCTCCTCCTCCTCCTCCTCCTCCTCCTCCTCCTCTTCCTCCCCTCTTCCTCCCCCTCTTCTTCTTCCTCCCTTCTTCTTCCTCCTCTTTTTCTTCTTCTTCCTCCTCCTCTTCTTCCTCCCCTCTTCCTCCTCTTCTTTTTTATCTTCTTTTTCCTATTCTACTCCTTTCCTCCCTCCTTCCTCCTCTTCTTCTTCCCCTCTTCTTCCTCTTCTGTTGTTGTTGTTGATGATGATGTTGTTGTTGTTATTGTGTGCCTTCAACTCCTTTCTGACTTATGGCAACCCTGCAGAGTTCCCTTGGCATAGTTTCTTCGGGTGGGGAGTGCCTTCACTTTCTCCTGAGAGGCTGAGAGAGTGTGTCTTCCTCAAGGTCTCCCAGTGGGTATGCATGGCCGGTCTGTCTCCTCAAATTCTCTAGCCACCATGCCAGCCCCCTCTTTTTTCCCCTTCTTCTTCTTCCTCCTCTTCTTCATCTTCCCCTCTTCCAATCTCAATGACGCCTAGCCGCCCAAGTGCTCAGGTGTTTCAGCAATCCATTGACCACTAAAAAAAACAACCCAGAAAAACAGGTTTGAAAGATGCAAATGGGAACAGGGAACAAAAATAGCCTGCATCAAAATGTATTGAAACAACTGATGTCACTGTGATGTCTAATCGCCTAAATGCTTGATTGACAGCTTAAAAAAGAAAAAAAAACGGTTCAAGACAGGCAATGGGAACGGGGAACAAAAAGTCTGCATCAAAATACAACAGAGAAATATCAATGGGAATGAGAACGTGGGTCAAGAAAAACCAAGTCTGTTTGCTCCCTTTTGTAATGGGAATGATGGACATGATTCGAATACGACTCAGGAACTCGATCCGAGCCAGACTCGCAGCAAGATTTGTCACTTTATAACCCAATGGGAATGGTGCCTGTATCCACATTTAGATGGCATCTGCTGGTCAGTTCTGTATCCCAAACATGGCAGTTGAGATGTACTGAATATTTAAGCTGAATTGCCCTATCTAGCAAGTAGATGTACAGTGTTCTCTGTGCATTATACTGTGTAACACAGAAAGCATGCCAGAGGTTCAGGAAATACCTTTCAAGGGAGCCCAATTAAAATGCCCCAGGGAAGAATCTAAACTGGGGGTTGTTAAAAGTCTGTCAGCTCCTCTTGTTGCCTCTGCCTTTGTGATAAGCACTCCTCAAAGTTGAGTAGTACTGGAGAGACAGCAAGTGGGTGGCCTATTTTAAGAACTGTTGTCAGTTATAAGGCAGATAGGAAGACTGCTAAGATACTTTAGAACAGAAGCAGTTAATCTGGGGTCCACAGATCCTTTGGGCTCTGTAAACTGGGATAGTAGAGGGAGGGGAATCTTTATTTTTCACTAACCTCTCTAAGTAAAATTTTGCATTTCCTTCAATGATGAATGCAGGCAACAAAGCACAGTAGTATTAGCAATGGTTGTGACTTTGCCAACAGTAGAAATTACAGATATTTTCATATCACATTACAGTTGTTGGAGATACAGTATCTTGAAATGTCATTTATACTCATTGCTAGTTTGACATTACTATAATTTTTACATCCGCTTTAAGGCTAGGCTGCCCAAGGAGGCCATGAAACAAAAAAGGTTAAGAACCCCGGCTTTGGAAAGATCTTTTGCAAATGACACTTTGACACTTCACTGAACTTTCTATAAATAATGTGCCTAAACTGTCTTTCTAGGTTCCTGCAGCAGCCAGAGGCTTCCACGCCAATACAGTGGTTAATCTGTTCTGGGATTTTGTCTGAGCTTTAAAAACTGCTACCCAGGGTGCTGAACCCTTTCTCTAAAATAGGTTTGGATAATTTAAAGTTTGGACTAAAACCCAGAGCACATTCACTTGTAGCTTTTCCAAGTTTTGGGGACAGATGGCAGGCGGTCTTTCAAGGATGCTTGCCCACCACTACAGATTTTCATATAGAAGAATTACTGCTAATGTAGGGTTTTTCCAATCACAATTCCATGAAACCCTAGGGCCTAGGCTGAAAGAGGCAACTAGTGGATCTGTGAGAGATTGTGACTGGAAATAAATAAACTTTTTTTGAACTGTAGAAATAATAATTTTTAAGCAAGGGTTCCCTGATATCAATGTTTCCTCCAGGGTATAAAAATTGAGAAAGTATCCAGAATTTTGTCAGAGACCATTTGAAAACTTCTGGCACATGTATATTTAACATCACTTGACAGACAGTCTTCACACATGTGAAACTGACAAGTGTAAATCGCTAACATTTCCAATTGTTAAGGTTCCCTGTTGAATCTTAAATATGGAATTTTTGATTTAGCACTTGATTAATGAAATTGAAAAACTGAGCACTTTTTGAACACAGTAAGACCTTGGTATCCACTGGGGAACTGTTCCAGATCCCCCCCCCCCCGATACCAAAATCCACAAGACCTCAAATCCCATTGTCCCCAATGGCAGAATGTGCAAGCAACCACACTGCCTTGCCATCCACAGATGCTTAAGTCCTCAGATAGTGAGGCCATACTGTATTTGTAAACATTTGTTCAATTCCTTTCATCTTTCCTTTCATCTTTCATCACCCTTCCATAGATTTTCAGATTCCAGAAACAAACATTTGAATCCCCAAAATATCTGCTAGGATTGCTGGGAGCTGTAATGTGTTTCCATTACATGGCTGTAGAAGTTTGATACCAGTTTAAACGACATGCTCCATTTTAGAGAATCCTGGGATTTGTAGCTTGGTAACATCCTTAGAATTCTCTGCCAGAGAGTTTCTTTAGTCTACTCTCCTGAACTACATGTCTCAACATACCCAGAGAAAAGGGACAGAGAATTAAATCAGTTGAATTCTGTAGTATAGACAGGCAGATACTAAGGCATTTTCAGAAAGCATCCAGTGAAGAGAAGTTGCTGTTATAATTTGGAGAAAACAAATTCAGAGCAATAAAGTTAATTAATCAGATATTTATAGAAGGCCATATACCACTCTAAAAACATTCCTTGGAAGGGAAGAAAGAATGGGTATGTCTGGTTCTTCTATCTCTATTTTTAAAAATACATTATAGTAACACTTTTAGTACAGTTTTTAATATTTCTTTAAGCTCTGCTGTGCACATAATCTTGGTATGGGATGTTTGAAGGGCATGAATTAAAAAGAACATCTACTATGTCAAGCAATTCCTCACCCTTTGATCAACTAGTATCAATCAAGAAGCATCTGGTAAGAAGAGAATACACTATCCAGGTTCACTTTGTACCAAGCTGGGTATGGCCCATATTCTGAGTTTTGTTCTTTTAGTTGGATAAAGCCCTATTTGTCGGATAAATTTTCAGCATGATCCTGATATAAAAGCCTTTGCACTTGATCTTGCCCACCTCCATTTCTTCACCTCCTCCTCCCAGCATATCAGGCTGTCTGGTTTAGGTGATTTTATGCCCCCTTATATCACATTGGTTCCTGGAATATCTGCTTTGATAACACATCACAGTACTACCAGCCTCTCTGAAGAGAGAAACACTCAGTGCTGTCCATTATCAGAGCTGGAAAACACTTGCAAAAAATTAGCCAGAGTTATTTGTATTTCCTGCCAATGCCCCCTTTTCCCCCTCCTAGTTTCACACAAAGCCCAGCCTTCAAGGATTATCTATCAACAGGCACCTCTTTGTTTTTCCTAAGAGTTCAGCTGTAACACTGAGTTGCAAACAGGAATACGGAAGGAGAAGGTGCTATTGCAGCGTTATGCTGGCCACAACATCTTGGATTGTACAGAAGCAAAATATGTTTGCTTCTGACAGATGCCAAGTGAGACTGATCTCACTGACATGGACAGGGGTTGGGGGAGGCTGGTTAGATTTTGACAGGCAAATGTGCATCTCATGTTGATGTGGCAGGTTCAGCTTTTGTGGAGATATCATTCCTGTCAGATAATAAAGGCCTGTTTTCATGTGCAGAAAAAGGTACCCCTTGTTTTGTGTTCCTCCAGGCTGGAGGAGTGCCAAAAGGTAGAGGAAATACAGAGGTAGACATATATGCAATAAAAAGCCTACTAGAGAAACACAATTAGTTTTGCTGCATTGCAGACTAATTCTCTAGGCTCAAGGTGTCCTCTTGTCTTGAATCCAATTGGTGCCTAACAAATGCATAAAATCCCCTATGGAAGCAACTGGACATTTTTGTCTGATGTGCAATGTACACACTCAGTTCAAGACTGGGGAAGTAGAATTGTGCATGTGGCACTATTGCTGATAGACCAAAATTGTGCATAGATACAAAATGTACAAGGATGTACAATGGCACATGGATACACATGTTCACTGGGTTGTACATTCAGTTGCACAACATTGTCATTCAACAGAAAGAAAATATTGGGGGGAAATAGCAATTTCAGGATTTGAAAAATAATAGAATAAAATACTATGTAGAAATGAATTGTTTATACACACACACACACACACACACACACACACACATATACACACACAGGCAGTACAATTATTTGATAACTACAACCATCATCTAGAAGGGTGGAGTTCCTATGTATTCTCCTTTTCTTTTGTTATAACTGTCTTATAACACTTACACTAGTTGCTTAGTTAGTTGTGCAAGTTGTAGATGTAGTTTTCATTATATGTTGTTTTATATTACTAAATGTTGTGAGGGGGAGTCAAGAACTGGATCTGTTGGATGGGGGAGCAGGTCAGGCAGTTATTGTTCTCATGGAAGAAATGTCCCATCTTGTGTCCTATTTAAGGAAAATCTCATTGTAAAGTTGAAGGATATTGTGACATCAGCATCGAGCAGACCAATTAATTTCCTGATTTTTCCATTTGCATGTGGGAAATGTTTACCACTCCACTCCTGGCTGTAAGTCAGGACTAGTGATACCAATGAGATACACCATTAAACTTACTGATATCAATTTTTTTTTCTTATTCTGAAAAAGCATCCTTGCAATACCCAACTGCCTTGTCTCGACAGAACCTGTGACAGGTGGGCAGGATTCTTTGCCTTCAAAATTTACATAAGTATTTGCATGTATTCCTGTGGAAAATATTGCATTCCTTTAGAAAATGAAGGATGATGAAAGAGATGCAAATAAAACAGAAGGGAGAAGCATCACAGTTTTGCCTACGCAAATGCATACATGTAAGGGGTTTGGTATTAGCATGCCTCCTAGAAAAACATATACTATTTTCTACCCAAAATATACTGATATAAAAAAGCAGATTTCTCAAGCTCCGTAACTCACCTGTAATATGACTGGACCTAGCTGATGGCCACAATCCCATGCTGGCTTTTTTTTGCTTTGTGAAATCCTCATACCAGGAGTGGCCCTGGAGAGGAATTGCTGATCATTTCTCACATTCTATAGCCACAGATAAGAGATTTTTGTGGAGTTGTTTGCACAGGCATGTAACAAAGTACAAGAGACCTATAATTTTAAATGCAAATCAGTAATCGTGGAGAGTTCTCCAAAACCATTGCTCTGGAATGCAGCTAAAGTTATCTACAGACCAGTGGGACTTGCCCCTTTCTCCCAGCTTTGTAGAATCTGCCCTCTGTATAAATATGCATCCTTTACTTTTCTACTGATGTTTTAGACTTCTATCAATCCCACCCTCTGTGACTTAGGGGCTGTACAGACTGGCACTTTGTGCCCGCCTGTACACACAGTGAGGGCTGAGCATCCGCACACTCAAAGCCCTTACCATGCTGCCTGGGCACCATTTTGGTGCATGCCTGTCCATACAGCATGTGCCATGATGACGCACACCAGGTACAGTGCCCAAATGGTGCAGCGCAGAAGGGGTGTCATCATGGTGCACCGGCACACCTATGGCACCCCTTCCAGGACACACCAAAAAGCCCCTTTTTGGAGCTTCTTTTTGCTCCCTCAAGAGTCCACAGCATGTAGCTCCCACAGCTTCCATCCAGGGCAAAAAGGGGCAGTGTCTTACAGTATGTATAGCCCCCAAGTTGCCAGAAATTCTCAGAGTTGTACTCCATAAATGTCTGAAGGTACCAAGTTGGAAAAACCAACAGTTTCTCTCTCCTCCACCTACTTTCTCCCTTTCCCCTCAGTTTACTTCAGTTGCTGCGTATGAAAATAGTTTCATGCTTTCTCTGTCTTAGTGCCCTCCAGCTACATAGTCCATGGGTTGCATATGAAGGGAGCTGTAATCCCATACGCTCCAAATACCCCAATTTGAAAGTGACATTTCCCATTAATCCTCTGCCACCCCACTTTTCCTGCTACTTTTTAAAATATCCCAGTTTCTCTCTCCTCTGCCCACTTTTCCCATTTCTCCTTGATTTACTTGAGTTGCTGAGTGTGAAAATAGTTTTCACACAGTTTCAAAGCATTCAATTAACTCAGTGGGAGGAGATGGTGGAACTTCCTCTCAGTAGGCTTAAGCAAAAGCAAACTGCTGCAGTCTCTCATAGCTTCTGTGTGCCTCTTCATTAATAACATTTGCCATCTTTACCATACTCTGATGTTGCTTGGCCACACATGCCTCAGATTTCATCTGTGAAATGTTGGCATGTATGTAAATCAAAACCTCTGGGGGACACTAGTTTAAGGAACGCTGCCTTATAAATGGTTTGAAATGACATGTTGGCTTGGGACATGGGTGGAATTACTTGTACCTCCTGATACTGCTGAACTACAATTCCCAACATTCATCATCATTGGTTGTCCTGAATAAGACTGCTAGGTTCAACACCATGTAGAGGTCACCCATTTCCTAGCCTGGAATAGCAATATGTGCTGGCTGGTAGATGAGGCTTATGATGACAGGAAGAGCCAGGGTCTCTCTGCTGGTTCATTCTGCTATAGGACTCTCCAAGAGGAAAAGTGCAAAACATTGAGATCACTTTAGCCACCTACTCAGGTTGTCTGGGATACTAACAGCCTTAAGAGCTCAATAAGTGATCCAAATGCCACAAACACATAGAGGCCTGGATCTGTCTTAATTCCTCCACTATAGTGCTTGGGAGAGATTAATCTGCCAATTTCCCAGTCCATGTGGCTTTTGCAATGTTCATCCAAGTGTGCCATTCCATTCTCTTTCTAGATTAATCTGCATCATGATGTAACGGTATGAGCATTGGACTATGACTCTGGAGATCAGGGTTTGAATCCTGATTCAGCCATATAAACCTACCGGATGACCTGGGCCAGTCACAGCCTCAGAGGGTGGCAATGGCAAATCTCCTCTGAACAAATCTTGCCAACCACATAGGGTCACCTTAGGGTCACCATAAGTCATAAGTCAAAAATCACATGAAGGCACACAATAACAGGCAGGCAGGCAGGCAGGCTGGCTGGCTGGCTGGCAGGCAGACAGACAGACAGACAAACAGACAGATATATTTTTCAATGTATTTGCCTCAAAATTAAGCATTGCTGCATAACGTTTAATTGCTTGTTTAGGGTCAAGAATTGCTCCAAAGTATTCAGAAAGTGCAGCCACCAGTTGATAACCAAGTTCCAACCTACCCAGTTATCAAGGATGCCTAGGTCAGTTTATCTTGGAGTGAATTCCTCAGGCATCCTTGCTCATGGCCCAGCACTCTCTCTAACACTGCACATATTTGGGAAGCATCTTTTCTCAGCAGGTACCAAAACACCTAGGACCAGCAAGCAATTGCCCAAGGCAACAAAATCTCATTTCAATCCCTTCCCCCAACCCACTCTATCCCACGTCACCCTATCACCCCTAACTTGTTCTTTCTCTTTTCTTGAAATGATTGCTGTAACCATGGTGGTTCTTTGTAGGGAGACTGTACTCTGAAGGCAGCAATTATTATTAGACAGTTTCATGTTTTAAATACTACATGACCTTAAAACCATACAAATTTATGATGTTAAAAAAATCCTCTCATGGTTGTAAAGCAAAACATAATGTGATGTTAATATTTCAAGATCTCTTTGCCTAGAGACAGCACTGAAGCCAATGACTAGATCTGCAAGTCCCTTGTTCATTTACGTCCACTAAGTCTACATATTTCCTTCTGTTCAGCTCTGGAGGGTATTAGCCACCTGGGACACATCCATGGTGACTTTTCTTGAGTGCAATGCCTTGTGGGAGGCCTGTGACATAAATGTGGAGTCCCATATGGAGTAAAAAATATAAAGAGGCAAAGGGAATTGATTCCAGATCTCCGGCTATATTTACTAAATCAACAAACAAGCAAACAAAGGCTTTCTCCTTCATGATACATTTCTTAAATTATAGGTTTAGTGCTTCCTGGCAGGCTAATAAAGTCGAGATGAATGATGAGAGAGTCTGCTGTGAGAATGAGTAAACATCGCCTACTGTCTGGGGAATGTAAGATGACTACTGTCTTATCCTTTGTTACAGGTTGTTAAGATAAAATTACCCTATATATCACTACTGCTGTCAATGAAATTAGAAAGAGCAAGCTACCTCCCAGCTGCCCTCTTTCTCCCTCTCTGAAAAAATAAAGGAAAAAAAATACAATGTTGTTACCACTTCTGAAGTAGCTTTAATTCAGTTTCTGACCTATATTACTTTAGACTGAAGTAAGAGAGAGCTCACATGATTAACTGATTGTATTTTTTTTATTCTGTGCACATAGAAAACTAGTTATCAAGGGAAAAAATTCTAGCCTAGACTTATTCTTAACATGCCAGGTTCAAAGTCCCATTTGATTGCGATGTTCACTGCATGACTTTGGGTTAGTCACTATTTTCCAGCCTAATCTCCATTAATAGGATTGTTGTTGTTCAGCTTTGACCTCCTTCTGGCAAAGGTGGGGTATATATGAAAGAAATAATAAATATTTAACAATAGCAGGCACGTAGTAATCACCATCAAGTAGTTTTTGACAACTGACCTGCAGTACCTACTAACCACAGGATTCTTACAAGATAAAATGTTTATCAGTCAGTGTATAATCATGTTGTTGTTGTTGTTGTTGTTGTTAACTGCTCTCTAGTTGACTCCAACTCATGGCAACCCTGTAGATGAGACATCTCCAAGATCCCCTATCCTCCACTCCTCTGCTTAATTCCTGAAAATTCATGCCTGTGACATTTCTGACTGAATCTATCCATCTAGTGTATGGTCTTCCCCTCTTTCTACTACCCTCTAGTTTTCCTAGCATTATTGTCTTTTCTAGTGATCGGTGCTTTCTCATTATGTGCCCAAAGTATAACAACCTCGGTTTGATCATCTTGGGTTCCAAGAAGATTTCACACTCAAGGATCCATCTTTTTTTTCCTTTTTGTCTGTCTATGGTATGCTAAGCATGCGTCTCTAGCACCACAGCTCAAATTAGTTGATTTTTTTTCTGTCTGATTTCTTTACTGTCCAGCTCTCACACCCATACATGGTGATGGAGAATACAGTGGCTTGGGTGATTCTGATTTTAGTGCTCAATGTATATCTTTACTCTTCAGGATGTTTTCTAGTTCTTTCATAGGTGCCTTTCCCATTTCTAGTCTTCTTATTTCTTGACTGCAGTCACCATTCTGATCAGTATTTGATATATAATCATATAATACAATCATTAGTATATAATAATTTCATACATTACCTCCTGCTCCAGATCAAAAGAAACACAGTTCCCCTTTTCTTCTCTGCAACGGTGGTGTCACTAGGGCTGTATGGAAGGTATGGAGTGCACCAGGTGGCACCCTAAGATGGGGTGACATCATCATTCCTCAAACATATGCCTTTGGGGCAAAAACAGATTGCGGCATTCGCCTGTGTCCCATGAAAAGCTCAGTGGGAGGAGAAAGGAGAGTCCCCAGTTTTAAACAAAACCAAAAAATTAATTTTCAATTTAAAAAAAAACAAGATTTTTTTAAAAACTTTCTTTTAAAACATCACATTTTATGCATTTTTCACTTTAAGCACATGAAACTATATATATATAAATACATTTAGGCTGTGCTTATGATACTGTAATTTAAAAGTATAAGTTTAATTTTGCTAGTTGTTTATCTCACAACTATTACCATGACATTCATTGATATATGGAAATTACAATTTATGAGTAACATTAGTACCAAAAACATGACTAAGAATTCTGTACGGTATAGTATGGAGGGAGGTCAATTACTGCACCAAATGATACTAACCCTAGTGACGCCACTGCTCTGAAATCCATAGATGCTAATAGCATTGTATAAAATCATAAATGTTACATGTGGTTAATGTGGGTTGAGTTGAAATCTGAAGTTAATCTGCATGCACATTCAACACCCAAAGGAACTCTAAGATGGAATCATTAGTAAATCATACTATAGAAAAAAATTTACTTGCGCTGTATTTTCCGAAAGCAATAAAACTTGCAACATGCCAGTTTATATGTGCCAACTAAGCTTCCTTAAAATAGCTATGAAACCACAACTCACCCACCCATCTTCCTCTTTGTAACTCTTATATCTTTATGTCTTATATGGAGGAAAACCTTAGCCAAAAACTGTTGTTATCTAGCACCATAAAGCCCAAGAATAATTTATAATCAAATTGTTAGTTTTTAAGTGGCTACAGGATACTTTGTTGTTTCTGCTGTAGCAGAGTGACATCACAGCTACTCCTTTAGAAACTGCTGTTTTGAACTCAGGAAAAAAATCCATGCCTTTGACTAAGAATAAGTCACATCTAAAGCATCTTTTTTCACATTCACACAAAACTTCTCCAGTACTAATAGTGAGTTATCCTACTGATGTGGCATCACCTACCCTGAATTACTCTCCTTCTGATTAGCTAAATTCTTCCTTTTCTCCCCAGCCGCCTCCTAAATCTCTAGAGTGTTGCCTTTGGGCAACCTGGCTAATAGATTCCATCTCAATGGGGCAATGAATCTGCTCTGAGTTTTATTTTGAACTTAAAGGAGCCATTGAGATGCTAACCCCTATCAGTTCAGAGTAAGATCTGGAAAGGATTCACTCTTTACTGACACAGAATCCACCAGTCGTCATTGGTAGCAGTTGACTTGCAAGATGCCCCAAAATCAGCTTAAGGCCACGTGGTGTAGTGATTACAGCATCAGATTTGGACTGAAGACAACCAGGTTTGAATCTCTGTTCAGTCATGGAGTATAGTACATTGCTATGGGCAATAATATTATCTCGACAAAGAAAAATAATAACAATGGAAGATCTACAAGAATTCATCCTAGATAGTGAGAAAACTGAAATAGTTAAGAGTTCCCACACCTGCAATCAAATATTGATAAGAATGGAGGCTGCAGTCAATAATAATAATAATAATAATAATAATAAATTTTATTTATATACCGCTTTTCCGCAGTCAATAATAATAATAATAATAATAATATTTATTTGTATACCGCCCTGTGGCGAACCAATCCGGGTGGTTGACAACAGTAAATATAACAAGAGTAAAATATAAAATTAAAAACATTATAATCCCTCCCCTCCTTAAGAAAGTATTAAAAAATATGACAGATTAAAAACACAATATCAAAACATAAAACATAATTAAAACAAACTAAAAACCCTGGTGTCCCTCTGGAGATCCTCAACCATCACTAAAGATGGGGCCACGAGAGGAAAGAGGGGATCAGGGAGCCTGGGCAGTCAAGACATTAGAAGAAAACTGGGACTGGGAAGGGCAGCAATGAATGCAATAGACAAGATCCTAAAGTGTAAAGATATAACTCTTAACACAAAAGTGGGGATCATCCAAGCTAAGGTATTTCCCCATCATCATGTATGGATGTGAGAACTGGACAGTAAAGAGACCTGATAGAAAATTAACTCACTGTGGCACTGGAGAAGAGTGCTGACGATACCATGGATAGCCAAGAAGACAAACAATTGGATTTTAGAACAGATTAACCCTGATCACTCCCTGGAAGCCAGGATGTCATACTTTGGCTCTATCATGAGAAAGCATGAAAAGAAAAAAAATGCAAGTAAAGGTTAAGGGCAGTAGAAAGATAGGGAGACCACATACCGGATGGTGTAAGACTAATGTGTGAGTTCTAACTTAAACCCAGAGCTGAAAAACCACAGAAGAACCAAACAAGATGGTTCCGCGCAAAGCAATGATATGATGAAGGTATTTGGCAACCGAGGCGAGGAAAGTCTGAGGAACTTGGAAGCTGAAGCAGGGTGCCGTCCAGGTGTGACGAACCACGACGAGGAAGGTGCTTACCTCCTGAGTCGCCATGAAGAGGAACTGACAGGACAATGGAGTGCTCTGAACAGAAAAAGTTGCTTGGAACAGCCTGTCTTACCTCCCAAAAGAGGAAATTGAGTAATGGGCTGCAATATTGCAAGAGAGCCAGAAAGAAGAAAAAGTATAAAGACCCCGGACTTTCATCTCCATTTTGTTGGCATCTACCGGGCAACGGTGTCAGCCCCAACCTTCGAGAATACCTGATCAATGTTCAGTGGAAGGAAAGTGTGTGTGAGTATAGTATGAATGTGTGAGTGAAAGAGCTCTTGATAATCAATAATTGTATTACTTTTGTGATTCAATAAATGTTACATGCATGGTGTTTAAAACCAAATTTGGTGTCTCAATGTCTTTGTCAGCCCTGCTGTGCATAAGTCCACGGAGGGAGAGGTTTTCATTACACGCTCTCAGGATAAACAGGTTGCCCTTAAACTTGGGCATAACAATGGTTCAACTTGATCAAGGAGGTCAAAGGCCTGAGCCTGCTGGACCTGAGCAAGCAATGGAAGACAAGGGGTCTTGGAGAAGTCTCATCCACAGGGTCACCATGAATTGAGGTCTATTCAAAGGCAGTTAACAACAACAAATGTTCTCCCAGGATTACTGCAAGATTAAAAAGGAGCAGCTACATATGCCACTTTGATGTTGCCTGTGTGTTAGGCTGGTTGATTGGAATCAGTATTGAGAGTATGTAAAGAGAATACATCTGCCTAAGAAGCTGCATG
The DNA here is from genome assembly GCF_019175285.1 of Sceloporus undulatus. Classification (NCBI taxonomy): domain Eukaryota; kingdom Metazoa; phylum Chordata; class Lepidosauria; order Squamata; family Phrynosomatidae; genus Sceloporus; species Sceloporus undulatus. Next base: position 20,424,680 of record NC_056525.1, on the reverse strand, counting down.
TCTAATAAATAAATAAAGAGTTTGATAACTTCAGCTTCATGATGAGGACTACATATAGAGGAAGGAGCAAGCAACTAGAAAATCAGGCCTGAGATTATCCATTTGTAGGCAAAAAAACAATAGCTCAGACAAGATAAGAGGGTACACACAGCATCCTCTAGACACATAATTGTACTGCAATGGGTCATAACGTTTCTTTACCAGGGACCCCCTTTAAATATATTTTGGTTCCAATTCTGGAAGAAAAGTGGGATAAAAATTAATATAATAAATAAATAAATAAAATATTTTGTTGTTGTGGACCCTCAATACTTAACTGAAGGTTTAAAACAACAACAATAATTCCTGAACACTGAATCATTATCAATTGCACCATCTGTTAAACCTTACCTTAGAAGCACTGGAGGTGGAGGAAAGATTTTTCTCTTATTTCTCTGAACCAGTTTGCAGCTGGAGCAGACTGAATAGCAAGATGCAGGCCCAGCCAGCCAGCCTTTGCCTTGGCTCCTATCACTTGGCTGTTCTGCTCTGAGCAGGGGGTGCACTGAGCAGCCTATAAACTTTTGTGGACCCTCCATAAACCCCTGTTTGAGATTCATTGGTTGTAGAGGTGTAATTATACAGTTCTCCACTTCAAACAGAAAAAAATAAGAAGGTATGTTTTCCCCAAGGTTTCTCACTCTCCTCTGAACTCCTACTAATTGCCTGGGATGAACCACACTTTCTCATATGCAAGCTGAAGAAATGCTTTACTTTCTTGGGGGATCCACAGTTGGGTAATACAACTTTTATCAGTACTGACCGAAATGCCACAAAGGTGCTTTCAGATTCATCAGGTACAGAAAGCAGAAGGATATTTGATGAAAAGTTCAACAGAACTCAAAAGGTTTGCACATTTTTGCAGGACTTTGGGTAGATATTGTCCAACTGTGGATTTGTTTGGGGTGATTTTTTTCCCCTCTGGAGCAGCATGCTCTCAAATGTGAAATTTCAATAAGCCTCCATAAATTGGGCACCTGGGTTTATCAGTTTTCACCTGGCATCTTAAACATTTCCTAGGATTTATCTGTTTGCTTTTAAGAAATTACCAACTGGACTCTGGTTACTGGGATGAGCAAGTAGTCCACTATGATTCACTTTCAAAACCACAGGGTTATATATGATTCCAGTTTAACTAACATGGCAACCACCTATAGAATTCTGGAATTTGCAGTTTGTTGTTGTTGTTCCTTCAAGTCGTTTCCAACTTATGGTCACTCTAAAGTGAACCCATCATGGGGTTTTCCCGGCAAGATTTGTTCAGTGGAGGTTTACCATTGCCATCCTCTGAGACTGAGAGCATGTGACTTGCCCAGTGGGTTTAATAGCCGAGCTGGGAATTGAACCCTGGTCTCCAAAGTTGGAGCCCGACACTCAAACTATTCTTCCACGCTGACTCTCATATTTGCAGTATAGAGAGAGGTATTTATAATGTAGACCAACAACAACAACAAGCTTCTAAGAGCCAGTCAAACCCAAGCTTTCCCTAGAAACCAAAATGACTAATTTGGGATTATTGTACTTTGGGCACATCATGAAACAGCATGCCTCATTAGAAAAACCTTATTGTTTGATAAAGCTGAAGGCAATAAGAAAAGAGGAAGATTGTGTTACAGATGGATAGCCTCAATCAAAGAAGCTACATCTCTGGATTTACAAGATTTGGGCAGGGTCTCCCAGAGGACTCTCATTACAATAAGTCAAAGTCAGCAAGATGGCAATTAACAACAAATCTACAATTCTCAACAGAGAGCTATAGTATCTCACCAAACTGCAAATTGTAGAATTCCATATGCTATTGCCAAGGCAGTTAAAGTTAAATCACGGTGCTATAATGTGGCTTTGAGAGCTCTTTTTGGCCCAACCCTAGGTGGATTTAGAAAAAGAAAGTGGAGTTGGTGCTAGCCAGGAATAGAGAAATAACATAGAGAATGCTTCCAAGATACTCTTGAAAAAAATTGGGCATTGTGTTGGGAAGAAGGGAGGCAAAAAGAAATAAGTTTGCAGTAGAAGAACATCACCTGCTCTTCAGAGACTGAAACTGATGTGCTGATATGGCAGTTAAAAGTGGAATCATAGTGCTATAATTGTCTAGTGTGAAAAAGAAATTGGTTCTGTTAGGTATTAACATAGCTCTGTTGCAGATCTCCCCCCTCTTGGATATGAAAACAACAGATATTCACAGAATTATATGAATTCATACTGTGTGTGTGTTTCAAATACAGATTTCCCCAGCAATTTAAGTCCAAGAAGCTTCCAAATATTTCCATAACATGTTGCACTGGAGTAAACAGAGGGTTTGTTTTTGAAAAAAGTGCAGTGAGCTACATTCCCCAGCGCTTTTAATTATACTCCCAAGCCAAAAGGTCTCTGCTCAGAATGACCCAAGAGGTGTTTGTACTTCTTTCAAACTTTTCAGTTGAGCAGCCAAGAATACAACAGCAACAAAGTTAATGTGTTGCTGTTTCTATAAACAAGCTATTCATTTGTGGGAAGCGGACAACAATTAGACAACAAAGAGAATGGATTAATCTAAGATGTGGATTTGGCAAACAGAAAGAAAGGAGAAAAGAAAGAAAAGATGCTGCAACCTCTACAGTCTTTCCTTTTTCAAATGTGGCAATACAAGCTAAAGCTTCACACTTAAACTAACCCCAGATGAAATAAATCAACAGAAATCCAGTAAACAGTGGGCAGTGAAGAAAGCTGACAGTAAAAAAAAAAAATTAACTCATTAGAGATGTGTGCTGCAGAAGAATTCTATGAATACCTGTTATTGTTTTTGTTGCAGGTGCCTTCAAGTCATTTCCAACCTATGGCGACCCTAAGGTAAACCAGCCATGGGGTTTTCTGAAGCCAAGAATGTGACTTGTCATCCAGTGGGTTTCCGTGAACAATGGGGGATTTGAACTCTGCTCTCCTGAGTCATAGTCCAATGCTCAAAATACTATGCTACACTGGCTACGTCTATTGATACCATGGGCTGCCAAAAAGACAAATAAGTGTATCCAAGAGCAAATCAAGCCTGAACTCTCCCTATAAGCCAAAATAACTGAGGCTGTCATACTTAGGGCATATCATGAGATGACGCAAATCATTGGAAAAGATAATGTTTGGTAAAGTGGAAAATATTAAAGAAGAAGATAGACTACATTCCCCAGTAGATTAATCCTGAATTTGCAAAACCTGAGTGGGGCAGTTGATGACTGTGGCTCTTGGAAGTCTTTCATTCACAAAGGTTGTTGTGAGTCAAAGATCTTGCAATGCAAAATTGTGAAAAGTATGCAGCGTATTTAAAATTGGCTCTAGCACTGGGAGTTATAATCCACAAACAAGAAGAAAAGAAATAATAATAATAATAATAATAATAATAATAATAATTTGTATTCCGCTTTTTCACAAAGGAATCAAAGCGGATTCCAACAGTGTAATTAAAACATCAAACAATTAAAAATTACAATTTAAAAACCCAAAAACCCCAACCCTCCCCCAACATAAAAACAGTGAACAACCCATTAAAAGAGATTAAACTGTCCAATAGGAATACACAAAAATTCCAGGCAGATTAGCACAAGAAATGAGGGGGTGGGGGTGGGGGTGATGGTATCAATCAATTTTGACATCAGAACAACAGCAGTATCATTAGAGGGGGGAGGCATGTCCAATGGATCTAACCTACTCTGGAAAGGCCTGCCGGAAGAGATCCGTCTTAAAAACTTCCAAGGTGGTATTATGGTGGATCTCATCCAGTAGGTCGTTCCAGAGCCTGGGAGCGGCTGATAAGATGGTCCTCTGGGTCACCGCTGAAAGCCTGGTCTTCTTAAGTTGTAGCAGATTCTTCTCAGAGGACTGAAGTGTGTGGAGTCGATTGTATGGAAGTAGGAGCTCTCGCAAGTAGTCAGGACCCAAGCCATATAGGGCTTTAAAGGTTAGAACCAACAGCTTGTACCTTGCCCAAAAACGGATAGGCAGCCAGTGGAGAGATTTTAGAACCAGTGTAATATGGGCAGTTCTGGATGTGCCCGTGATCAGCTTGATTGCCATATTTTGTACCAATTGAAGTTTCTGAACTTGGCATGAGGGTAGCCCCATGTAAAGCATGTTACAGAGGTCGAGTCGAGAGGTTACCAGCGCATGTACTACTGTTTCAAGGTCTCCCTGCTCCAGAAAAGGGCGCAGCTGGCATATCAACCGGAGCTGATAGCAAGTGCTCCTGACCTTCACATCCATCTGAACTGTCAGCTGAAGAGACGAGTCAAGGAGCACCCCCAAATTGCGGACAGAGTCCCTCAGGGGAAGTGTGACCCCATCCAGAACTGGCTGGCATAACTCCATTCCTGGATTAGGGGTCCCTATTACAAAAAAGAAAGAAAGAAAAGAAAGAAAGAAAGAAAGAAAGAAAGAACGAAAGAAAGAAATCTAAATTCTGGTGCTTTTAGTATTGCTGTGCATTTTTTACCTTGCTGAGGAAATTACTATGTGTTGGAATTTGCATTCCATTATCTTCCATTTTTATTTATTTATTGTGCACATTACTATATTTTAATATTCTTATTTTACAGAAGCTGCTCAGGGAACACTATTATTTGGGCACATAGAATCGGGTATATATACACAGATCTATACTCAGATTAACATGTAAACCACTTCCTTCCAACCAAAGGTCACACAGTTTATATATACCCCACTCACTTCCATGCCAGCATTCTCTGAAGATGCCAGCCACAGATGCTGGTGAAACCTTAGGAAAAATCTCTTCTAGAACACAACCACATAGCCCGAAAAACCACCAAGAAAAACCCCTATGATTTTAAATGCTTTTTCATATGTTGCATTACCTGTTTGCTTGTTTTTTTTAAAAAAAAAAAAAAAGCATGGGAGTGAGCTTGAATGATACTATATTGCATCAGATATATTGCCTTTGAATACATTTTAATTAGGAATATTAGTTGTAACTGAACTATGGGCCTGAACAGACAGGCCAAAATAAAGCTGCTTCGGGTCACTTTGGAGGTATGCTGTTTAAATGATGCATGCGTCCTAAGAGGCTGGAAGCCATGCCAAAGCCATGCTTCAGTCCTAAAGACTGGAGCGCAGCTTTGGAGTTTATCAGACAAGGGAAATTGGAAATATAATCCAATGGCAATCTGAATGCAATCATGGGGTTTAACGTTATTGCATGATAGACCACCACACGCAATTTCGGGCAATGGGAAGTCAGTCCGAACGCAATCATGGGGTTTCACTTTATTGTGTGAGAGATGATCACACGCAATATCTGGCAATGGCAAACTGTTTTCAGGCAATGGGAAGTCAGTTTGAACGCAATACAAATTCACATAAATTCGCTAAACTAATGCGTTCTGGCCCCACTTTCTTTTCATTCAAAATTAAGAGAAATAAACTCCCTAGCTTCTGGCCTCTTAAGATGTGTGTGTCATTTAAACAGTATACCTCCAAAGTGAACCGAAGCAGTTTTATTTTGGCCTGTCTGTTTGGGCCCTATATGAGTGGCGTTGAGTTGCTTACCTTCACAGAGTTTAAAAAAGAAATCTGGAGCAGGGAAGGGAAGCATAGTTCAGGAACAGAAATAACTAGGGGCACTGTTGTTTCTGTTCATTGACTGGGGAAGAAACAAGGAAGAGATGACTCAGGAAGCCATGAAACTGTTCTTCTCAGCTGCAAGTGGGGGGAATGAAGTCACTCATGATCCAGGAGGATGTTTCTATTCCCCTTGCTTGCAGTTCTTCCCGGAATAAAATACTCAGCCACGGATAAGACTTTCCATCTAGTGACTCTGCCCATGCTGATTTTTTGCTTGTTTGTTTGGATTAGTTGATTTTTAATCTTATATTGTTTAATCTTGTTTTAAGGGGGCACTGTGTATATATAGTTGTATTTTAACTTGCTGTACGCCACTTTGATTGCTTGGCAAAAAGCGGGATAGAAATAAAAATTTTATTGATTATTTATTTAGTTGCTACCAAGACAAGTCAATGCTTCATCATCTGAGCCAACCATGGACAGAGATAGCAGTGCCATCACCAGGGAAAGTTTTTGGATAATGAGCAGAGCAGTTCCTTGCACAATCTGTAAAAGAAGAGATACACATATGTAACTGTGAGTTACACACATATATTGCCAACTGGATTATAGCAACCATTAGTCTGTCTCACTCTTGTTCTCTTTTACACATATCAACAGGAACACATGTGTGCGCGCGCACACACACACTGCATGTGAAATACAGTCAAGAAGCAGATTGAAACAGGATCACCTGACCACAAACATTTTTCTTCACAAGTGAAACTTTTTCTGAGGGCATAATTGAATACATATTTTTATTCAATTTGAGGAAAGTTAAAAGTGAGCAGACCCAAATTGATTAAAGGGAGTTTCTGTTGCATTCCCCAAATTACCAATGGTCATTTGCTTCCCAACATCAGATTTCATATTCCAACTTTTGGCTTCGTGGCTGTTAGGAAAAATATCATGCCTTCTTTCCCACTTCCCACCATAAAGATGGATTGTATCATATATGTTTAATGGCTATATAAATCACTCAGTATCTCCAACTCCCATACAAATTCTGTCAGAAAAGAGGAAAGTTTCAGGTTTCTCCCTGTTTAGAGTCAGTTTGCCCTGTTTAACAAGCCTAAGCTCAAATCTGTGAAAGACCAGTATTAGCAATATTTCTTGAAAATCTGAAGGCACTGTCTTTCAGCAGAGGTGACACTCAGGCAGCAGTGGCAACCTACAGCTTTTCTTCTTGAACTTCTTGTCTATTTTGCTGTCTTGGGAGGACAGAGCTGTTTGTGCTACAAAGGTTTTCCTCACCCTCTGAACTGGCCTGCTTACCTCCAGTGTCGTACGTCTATGCTTAAAAAGAAAATTCAAAAAAACCATCTGTGCAAAAACTTTGCACGCTTTGGTTGAACCTGGTCACCCCCCCCCCCCAAAAAAAAAAAATAGAACAAACCCACCCCAGTATGAAAAATATCATGGTATTTAACCATTTCTTCAATGTATTGCCTTAATCTGTTAAGACACTCTTTCTCACTGAAGACAAGAATAAGAATCTTTACACATATTATACTATATTATTTCTACATTTAAATTGTCTTAAATTGTTCAGTTTTATGTGCCTGAGACTGTTCCCCCCCAAAAATAGTCTTTAATGTTAATATTGTTTTAAATTTCTTTCCTTCTTTTCTTTCTTTCCTCCTTTTCTTTTCTCTTTAGAATATACCAATTGAGATTTGTTGATTTGGGCCATGAAATAAATGTGAAAACTCAATAAATAAAAGAATGGAAGTAAGGATATGCCATTTTGTCCATTGCCTCGGGCAATCCAGAACAGAGTTACAGGAGAAAGAATTATCTTTTTCTTTTTTAAAAAACTCATCACCATTTTCTTGCTGAAATAGTCCCCTATGCATTTAGCCCCCAAAGATCCTATTCTCACAGGCTGGTTTTCAGCACGAGAGTGGCACAATGAGCTTCAGTGAGCTTAAGATCACTACAAGACTTTTCTTTTCTCCACTTTATCCTCACAACCATAAGGTTGATCTGAGATGGATTAATTGGCCCCAAATCCCCCAGTGGATTTTGTGGACCAGTGCAGACTCGAACCTGGATTTCCAAGCCCCAAGTCCACCTAAACATTAGGTAGAACTTCCTGGCAGTAAGAGCTGTTCCACAGTGGAAAACACTCCCTCAGACTGTGGTAGGATCTCTCTCTTTTTTTGGAGGTTTTTAAACAGAGGCTGGATGTCCATCTGTCAGGGGTGTTTTGATTGTGAGATCCTGCAAGGCAAGGGGATTGGACTGTATGGCCCTTGTAGTCTCTTCCAACTCTATGATTCTATGACTGTATGTTCCTTCACAGCTGGAGGTTGAACAGGATGGCCCTTCTGATCTCTTCCAGTTCTATGATTTTATGATCCCAGTCACTACATTACTTTGGCTCATGTCCAGTTCCAGCTTAATGTTGACTGTGTCTATGCTGTTTGGGGCTTCATTAAAAATAACCATCACCTTTGACTGTGCCACAGAGGAAAAGACAGTATCAAGGCTGGTGCCATTTCCCCACACTCTATGACCCCCTTGTAGCCAAACTTTCTGCAATAAATAATTTCATTATGAAGGTCTGCTGCTCAAGGCTCAGGAAGAATATTTTTATTTGTTCAATAGCATTCACTCTTGTGATGATGTATGGTGTGCAAATGGTCTCCTATCAAATGGGGTAGGTCATTTTTCATTACCCTGCTGAGGACGTGGCTCAAAGCAGTGGATTATAGGAACTCATTTCCTTTGTTTTGGGAGGTGGGGGTGGATATATAACTTAACATTCAATAAACTCAAGAGCTATGATGCAGTGTGACCCTCCAAAAGTTCAGAGCATAACTGTTAATAGCTTCCTCTCCCAGGATGCAGGTTTACCCCCATTCACTTATCAACTTTGATAATGCTGGCAATAGAAAAACCTCTATTACTCATAACTCTCCAAAATGACACAATATATCACCAGAAAGCAACCCAAAATCAACACTTTGTTAGCTGTTTGATCTCTCAAGTCAACATTTGTGATAGGTGTTTTGTATGCCAACACAAAGCAGCAGCAGCACACACAAGCATGACACACACAACACACATGCACAAATGTTAAAAGCTATTTAAGTTAACTAAAGACATCCATACAACATCAGGGTTGAATTGCGGGTGATTTCCTGCAATGCAGCTGTTATAAGTTTATCAAGCTGCGGGTGGCTGTAACCCGTAATCATAACCAGATTGCATGAGAGATGCTGAGGTTGAGGAAGGAGAGGTGGGGGTGAGGAGAACAGACCGTTAAATGGGGGGGGGGGATTAACTGGCTAACTGAAAGCTAGGAAAGCAGGTCACATGTAAGGGTTTGCAATTGCCCTATTATGTCAGCAGGGATAGGAGAGGCTAAATTCTGACATGTGTTTATAGGCAAGAAGATGAATCTGTAGATTTGACTGCTGATCCAAGGTGGAACTTGATTTTCCAGAGAAGTTCTGCTTCACAGCATTTGTATTTTCAAAAGCACTCAGCTCCCATTGAGGTGAAAAATGTGGGGCACACAGCCCAGTTGAAGAACATCCAGCTCTCCCTACTGTAGCCAGATTTTTCAAGGGCACAAGGTTGCACTCACTGGTTTCTGAGGCCCTTTCATACTTAGGATTCTCCAAGTGGGACTTGCAATAAAATGCTGCAGTGCGAAGCATTGCTATTCAACGCTTCAGTCACTCCATTAAAATTATAGAGTTGGAAGATATTGAGAGGGCCATCTAATCCAACCCTCAGTCATGAAGAAATACATAACTAATGAACACCTGAGAGATGGCCTTCCAACCTTTGTTTAACTACCTCCAAAGAATGGGAGTGTGTCAAAGTCCAAGGCATAATATTCCACATTTGGATGATTTTTACAGTCAAGAAGTTCTTCCTAATATTTTGGTGAGATCTCTTTTCTTGTAATTTGAATCCATTGTTTCATGCTCTAGTCTTTGGAATAGCAAGAAAAAAATAGCCTGAATCATCTTCTACATGAAAATCCCTTCAGGAACTTAAATATAGCTAACATATCCCCTCTCAATCTTTTCTTCTCCAAACTAAACATGCACAGTTCCCTAAATCATTCTTCATATGGCTGGTTTCCAGAATGTTTATCATTATAGGTGCTCCACTTCAAACATGTTGCAGCTTGCCAATATCCTTCTTGAAATGTGGTGCCTAGAACTGGACATAATATTCCAGCTAAGTACGTACTGACTGAAGCAGAAGAAAGTGGTACTGTTATTTCCTTCAGAGAGTCAGCATGATGTAGTTGTTTGAGCCTTGGACTATGGCTCTGGAGATCAAGGTTCAATTCCCTGCTTAGCCATGGAAACCCACTAGGTGACACAATCAAAGCCCCAGAAAACCCTATGACCTGCCTTAATGTCACCAGACATCAGAAAGTATTTGAAGGTATGGACCAAAAAATTATTATGCCTCTAATGATGCAGCTTAGAACTGCATTGGTTTTAGCTGCTTCATCATATTGTTGACTCATTTTTCACTTGTGATCTAAAACTGTTATCTAAGACTGTCATCTAAGATTGTACTGTTATCAAGCCAGGTGTCACCCATCATGTACTGTGAATTTCATTTTTCCTTCCTAAATGTAGTAATTACATTTATCCCTGTTGAAATTATTTCCCCTTTTTCAATCTGTCAAGGTCAAGGGACCTTATCAAAAGCCTTACTAAAATCAAGATATACTACACAAGAAAGAAAGAGAGTGATAAGATTAGTCTGTCAGTAAGTTCTTGCATTTTCTTTTTCTTTTTTCCCCCATTTTTGAAAATGGAACATTTACCCTCCCTCTTCCAGCAGGGCAGTCAACTTGCTCTTGCTACTGGTATAGTACCCTCAATTCCTCTGTCAAAAAAACAAATACAGGTATAGCATAAATGTTGCAAGTCATTTTAACAGCTCTGTCATCATCCATGTTTATTGTCCTTTATAAGCAGCAGCACAGCACTCCACTGTGAAATATGCCTGGAAAAGGCCTGTTTCCCCTTCCAGTTCACAATCTCCAGAGATGGAGAGACTTATCACATGAGAAAACAAAGCCAGAATGAAAACAGTGAGTAGCTTCTTTCTCCATGCCCTACCACTTGAAGTTGTAGCACACATTCTCTTCCTGTATGAGACAGTCACTAATACAAATCTTTTGTCTAACAGATTTTCCCAGCTAGAAAAAAAGACTCACTTTGATAACTGTCTCCCACAGGAAGAGAACTAAAGTGCTACAATGTCATGCAGTAAGGCACGGTATGTTTCAGCACTGTTTTATCATGTAATAAAGATCTGAAGCAGCTGCTCTATAGAGCCAGCAGCTGTTAGCTTGACTCCAACCAACTTGATGACTCATTTCCTTTCAGCAGAAACCCACAGACCATGTGTTCAGGGAGAGCACACAGCCCAGAACACACAAAAACACACAGACAGGCCTCCAAACAGTTCAGCCAAACTGTTATTTGGAGTTAGTGTTTGGAGTCAGTCTTGACTCCAAAAACACAAACTCAACTGCTTCTATCACTCCAGAAACTGAGTAGAAGCTGTATAGATCTAGTACCTCCTACCTGTGCCCTCAACCAAGTTGGTGACTCAGGGGCTCTACTGACCACACCTTTTATTACCAGATCAGGGCCGCAGTGCAAAAAGGAGCAGCAAAATGTGGCTCCTTTCACTCAAAGACACACAAACAAGCCTCCAAAAACAAAACAAAAACCAAGTTCACATTCTTCTGTCACTTCAGAGACCTCCATGCCTTCTTTCCCAGTGTCCATTCTTCCCCAAAGCAAATCTTGGAAATCTTACTTCTTATTTTAGGCTATAATACAGAATTTTCCAAATCATGGAAAGGGTGCTATAGCCGCCAGCACCATGGCTTTTCAGTGCTCCTTTAGCACTGCATCATCTAATCTAAAATGTACAATTACAGCCATAAGTGGGATTTTTCTTAGGTTCTTTATAAAAGATCGGGTGGGTAGGTCCACCAGAAGAGATCCATCGTAAGTGCCTTCTTGAAGGCCTCTAAAGTGGTAATAAGACGGATCTCTTCTGGCAAGTTGTTCCATAACTTGGGGGCTATGGCTGTATACGCTCTATGGGAAACTGATGTTAACCTGGTCTTTGAATATTCTAATAGATTCTTCCCAGATGTTCTGAGAATGTGGGGCAGATTATGAAGGGAGAGGTGTTCCCTCAAGTAACTTGGGCCCAAGCCATATAGGGCTTTAAAGGTAATGACCAACATTTTGTATTGTGCCCGGAAGCTAATTGGCAGCCAATGAAGAGTGTAGAGGGGAGGATGCATGGGGTGGGAGCACGTGGACACCAAATGGGAAGTGTGCATGGAGGTGGGAGTGTGGAGATGGCATGGGGATGGGAGTGCATGTGGGGGAGCATGGGGAGGGCTCATAGGGGAGTGTGTGCGAAGACAGTTTGGGGAGGAGCACAGGGGAGAGGGCCCAATCAGGTGTCACACCCCATCTGAGGTGTCACCTGGTGTGGCCACACCACCACACTCCTTCAGCGACACCACTGAACTGAGGCACCAATGCAGAGCAAACTAAACACCACCTTTACAGCAATATTAATATATGTAGAATTGCTTCTAGTCTCAGTTTATCCAACTACTGGGGGGGGATTCTTACACCTATGATCAAATTTTGCCACCACACCACTTACTGTATATATAATTTCAGGTTTAAAATACTAATTAAAATTTAATCAAACTCAGAATGACATAACTGGAGCCCAAGCATTCACATATTTTAACTATAAAGTTATTTTGACATGAAATATCTTTGGATCTTGTCACTGCAAGTCAAATCAACTACTGACCGACCTGACAGGTTTACTGAAAAGATCATAGCACTGTCCTCTGCATTCAAAGTTCCACTGTATGTAAATGCTAAGAATTATTCGTGTTCTTGCTTTAATTTGAGATCTGGTGTGATTTAATAAATGATTGATTATCATTTTGGCATCTCTCCCCTTACCACCAGGAGATTCTTAGAAATGGATTATGGTCTGTTACACACTTATAACTTTTGCATTTATAATGAATGTTCAGATTTTTAAAGAAGTTATGAGACATATTATTTAACAATTTGATTTCTAGAAAATGTTTAGAATTAAATTTTATTCCAGTTTATTTCATCTTTTTGAAGCACCTTTTACGGCTTCTCTATTTGCATGACTGGGGGTACCCAAATTCTTCCTCAGCCTCACTATGTCCTGTTTACATGAAGATGGGCCAAGACCCTGAATTGGGTCAACATTGTCTTCATAACACCCACACCAGATTTGAGGCTTTCTCCCCTCAATGTGCATACAAATAACTTACCTTTTGCTGCAGGTTTTCTGCTCTCTTCACAGTGATAACAGCAGCTGCCTCCCCTTACGATCCCTGTAAGCTGCCTGGCACCGCTGCTGTGGGTGCAAATCACAAGGCACCCAGTGTTGATAACATGGCTGAGCACCTTGCCTGACCTCAGCAGTGGCACCAGGCAACAAGCAGGGACTCTGTGGGCAATCAACTGCCTGTCATTTGCTGTGACAGCCAAAAAACCCACAGCAAAAGAGAGCAGGTGGAGGGGGGGAATTCAGGGCCAGAATACTTTGTGGGCACTTCAGAATATCCTGGCAAGTGAAGATAGGGCCTCTGTAAACAGTTCAAGCTAAATTTTAGTCCCAGCCAGTGTGGTGCAGATTGTGATCTCAGTGCTGGAACACTAAGACCATAGTTCAAATCCTGACTCATCTATATAAACCCACTGGGTAACTTTGGGTAACTCACACTCTTTCAGCCTCAAAGAATGGCAATGGCAAACCTTCTCTGAAGAAACTTGTCAAGAAAACTCCATGAGATAGTTGCTGTAAGTTGGAAATGACCCCTGGTCATTGAAACAAGCTTTTTTTCTACTGCTCTAGAGACTAGAACATGGAACAGTGGATGCAAGATACAGGAAAAGAGATTCCACCTCAATGTTAGGAGGAACTTCCTGACAGCAAGAGCAGTTCAATGGTGGAACACACTCCCTCGGAGTGTGGTGGAGTCTCCTTCCTTGGAGACTTTAAACAGAGGCTGGATGGCCATTTCTAGGGGGTGCTTTGATTATGAGTTCCTGCATGGCAGGGGTCTAGACTGGATGGCCCTTGTGGTCTCTTCCACTTCTATCTTGTTTAATCCTGTTTTAAGGGGGGAATTTGGGACATAATTTTGTAAATGTGGATTTTAATATGTTGTGAGCTGCTTTAATTGTCTTGTAACAGAAAAGCGGTATATAAATAAAAGTTTTATTATTTATTATTTATTATCATTCTAACAAGAGTACTCACTGTAGTTTCTGTGACTTACTTAGCAGTATGAGTCAAATAGATTCTCTCCCAGCATAATCTTCCTCATGAAGGCTTGGGGCTTACCCCACATGACGTTTCTCCTGCATAAACCTAAATTAATGAAAGATGTACAAGTGGATGGTAGCTCTCCTTCCTGTAGTTCTCATTCATTCCAATGAGGTTTACACAAGAGAACCTCGTGGTTGATTGTACTCACTTAGTCATCATGCTCGCCAGCCCACAACTAAAAATAATGATGATAATTAGTACTATTATTATTACAGCTTCAGCATCTGGATAATATTGGAGCCAGCAACAAAACGGGGGGGGGGGGAACCATTCAGCAACAAGATACAGACACAGTGGGATATCTAGTGAACAACTCATTAAGCAACCCAGCTCCACGATACCACTAGCATTATACCCTTCCTTCAGATCATCACCAAGTACTGAACTCCTAAATGTGGGACCCAGATGGAAAAAATAACAAGGACCACATCAAAGTTCCCCTAAGGGTATGAGCTGAAGATTTAGAAGCACATGAGGAAGTGCATGGTACAGAAATAGGTGAAAGTTAATGTTGCTGTCTTTTTGCGGGAACACTCAAAGGGAAGGGCTCCAGGGTTAGCTGTTATAGGCAGCTATCCAAGGATATTTAATTCTCTTTATACTTCCCCTCATCCCAAGCGGAGCTGAAGCAAACTTTTGCACATAGTCACAATGGTACACTCTCCAACTTTCACATTCAGAGCCTGAATGTAAAAAAAATTTTTTTTAATTCATGTTTTGAATGTGAGCTTGAAACTCAAATTGCTAAATGTGAAGCTCTTTAGGCTAACTGCTTAGATTTTAGCAGGCATCAAAGTATCAACTTAAAATACTGCCTGAATGAAACATTGAACACTGAACACTGAACATTAGGAAACCCAGCACTTAGGGTGGGGCAGATAGGCACAGTCCATCACCCCTATAGATCTGTCACCTGAGGTGAGTGTCTCAATCTGCCTCATGGGAAGGCTAATACCAGGAGTGATGCATTTTGGTGCAGGGGGGGGCACTGCACCAGGTGTCACTCTAAGGGGGGTGACACCAGTACTCCCCAGATATCTGCCTTTTGGCAGAAATGGACTGTAGAGTTAGCTTGTGTCCTTTTAAAATGCTAAAGAGATGGTGCAAGTGGGAAGAAAAAGGAGAAGCTCCAGGGGTTGGGCTTTTTGTTTGTTTTTTAAATTAATTTTTAATTTTTTTTAAATTACAAACATCACATCTTACCAAATTTTTAAGCACATGAAACAATGTACTGTACATGTAAATACATTTAGGCTATGCATATGATATTGTAACTTAAAGGTATACAGTTGGCCCTCCGTTTTCGCATATTCAAGCCTCATAGGGAAATAGTGCCATTGAAAATAGTGGAGGTCACCCAGATTGCCGAGTTAGGAAGGGCAGCTATAATTTTAAAGTTTGTGAGGTGTTTATGTCACAATTCTTACCATTGCATTCAATGATATATGGGAACTACGATTTATGAGTAACATTAGTACACCAAAGGATTTTGTATGGTGTGGTATGTGAGGAGGTCAAGGGGTGTGTGTGTGACACCATGAGTTACCACACTGGGTGATGCCAACCCTAGTGACACCACCACCTTGTGTGGGAAACTGATGCACCCATACAAACCCTTCCTCTAATGTGCTTAACATCAGAAGTTCTATGTGTCCATCTACTTTCAGAAGCCCAACTGAGAGAATGGCAGAATATGATCTTTTTTGTCATGGCACCCACAAGCTGATGGGATAGTGGTTGTAGCACGTGTCTTCTCATCTCAACAGAAGCTTGCTCCCTTTTCACCTCTGAGTAGTTTGCTGACTATAGAGCCTATAGTCTATAGAAGACTCTGGTCTTCAGGCTTCTTCCAACCAAAAGTCAACTGATTGAATTTCTGCTGATGGATGGAATCCTCCATCATGATCTATGTTATGTAACTTTTCTACTTGGACTCCTAGATCTCTTTCACACATAGTTTCATTCATCCAGGTGTCGCCCATCTTATATCTGCGCATTTCATTTTTCCGCCCTAAGTGCAGTACCTTACATTTCTCCATACTGAAATTCATTTTGTTAGCTTTGACCCAGCTTACAATATCAGTCTTAAACTTATCTTCTCCAGACTAAACATACCCAGCTCCTAAGTCTCTCCTTTTAGGACATGGTTTCCAGACCTTTCACAATTTATTTCTAGTTTCATCAAATTTGTTGACTCCTTGACTAATCCAAACTGTATTTTACTACCTACCTGGCACATGCATGAACAATGGCAGGTCTCCCAATAGTGATTTTCAAACTGCCATTTTGAAGCCCTCCTCCTTCTCTAGCAACTGTTATTAAGGTTAGTGTAACTTCTTGTGCAAAGGGTTCTTGTAGCACCTTTGAGATTAGTGCTACCAGATCCCTTTGCATACTCATTTTCCAGACTAACATGGAAATGTCTTTGAATTCTACCACAACTTCTCATATTCAATACAGAATACCACTACTGGCCTATTTGGTCACTTTAAAACCTCATTCAGTGTTCATCCACTGTATATAAACATTGCAAAATTTAAACAGATATAGACAATGTTTCTTCACAATAATCTATTGTGAGGTGTGAGAGCATAGTTGTGGCCTCCCTTTAAAAGGGAGTAGGAGGAATGCAAGCCAGCAAACCCAGCCCCTCATGCTTGGATATTCAGTGTTCTCAGCAATTTAATAACTATGTTTTCTGTCTGTTTTCTAAATTTCTAAACAGCTATTTTGGCGCTGCAGATTAATTACTGCCCTAGTCAGTTCTGGATAGTGTGGCGTGGCACATAGGTGAAGGATGAATAATAAGGCCTGAGGCCAAAGTTAGTTCCCTAAGCAGTCTTCCTTAATTTAAGGAGACATAAGTCAACAATAATTCAGTTTTTTTAAGGGAAGAAACTCTAATTCTGGAATAGTTTACATGGTTACAATAAGCACAAATAAAAATTCTGAGACAAATTACAAACTGTGTCCCAGATATTTTCCTTAAACTTGTGGTTATGTGCCTTTAAGTGATTTTTGACTTATGGCAACCCTAAAACGAACTTATCATGGGGCTTTCTTGCCAAGATTTGGCAAGCCCTCAGGACGCTGACCTTCCTCCTCTTCCATCCCCACTCCATTGGGACTCAGGAAGCAGCAGCAACACCAGCAGCAAGGCAGTGAATTGGGCGTGGCCTGGAGCCTTTTCCCCTTAAAAGGGCACTGCTCTATTCTTACTCCCACCTTTGTGAAGACCAGGCTGCCCATGGCTCCTCATATCTCTCCCAACCTGATCCCCGTCCGTCCCCTCCCTATCTCCCAGCTTCCCTTCTTCTGCTCACTTTGGAACTGTCGCTCCGCTGCTTCAAAAGCAGCAGTACTCCATTATCTTTTTCTTTCCCGCTCTCTCAATCTTCTTGCTCTGACTGAAACTTGGCTCCCAGCCCATGATACTGTTACCTCCGCCGCCCTTTCTTATGGTGGTCTTTCTTTTACTCATTCAAGCCATCCTGAGGGCAGAGGAGAAGGGGTCGGCATCTTATTGTCCAACACCTGCCAGTTTCAACTCCTCCCCCCCCACTACTGTTTTTCTTCCTTCGAATCTCACTCCATCCGACTCTTCTTTCCTTTACAACTCCATGTTGCTGTCATTTATTGCCCCCCTGGTTCTGCCAACCAATTTCTTTCTCATTTTGAGTCTTGGCTCATATTTTTTTCTTTCAGATTCTGTTCCCTCTCTGATTCTCAGTGACTTCAATATTCATACTGATGATCCTACAAATTCTTCAACTTCTTGCTTCAATTCCCTCCTAGCTTCCTTCGATCTTCTACTTCACTCCAACTCACTCTCTTGGTCACTGTCTTGACCTTGTTCTTGTTGCTAAGTGTGTCATCTCTGACTACTTGGTATCTGACTTTCCTCTTTCTGATCATCATTTAATCTCTTTTATTCTCACTTATATCCCAGCCCCTCGCCATACTGCCGTCCACCAATTCCGTAACCTCCAATCTATTAACTCTAATCTTCTCACTCAGTCCTTGAATTCATCTCTTGCTTCTCTTAATCTTGGGGACTCTGCAGATTCAGCTATGTCTTTCCTTAATTCCACTCTTTCCTCAACTCTTGACAGCTTTGCCCCTGTATCTACGTGCGTGTCCTCCTCTTCTTCTATGACTAGGCCTCAGCCCTGGATCACTCCCATTGTTAGGTTCTCCGGTCCTGCTCTTGAGCGGCCAAACATATCTGGAGAAAGTCCAAGGAGTGGGCCGACTTTATCCATTATAACTTCATTCTCTCTTCCTTCACATGCCTTAGCTATGGCAAAACAGAATTATTATAAACTATTGATTTGTTCCAACGAGAGGCACCCGCAGTGTTTGTTCTCTTGTTTCAACACACTACTAAAACCTTCTGCTCCCCCTGTTTCTTCATTATTTTCTCCTTCCGATTTTGCCAATTATTTCATTACAAAGATCACTACTATTCGGTCGGAGTTGACTCTTTCTGATTTGGTTCCCACCATTAATCTCCTGGCTCCTCCTACTTACAAATTCTCTGCGTTTTCTCCTGTTTCTCTGGATGAACTCTCTGTGCTGCTGAACTCTTCCAAACCCACAACCTGTTCTCTTGACCCAATTCCTTCTCCTCTTCTAATCTCCATAGCTCCTTCTTTTTTACTCTCCCTCCTCTACATCTTTAACCTCTCTCTCTCTACAGGTTCCTTCCCCTTGGTCTTTACACACGCTCTTGTTTCCCCTATTCTGAAAAAAACTTCTCTTGACCCTTCTTCCTTGTCTAGCTATCATCCTCTTGTCTAGCTATCATTTCTCTTCTTCCTTTTCCTTCTAAGGTTCTGGAACGAGTCATCTACTCTCACTGTCTTGAATTTCTCAAAACCAACTCCATTTTTGACCCTTTCCAGTCTGGTTTCCACCCACGGCACTCCACAGAGACGGCCCTCACCAAGATCTTGAATGATTTCTTGCGGGCCAAGGCAAATGGCCTTTACTCTATCCTTGTCCTCCTTGATCTGTCTGCGGCCTTCGATACCGTGGACCACTGTCTTTTAGTTGACTTGCTTTCTGACTTTGGCTTCTCGGGCTCCGTTCTCAATTGGTTTAAATCTTACCTGCCAGATCTTTTGCAGTAGTCTCGGGTGGCCAGAGTTCGTCCTCTGTTCCCCTATCT
Organism: Sceloporus undulatus; assembly: GCF_019175285.1. NCBI lineage: Eukaryota > Metazoa > Chordata > Lepidosauria > Squamata > Phrynosomatidae > Sceloporus > Sceloporus undulatus. The sequence goes on along the minus strand of NC_056525.1, from coordinate 20,405,479 downwards.
GTTGGAGTTCCTCAGAGTTCTGTTTTGGGTCCCCTCTTGTTCTCTCTATACACACTGTCTCTTGGTAAACTTTTCAGTTCTTTTGGTTTCTCTTATCATCTGTACGCTGATGATACTCAACTGTATCTTTCCACCCCTGACCTTTCGCCAGGGCTTGAGCAGCAAGTTTCATCTTGTCTGACAGCTGTTTCCCACTGGATGTGCCATCAGCACTTGAAGCTCAACATGTCCAGGACGGAGCTTCTTGTCTTCCCTCCTAAGCCCACCCTTCAATCTTCCTTTTCTGTCTCTGTCAACAACATCTCTATTCAGTCGGTTCAGGAAGTCCGCAGTCGTGGTTTCATTTTTGACTCCTCTCTGTCATTTATCCCTCAGATCCAGGCCACAGCCAAGGTCTGTAAATTTTTTCTCTATAATATTTTCAAAATCCGTCCATATCTCTCTGCTTCTACTGCAAAGACTTTGGTTCATGCCCTAGTGGTCTCGCGATTAGATTACTGTAACCTTTTCTTGGCAGGGCTTCCTCTCTCTCACCTCCACCCATTGATTTCTGTTCAGCACTCAGCTGCTCGTATTATCTCACTCGCTCGCCAGTATGACCATGTCTCCCCCCTATTGTCATCTCTTCACTGGCTCCCCTTTCCCTTCCGCATTCAGTACAAGCTTCTCCTGCTCACTTTTAAAGCCCTGCATGGGCTGGCCCCTCCCTATCTCTCTGAACTTCTTTCTCCCTACATCCCCACTCGTTCCCTCCGTTCTGGTAGCCAAGATCTCCTGTCCCAGCCCAGGATTTCCACGGCCCCATCCCGGATTCGTCCCTTCTTGTTTGCTGCCCCCCACTCCTGGAACCTCCTCCCCTTACAAGCACGACTCAACACGTCTCTAACCAGCTTTGGTTAAATATGGTTAAAGACCATATTGTTTAGGGAAGCATTCCCAGGGAGTCTGTGATTGTGACCTGGTTGTTTTGATGCTTTACTCAATGTTGGATATTTGCTGTTTTAACTTGTTTTCTTATGATGTTTTTAATTTGTTGTTTTAACTTCTAGATTGTATGCCATTGGCAGGCTTTTTATATATTCTAGATTTTACTTATTATTATTATTAACCTTTATTTATGAAGCGCTGTAAATTTACACAGCGCTGTACATGCAATCTTTTTAGTTAGACGGTTCCCTGCCCTCAGGCTTGGTTTTGTACAGTGCCATGTACATTTACGGTGCTTTATAAATAAAGCTAATAATAATAATAATAATAATAATAATAATAATAATAATAATTGTTCAGAAGGGGTTTGCCTTTGCCTTCCTCTGAAGCTGAGTGTGACTTGCCCAAGGTCATTCTGGCCTCAAACAGATGAGCCAAAAGAAGTGGTTTCACACCACTTTGGGGGCATTGCATTTAGATGACGCACCCCCCCCCCCCCAAGAAACTATGCCCTGGCTTCGCTAAGGGGGGAGAAGCTGGCCTAAAAAGAAAAAGAAGCGGAAAGAAACCGCTCTAGCCTGGAAAGTGTCACCTTCTACCATGCATATAAACACCCCATCATGAGACTGGTGCCAAAAAGTGCTCCATCCTAACCCTAACCCTAACCCTAAAGCTGCATATAAATATACCAGTGTAGGTGTGCATTTAAAAAGGATGGAGCTGCTGTACCCAAGTGGTTGGGTGGCAATGCAAAAAAGTGGAAGTGTGACACCTCCAATGGCTATAAGTACAACATACACAAACCAGACAGTCCAAGACAGGGCATGGGGTGAAGGGGGCATGTAGAGGGGTCATGATTGTGCATTGTCAGTGTCCCAGTGGAGGTTCACAGGTGTGACTGTGTGTACATTCAAAGGGAGTGGCCATTTAATGGGATGGCATCTATGCAGCAAGCAGTTGCTGATGGTGTGTTTGTGTGACAGTGCACATGGATGGTGGGGGGAACAGTAGCCCACCTTGACGCCGCGCCTGCGGACATGGTGTGCGCATGTGGACCGCTTTGGCAGAGGATGATGCAGTCAGCAGTGTCTTGGCCTGCTCTCAAAGGAAGCAGGTTTGAACCAGGTTTTCCTGGCCATCTGCTTGACCCTCTGTGGGTTTCTGTGGCCAAACAGGAATTGCCACAGTCCTAGTCCAATGCTCAAAACACTACACCATGCACTCAATCTAGTTAATACTTATTCATAAAGTACTTTCCAGTTTTTCTGATTTAGCTTCTCCACTCTGAGTCCAGTGTAGACCTCCATGCTGGCTTCACTTTGCAATAGGGTTGTCACTGGAAACTGGAGAAAGCTCATGTATCTTTAATTGTTGGGAAGATGAGGAAATTTCAGTAGGTGTTGCTTGTCATGCAACCAGGTAGCAAGTGACACCTGCTGAAATTCCCTCTTCTAGACAAATATTAATGATATAGGAGTTTTCTCCAGTTTTTACTCTGGCAACCCTACTCCACCTTCAGTTCTGGTTTTCTCTCTTTTTCCCCTCTTTCCACCCAATCATCTGTCACGATGTGTCTCTCTGTTCCACTTTCTTGCTTTCTCTGTCCAACTCTATTTTCCAGCTTTACCTGTATGCATTATTTTCAATCTCTTAACCATTCTCCTAATCATTCTTCAGCCAATAAGGAGGGAAATTCCTGGGTAATTTTCTATTTGGCCTTCACTGTTATATTCCTGTACTCAACCTTTGACGCTCCTATGAATTCATCCCCCATATATGTCAGTTTCCTGTGATGAATGTTTAACCCTCCTGCACCTATTGAACCTCCTGGTCTAAATGATCCTTACTCAGCCCAAGGTATTGTGGCTTAAGTAGCCATGGATACCACCTACATCATCACAGCAACATTTTATAACCCCTCAAACCAAACACAAAATGGAAGTCAATCCCATGTCTTGTTATTGTGCGATTATGGGACAATTATCAATAAAAACTTACAGGACCATTCCACTTCACTGATGGGAGAAGGATGAGGTGAGAGCAAAGCCATGGGATGTTGTCTGATCATCTTCCCACAAGCATGTAATAAGGATGGGAGAGTCCCACTTCTGTCCTTTTTCACCGTCTGATAATCTTCATAGATCTGTCTCTGGATTCTCCACTCCAAACATGCATCTGAAGAAATAGGATCAAGTCTATAAAAGCTTGTGCTACCAATTTCTTTCTTCCAGTTAGTCTCAAAAGTGCTACAAGATCCCTTTGAATAGTGATTTTCCAGTCTATGTCTTTGAATTCTGCAATTTGTAGTTAATGGAGTAGGACTAGGAAGAGGTTGGACAATGAGCCCTGGAGCATACATTGAAGTGTTACAAGCACACCCCTATTCCCATCTGTAAAACCTTGGAAGGCATACAAAACATTACAGGCAAAAGGGTCTTCTCAGTGATTTACTGAATGACTGCCTACCATGGCAGTCTTTCCAAATGTAGATTGATGAAGGGCATGTCCAACTGTAGAGAGTTTATGTCATATAAATATTACTTGAATTAGATCCAAACTTAAAAACTAGAGCATTCCTCCTCTCCAAACTAGGCATCAGCAAACACAAAAACTAGGTTACACTAAAACTGCAGCAAAAGACTAGTTCTAGTAGGTAGCTGTGCTTGCATCTGTCATGATCCAAAGTGGTAATGTTTAAAATCAAACCCCACACCATGGAACTAAACAGATGCTAAGCAGTTCTCTTCAGCAGCTTTTCTGCGTGCTATAATAGATTGAAGATAAGATTCCTTGCCTGAGGCCACTATTCTAACACAGGGTAGAAAGGGTTTACAAGGAATAAAACATTGTGAGGACAGCTGTTGTCCTGACATTTTCATACAGGCAAAAGCAAAGAATTCTGGATGATTATCTAAGAATCTTGACCCTACAAAGATGGGCTCTGACTTGCCATGAAATGACCTAGGTCAGGAGTTCTTTTAAACAGAGATACAGTGAAAGGTCTTTATACAATGTTTGTCCTGCTACCATAAAATGTACAGTTGGCACTCACTTAGACATCCTTTGAGTACTTGTTTGAAATGGGGGGAAATGTTGCCAGTCTGCTTTGGGCAGGCCTAGTGTTGCCCAATATAATGATAACGGTTTCTCTCACAGCATCTTGAGAAATGCTGTTCTGTGTGAGCATAGGACATACTGGATTTGAGAGGAGGCCTGCAATGCCATGTTTTAGGTTTATGTGTAAAGAAAATAAATAGGGATTATAGATGAACAGCAGGTCATGATATAGAATATCCTACCAGAAATGGACTGTTAGCTCTCCTTCCTCCATCCATGATTGCTGTTGCTCCTTTCTCCTTCACACTTATCCCTCTTCCCTCTCTCACTTGTCATGGCTGTAACTACTCAAAATACTTTGGTATTTAGACCAAGGTCTTGCGGGCAAGAATGCCAGAGACTCAACCTGGGTAACAGTGGGAAAGGAGGTCTCTATGGCAGTCTCAACAGGGCCTCTGTCTGTGAAAGGACTCCCTCAGTCCAAAGCATCTGGGCCTAACTAGCTGTTTGGAGAGCTGTGCAGGGCTACCACAGCCCTTAAGTCTCACACTGAAGGACATATACACATCCTATGAGCAAGACATTTGGTGGCAAGTGATTCAAAGAGGCAGCCTACTTTAGTGGAGAGGCAGCAGGTTCCTTCTTATTCGCATGAGGTACAGGCAAGATGAGGCAGGGCATTTACTTAATCTCATGGAAGGCCCAGCCTTGTAGATGAGAGATACTGTATCTTTCACAGCATAAGGAAATTTTGATACAGAAAATGAGAAGAAAGGGAATGGTGCTTAACAATGATTGTGGAGGACAACCCTAGCTGTATGCCTGAGTGGGGATAGGAGTCCAAACAACAGTCTTCCATGAAATGATCCCTCTAGATGTGTTGGACTACTACTCCCATCTGGAGGATTTGAAGTTGGCGAGGGCTACTACATGTGAAAGAGATCTAGGAGTCCAAGTAGACCACATGGTGAACATGAGTCAACAGTGTGATGCAACAGCTAAAAAGGCCAATGTGATTTTAGGCTGCATCAATAGACGTATAGTGTCTAGATCAAGGGAAGTAATAGTTCCACTCTATTCTGCTCTGGTCAGGACCCACCTGGAATATTGTGTCAATTTCTGGGCACCACAATTTAAAAAGGGTATTGAGAAACTGGAGCATGTCCAAAGGAGGGCGACTAAAATGGTGAAGGGTCTGGAAACCATGCCCTATGAGGAACAACTTAGGGAGCTGCGGCTGTTTAGCCTGGAGAAGAGAAGGTGAAGAGGTGATATGATAGCCCTGTTTAAACATTTGAAGAGATGTCATATTGAGGAGGGAGCTAGCTTGTTTTCTGCTGCTCCAGAGACTAGGACCTGGAGCAATGGATGCAAGCTCCAGGAAAAGAGATTCCACCTCAACATTAGGAGGAATTTCCTGACAGTAAGGGGGCTGTTCGACAGTGGAACAAACTCCCCTGGAGTGTAGAGGTCTTTAAACAGAGGCTGGATAACCATCTGTTGGGGATGGTTTGATTGAGAGTTCCTGCATGGCAGGGGTTTGGACTGGATGGCCCTTGTGGTTTCTTACAACTTTATGATTCTATGATTCTATGGTCCATCTTCAACTATTAACTAGAAGCCTCAGCTGTCTTCAGGATGAGATCCCTATGTGTGGGTCCACATGCACAATTTTCAGATAAGCCCGTCAGACCTCTCAGTTGTTAACAAAATGGATGAACAGCTTGTTTCCCTTATCTTTTTAGTTTTTCATGACTAGATATCCTTTAATTCATTTACTTCAGGCCTGTCTTTAGATTTAGTCTTTCTGTTTATTTTGTCAGCATGCTCCTTTCTCATTACTGTCCAGGAACTAGTAATTTTTTTTTAATTCTAGTGCCTCACAACTTCTCTGTTGTGGGTACTATAAAGTTTACTGGAAGAACTTTGCTCTTGTCTTTTCATCTCATAGGAAGAAACCCACAGCAGCTGCAAATGTCATGTTTGTAAGAGAGATAAGGCACTGCTTGGAGGCCATCAGTTGTCAGAATATTGTGCAACCCATAAAAAAAGCTAAGCAGAGTAGAATCCAGGGTTGGATTAACAGGCGAGTGAACTCTATCCTGAATTATATCCTGAGGCTATGCATATGTACATCTTTTATTCATTAAGAAATAGTCCTCTGTTATAACACATAGGAAAAAAGTTTCATAGAGAAGCAGCAATGTGGACAAGATATCACTTTGGAGATGTGGGTCTAAGCATGGAGGTAAGAAAATTTTACCCAAACAGCAGGCATAGAGATGTTAGTTTTTAAAAATTCCCCTTGGCAACAGAAACTTTTCTACTAAACATCCTGGCTGCCCATGGGTGTGTGTGTGTCTGGGACCGCAACTTTGGAATAGAGTTTTTATATTGTTTGGGAAGATGTCTTATCTAAAAAGATAAGACAAACAAGCTGTTCCACACATTTTTTTTAACAACTGAGGGGGTTGAAGAGCTTATCTGAAAATTGTGCATGTGAACCCACACAAAGGGAGCTCATTCTACCAAAACCCGAACATCTCCCAACCATTAGGGGGTGGGCACAAGATAGACCTTGCAGGCAAGGAAGCTGGCTAGCAAAGCAGATCTTGGCTGTATCTCTGGTTGTCTCCTTTTTTGCATTTGGTGATCCTGCCCTCTGCTGCACCAGGCATAGTGAGCATTGGCTATCACTGTTTAGAAGAGAAATGATGAAATCGCCTCTTTGTGTTGTTTAAGATACCTCCAGATTTCATGCCAGTTCCACCTTCCTGCCTGCCATTATTTAAAGAAAATCAGAAGTTAAGCTGCATAGTTAAATATTACCTTAGTCAGAAAGCTAAGTTTCATACTATATGGCAAACTAGCACTCCTACAGCTAAGGGCATGACTGTATTCTGATTCCTCTCTTCCAGGCCTCAGGAGAGGATGAATTTCAGAGCAAGAACACTACTTTGAAAAGACTGTTTTTTAAAAAAAAAACTTAAATTTTATGTTGCTGTCCCTACTGCTATTGCAGATCCACTTAGCCAACCTCACCCTCTTCCAATGTCTCCTAGATGTTTATCACATGGAGGTTTTTGCAGCTCAGATCCAGGCTGACTCCTGGTTCAGCTATGCGAATTCACATCGTAACGTGAATGTTTTATCACACCTGGTTGCCCTTCCGAATCGAGGCGGAATCAAATCCAAGGCAAGTCACGTGATGTGGATTCACACAAAGTGGAGTGAGTGCACATTGTATTACCACACCAGTGCATACCATGTGGATTCAACTATTCGAATTGGGGCCCTTGCATATACTCAGTGGGGGTCTGAACGCATCCTGGACCTTTGCACTTCCGGGGCTAAGAAAGGAGCCTGGTTCCACTTCCACATGAATGCTAGCCTCACGTGAGTGACTGCTTCACGTTTCTTCCTACCTTCTATTTTCCCATCCCTGGCAGCCAAATTCAAACGGGTCCTCCGTGTCAGAGCCCCCATCCATTTCAGCCACATCTACATCTATTCTCCTGTCATTCTCCTCATCTATTTCAGCCACAGTTATCTACATCTATTCTCCTTTTATTCTCTTCATCTATTTCATCTATATCTACATTCTCCTGTCATTCTCCTCATCCATTTCAGCCACATCTATATCTATCCTCCGTGTCAGAGCCCCCATCCATTTATTATTATTATTATTAAGGAATTATTATTATTCACTGCAAAATAATCAGTGTAGAAACTCCAGGTTTACTTGGAAGTAAATCCTTTGGATCTGAATGCTAGCCTCATGTGAAAGATTGCTTCTTGTTCTATGGGCTTTAGAGTCCGTCTTGGCACCCAAACTCTTTTTCTGGGAGATCAGGTCCATCTTTGCAGCCACACAAACAGCCTTTCCATAGGAGATCAAGTCCATCTTGGCACCCAAAATAGCACTTTTTTTCTGGGAGATCAGCTCCATCTTGGCACCCAAACTAGCACTCTTTCTCTGGGATATATGCTCCATTTTTTTCCAGTGACACAAGCAGCCTTCCCCAGCGGCATCAGAAACAGCCGCTTTCCCTCTCCTCGCCAGTATGTCTGCTGTTCACGTTAAAACATGAATACATTCATTCCCCAGTAGCTCTCTGCCCTTTCCCCAGTGGCATTGGAAACAACCGTATTTCCTCTCAGCAGCAATGGAAGTGGGGGGGGGGAGAGTACCAGAAGCAAATGGGGCAAAATTGCAGCATGGCATCATGAGAAATGTGGGACCTTGGAGGTTTGGGGAGGTGTACCAGGCGGAAGCACAGTTGCATTCCACACCAGATCAATTTGGAGTGAAATCGAAGCGAGCTTGAATGCAAATTCTGTGAATTCACTTTTTTCCAAATTCATCAAAATGAGAAGTCACTTTGGAATCAGTGCAGAAGTGCCACGGTAGGAGAGCCCATAGAAAGGAATCGCGTCTGATAACACATTCATGTTATGACATGAATTCGCATCGTTGGATCCACAGTCATGTTGGATCTGAGCCGCAAACAGCTCCAAAAACCTCCGTTTGATAAACACCTTAGATCGTGGACAACACCAAGGATCAGCAAGAGGGAATGCACATTGAAATTTTCATAGAAAAATGTAGACTAGCAATGAATGAATGTAATTAAATAGGAGAAAGGTATTGTTAAATTAAAGTGGACCAACTCAGTTCCAAAGGGGAAAGAAAAAGGAAAGAATGACAGCTAAAAACACTCTCTCTCTGGCTTTACTTCGTGAATGAAGATTCAGGAAGGACTCATCCCGCACTTTCTACAAGCGCACTGATGACTAAAAAGGCCAATCCGAGATAAACAAGTCCTGTTGCAGAAAGCACAGCAGAAAGTCTCCTTGGGTGATGTTACCGGGATGTGGTTCTTTCTGCGTTGTTGTTTCCCTTCGAGATTCGTTTGGCGTGAGCTTTCAAAAAAGGCTGCAACATTGTGGATAGTGCGTCTCCATGCCTCCCGATGTGAGGCCAGGGTGGACCATTGTTGGTGGCCGAGCCAGAGATGTTTCAGGGAGTCCTTGTATCTCTTCTTTGGAGCGCCCCTCTTACGCCCCTCACCCATGGTGAGTTCACCATAGAATACTATTTTTGGGAGGCGATGGTCCTTCATCCTAGAAACGTGTCCTGCCCAGCGCAGCTGCGTCCTCAATAGCATGGCCTCAATGCTGGTGATCCCTGCTTGCTCAAGGACAGCAACATTCATCACATAGTCAGTCCAGTGTATATTTAGAATTGTGCATAAACAGCACTGATGAAAGTGTTCAAGGAGTCGTAGGTGTTGGCGATAGGTGACCCATGTTTCAGACCCATAAAGGAGAATAGACAGTACAACGGCTCTATATACACTGATTTTTGAGCTTTGCCTCAAGTGTTTGTTACTCCAGACTCTTTTGTGAAGCCTTCCGAATGAACTATATGCCTTTGCTAATCTGTGTTCAATCTCTTTATCAATCTTGGTGTCTGAGGATGGTAGTGTTCTTCCTGTGGTGCCGGCTGGTAAATTCATGCTTCTTAGCTATGCTCCATAACAAGCAAAGCAGCACTCCGTAGGTGGGTGTGTGGGTATGTGGGATGGCAGAGAGAGAGAGATCAGTAAAGAAAAAGAAAAAGTTGATTATTGTAAATAGGTAATAAGAAAAGCATGGGGCTTTTTGTCGGTTTCAATAAAAATTAATAACAAAAAAGCAGAAGGAAAAGTTTCCTGTGGGAAAACTTTGAGCTGTCTCAATATTTGCTTCTTCAGGAGTATCAAAGAGCCTTATACAGTACATGTGTCTTCCTTCTTTTGCTTAGGCACTTGATTCCTAAATGAAAGAATGTGACCAGTAATCTGCAAATAAGGTTTCTAGGTGTCTTATTTTCAATTGTATTGGGCAGGGGGCTTGAGATTTGTTGCCTTTGAAGTTTAGCCCCATATTGGGGCCATATGCAACCCACCCCAATCCTGTATTCCTTGATTTGCTGAGAGTGGGCACCAGATGGAGGTATCTTAAAGCACACAAAGAGTGCATTTCATACTTTCAGGTCCCTGAGCAAATTATATGCAGCACAATGGCCTTACATGTCAAATGATGAGGGTCCACCTGCTGGGATCTTGGCTCTTCATCCTCTTCCCTGGTCAGCATTGTAGGGCAGCCTCAAATCATGCCTCCCATGCTACACTCTTAGTGGTCTATAGATCCAAGAATAGGAACCACAGGCACCACCTGCACTCAGAACTGATGAATGCTGGTCTGAGGCCATTTTGCTGCACACTAGAGTCTGTTGCGACCATGCTTTGCATGATCTCTGGATGTATTCAAAAAGAAGCTGGACAGCTCAGGATGATTTAGCTGGAGATCTTGAACTTAGCAGAGGTTTGGACTTTTTTTGATGGCCCTTCCAACTCAATGATTCTATTTCTAGGTCTGAAGTTTGGGCCATGAAATCTCAGGTCCTGGAATACTCCTGATCTAGCAATCATATGCATAGCAACATCTGCCTTTAGAAGAAACTAAGGTGGGTTACAGACCGCCATTTTGGACGTCCTCAGGACGTCCCAGTTTGAAAAAGGGGCATCTCTTCTAGAGGCCCCTATTCCTATTACGGACAGAGTCCATAACAAATGGTAGTGGCCATTCTGCACGTTGCACGGCGGAAGTGATGCCGCGAGTGCGCGACTAGCGCCTCGCGGTGTCTCTTCCGGGCCACAAGAAGGAGCGCGATTTTCGCGCTCCTTCTTGGCAGTGTCCGGGAACCGCGCCATTTGGCTGCTGCAGTTCCCGGACGCTGTAACCGGCAGCGGCAGCAGAACGCCGCTTCTCGGCGGTCTGTAACGCACCTAAGTAAGTTATTGTCTCAGTAAAGTTGAAATAAAGATAATAAGCTCCTGACTCCAAATCCAATGAAGACCAGTAACAGTTTATCTGATCCTCATACTACCCTAAGTGTCCAGACACAATGACAGATACCTGGTGCTTTCCATTTCCAGAACTGGTTCATCATTTAAACATTTTGACATAATTACAGTTGATTGGAGTGTCACGCTATTAGAGCCTATAATACAGTGGATGTTCTTTTGTAACCAGCAATTTTGGAAATGACAGTAATTTATACCATCTATCTTAGTGACTATTGTGGCTTGCCAAAGGAGGGTCGCTCATTCAATCCTTCAGCAAGGACTATATATAGCTCTGTGGAGATCTTGAAATTATCCTCCCATCACTATATTCTGATGCCAACAGGTTTGTAAAGATATATATTCTCGTAAATATATTCAAATAAATGGATTAATAAGGATGGAAGATGAGTTTCAGTGGAAAATTGCCAGTAGATAATATGACATTTGTTCCATGCACTGAAACAGACCAAAACGGACTAGATGCTGGGAGACTGGAGCTCCAATCTCTATTTTTAAAGCAGCTGCAAGTTCCATAACAAGCAAAGCAGTGGGTGGATATGAGAGATAGGAGAGAGAGAGAGAGAGAGAGAGAGAGAGATCAGTCACAGATCTCCCATTACCACCATTTTATGTCTGGCCTCTAAAAGAAGAATGTGATACTATCCCAGATCTCCAAAAGCTCATCAGTTTAGCCCCAATGAGAAGAATGTTAAAAACAGAATTGTTAAATGCTTAAAGAAGAAAGCCAGCTCAGGGTTCACAAATCTTGTCATAGGAGCTGCTTCCACTAAAATAAAATGAAACACTGTCCAGAATCACAGCATAAGTCTGTGAATAAATGGGATGGTTGAAGGCTAAACTTCTTCCCATGACCTACTAGCTTTCTCCTTGAAGAGCTGAAGGAGTCTAAAGTGGTAGAGAATTACTCTAGGTTGACACCTGTACTGCATACCCTCCAACATTTCACATATGAAAACCAGGGCATGTGGCCAAGTAACATGAGAGAGGTCAAGATGGTAAAAGATGTTAATGAGGAAGAATAGTCAAGCTAAGAAAGTTTGTAACACTTTGCCTAAGCCTGCTGAAGAGAATCTGCCCCTCCACTCCTTTCTTCGTTGCTAAATGAGTGTAAATTACTCTTGTTAATTTAATGTAAACTACTCTTGCACTTTCCAAGTGACCAGACATCCTCCTTTTCAAGAACATGTTCAACCTTCTATCCAGGAGGAATTTCAAAATGTCCTCCATTTTGAGCATGGCTAAGAAGCATAAATTTACATATATATTAGTGTTTTTAGCTCTCATTTGGTATTGTCCTTCATTTTTCTTGAATAGCCTACATTTTTACAGTGCCTTATCCTCTTTTGTGATTATGGCATCTGGTCACCCTGTGCACTTTGAACTCAGTTTGCAGCAATTGAAGTAAACTGAGGACAAAGGGGGAATGTGGAATAAAAGAGAAACTGATATATTTTAAAAGAAGCTGAAATCTGGGACAAAAGAGAATTAATCAGGACTATCCCTGCCAAATCAGCACAGCTGGAGGATATAGTATGTGGGTTTATAGAGTATAGTTTGTATGACTCAGAAAGCCAGGTACTAATCTCTGCTTGGAAAAAAATAGCTCATCGGGTCACTTTAGAGCAGTCACTGTTGTTGTGTTGAGAGGCCTGAAGTCTCTAAAGAAATAATACAGACTCATCAGAGGCTTAAAGGATGCAGAGAAGTAGCTGTTTTAGTCTCTTGCAGCATAAACAGGAAAGAGGGGAAGAAAATACCTTGATCACTGTGTTTTCTTTTTTACATGAACTTTCGTGGACATAAACCCATTTCTTCAGATGCAGTACTGAGTGGTAATAAGACATCAGGTATAAAGCATATTTATACATTTGTGGGAGGGCAGGCTTCAGTACTACTGTAACATGGTCTACATGGTGCTGCCCTTGGAAACTGTTTGGAAACTACCCTGGCCTGGCCACAGCAGATTCAAAATTGGGGGGGGGGGGTATAGAGTATTGTGTTTTTCTACTTTCCTATGAAGTCAGAAGAGCCTCATACAAGCAGCTGGTTCATGCCCCTGAGCTGTGTCCACATTTGTTCATATTTTCATTGAATTTCCAATTTATGTCATAATTCTACAGTACAAAATTATGTACAAGAGCTGCATGGGATTATCTCTGTGCTGAACCATACTTCTGTGCAGGTATCTTTGGAGATCCTTCTGACTGTGATGCCTGCCATGTTTTATAATAACCAGTTAGATGGACTAGTGGTGATAACAGGAAATTCCATTCATTTTAACAGATTCTTTGCTTTCTGGCTGCTCACTTCCCAGGAGGCTACTGTTGGTGGCTTAGTGGTTTCTAGCCAAAGAAAAGCTAGAGGTTTCATTCTTCAACTTCTCAGCTAAGTGGTCAAAACACAATATTTTCAGAAAGCAGCACAGTTTATGAATGTGCTACAACTATCCCATTGTTTGGGACTTACCAAAAAATCTGAAAAATTATGCTGGTAGAAGGCATTAGTGAAAGGCTGGAGACATCCGAATGAAAAGGTTATCGCTGGAGTGGAGTTGAAGGCTTTCATGGCCAGCATCCATAGTTTTTTGTCGGATTTTGGGCTATGTGGCCATGTTCTAGGAGAGTTTTTTCCTGACGTTTTGCCAGCATCTGAAGATGCTAGCCACAGATGCTGGTGAAGCTCTTCTAGAACATGGCCACATAGCCCAAAAACCCCACAAAAAATAAGTTATCACTGGAGCATGATTTTATGTTGGATATGACTCATAAATATTGCATTTCCATGTGTAACTTAAACCCATCTTCTTTGATTTTCCACATGACATTGTGTCATGACTAGATCCTGATTCATACATGTGGGTGCAGTTTGTTTTGGTAAGCCTTGTTAGTAGAATTTAAAAGGCATCAAAAGATTTTAAAAATATATAAAACATACAGGACTTTATACATTAAAAGTCTGTTTAAACAAAAAAGTCATTGTCTACGCTGATGACACCCAAATCATTTTCTCTATGTCTCCGACTGATGCAGTGACCGGGGATGGCGTCTCTTCTCTCGTGGCCTGTCTAGAGTCGGTAATGGGCTGGATGAGGGAAAACCGACTCAAGCTGAATCCAGAGAAAACGGAGGTACTAGTGATAGGTTCTCCTGGTCCAGGAATGGCGGTGATTCCACCTGTCCTGAACGGGGTCACGCTCCCTGTGAAGGACTCCGTGCGCAGTCTGGGGGTGCTTCTTGACTCGTCGCTTCACCTGACTGCTCAGGTGAATGCGACGGTCAAGAGCACCTGTTATCAGCTTCGGCTGATTCGCCAGCTGCGCCCATACCTGGCCCAGAGGGACCTAAAAACTGTTGTACATACTCTGGTAACTTCGAGATTGGATTTCTGCAATGTACTCTACATGGGGCAACCCTTATACCATACTCGCAAGCTGCAAATGGTGCAGAACATGGCAGCCAGGCTGGTCACTGGTGCTCCCAGGACCAGCCATATAACACCGGTTTTAAAAGATCTCCATTGGCTGCCCATTCGCTTCCGAGCTCAATATAAGGTGTTGGTAATTACCTATAAAGCCCTAAATGGCTTGGGCCCAGGATACCTAAAGGACCGCCTCTCCCCGTACATTCCGCCTCGCACCCTCAGAATGTCTGGGCAGCAGCTACTGAAGGTGCCTGGGGCTAGGTTAGTCTCCACTTCTCGGAGGACGTTTTCCACAGCTGCCCCAGCCCTTTGGAATGCGCTGCCCACAGAGCTCCGCTCGTCTACTACCCTGGCCCAATTTAGGAAGGACCTCAAAACCTTCCTATTCCAACAGGCATTCCCCGAATAAATATCCTGTGGGCCTCCCTCCTCTTTCGTGGCCAAGAGGTTGGGCTAAGGGGCTTTTTACTGTTGGTTTGTTTTAATGTGTATTTTTTTTCTATGTGTATTATTGATTGTATTTTAACCTGTTGTAAGCCGCCCTGATCGGAGGAAGGGCGGCATATAAATAAAAATTTTATTATTTATTATTTTTTTACCAGACCTGGGGGCGGAGGCTAAAGCTGAGAACGTGTGACTGGCCCAAAGTCACCCAATAGGTTTCAATGGCTAACTGTGGACTTCAACCCTGGTCTCCCAGAGTCCCAGGTAATGTTCAAACACTACACCATGTTGGCTGTAGCTTTCAACATGCTAATCCTATTTTGGAGAGAGGATTGAGAGCTTGGGTAGCTTCTTCAATGTGCAAAAAACATCTTACACATTTTTGTCCACTTAGGGTGACCTTGGGCAAGTCTTATGCTCTCAGCCTCAGAGAACCTCCTCTGAATAACTTTTGTCAATAAAACCCCAAGACAGGTAAGCCTTAGGGCTGACATAAGTCAGAAACTACTTGAAGATACACAAGAACAACAAGATGTGATCTATAAAAGTCTTCATTTCATGTATGATAGAATTACCAATAAAAGTAACACAAAGAGATAATTCAAAAATATAGCTATGTTAGTCTGTAGAATCACTATGTAGAGAGATCTTGTAGCACCTTTGATACTAAGGGGCGGTACAGACAGCCCTGAAGGGGCCGCCTCCAGCTGCCCCTTTTACAGCCAGATTGGGGGTGCAGCAACCGCATGCCACAGCCCCAATCTGGCCTTTGCAGGGCGCTAAAAGGAGCTGCAAAAAGCAGCTCCTTTTTGTGCCCTGCAAAGGGTGCGATAGCCAGAGTGCGTGGCTTTATGGCACTCCTTCAGCACTGCATTATGTGCATGCAGCACCAAAGGAGTGCTGTGATGCCATGCACCATGTGGAGTGGCAAGAGATTATCACAAACTGCGTTCTGAGAACGTTCCATAGCATCACATGATGAGAACGTTCCTGGAACGGATATTACCCGCATTAGAAATCAAAACGTGATCAAAACGTGATCAGAACGGCAAGTTAACCGAAAAACCGCACTGCGATTCCTTTTTTCTTGAAAAGAACCGTTCTCAGAACGGTTTTGCTGTTTAACGTTTTGTGGGTGTGTTCTGATGACTCGCCACTCATAGGTTTGGACGGCTCGGGAGAGGCGCGGCCCCCAGGAAAGAGGGAAAGGGAGGCTTGGGCCATGGAGGCTCGCCGCTCTCCTGAGTCCCTCGGCTTACTGAAATCCCTCACCTCCCTTCCCCATAGGAATCAATCCAAAAACGGAGTTTAAAATCTCTCCCAGATGCAGACCCAAAGGGCTCTCCTCTGCTCCTTTTAAACTCAGTTTTTGGATTGATTTCTATGGGGAAGGGAGGTGGGGGATTTCAGTAAGCCTAGGGACTCTGGCCGGGAGAGTGCTTCTCAGCCTCACTGAGAAGTCTTCCCTCCGAAGATTCTCTTGGGAGGGAAAGAAGGCAAGCCCCTATAAAACGCTGGGGCTTCATATGCTGGCATATGTTTGAAGAAAATAGGATAAAACCTATGTAACTTGATGGGCCAAGGGCAGAGTCCCCTCCTTGGCAGCCTGGGCATTAAGGGAGCTCCACGGAGGTCCCTTCAAGCGGAGGGAAAGGGAGAGGACTGGGCCAAGGGCAGAGCCCCGGCAGCCATTGCAGCTCTTTAAACCAGTTAGAAAAGAAGAGTCCTCTGCTGTCATCCCATTTCCCCTTTTTGGCAGCTTGACACCCTTTTGCTT
>NC_056525.1:20297354-20388930 GCF_019175285.1 Sceloporus undulatus | reverse complement strand
CTGTGTGTGTGCATGTAATGTGTGCCTTCAGGTTGTGAGCTTCCCTCCCCGCTTTAACTCTTATCTGGCTCTTTGCTATGGAATTCTGGGAGTTGTTTGCTTGCTTTTCTGTGGTGCTCCAAACAGAGGAGCTTTTGTGGGTTCCCTCTTTGAGGGAAGGAGGAGAAGGTCCTGGGCATCCCTGCCATCCCTGCCTCCTGCAGGCTGCAAGCACAGGAGCCCCGCTGGACATGACACCAGAGGCCCCCCGCAGAAGCAGCCAGACCCTCTCCCTCTTGCTCTCTGCCCTGGTCCCCTCTTCCTTGAGGGAAGGAGGAGCTCCATGGAGGTCCCTTCAAGCCGAAGGAAAGCAAGTTGCCAGGGAGGGGACTGGGCCAAGGGCAGAGCCCCGGCAGCCATAGCAGCTCTTTAAACCGGTTAGAAAAGAAGAGTCCTCTGCTGTCATCCCATTTCCCCTTTTTGGCAGCTTGACACCCTTTTGCTCCTGTGTGTGTGCATGTAATGTGTGCCTTCAGGTTGTGAGCTTCCCTCCCCGCTTTAACTCTTGTCTGGCTCTTTGCTATGGAATTCTGGGAGTTGTTTGCTTGCTTTTGTGTGGTGCTCCAAACAGAGGAGCTTTTGTGGGTTCCCTCCTGGAGGGAAGGAGGAGAAGGTCCTGGGCATCCCTGCCTCCTGCATTGTGACAGCACAGGAGCCCCACTGGACATGACACTAGCAGCCAGACCCTCTCCCTTTTGCTCTCTGCTCTGGTCTCTTCTTTCCCTCTCTTTCCCTGCTTTCCTCTTCTCTTCCTTGTCCCACCTTTCCTCCCTTTTTCCTCCCTTCCCTCCCTCCTTCTTTCCCCCCTCACACACACACACCTTCCCTCACTGCAGTCGCTCGCCTGCCTGCCTCCCTCCCTGCCTGTCATTCTTTCAGCCAATCAGGAGATGGAGGAATGAGGAAACGGATTTGAGAACGGATAAGAATACCGCACACACTTCTCTTGGAACGTTTTCATCACGTTTCAGCTCTCTGGGAACACATTCATATCTGTACTCTCCTGGAACACATTTGGAACACATTTAAATGTTCTGAGAACTCGATTGGAACACATATGTGCGGTATACTCAAATGCGTTCCGTTCTCATCACGTGATGAGAACGTTCTCAGAACCCAGTGCGATAATCTTCAGTGTCACGCTGCCCTGGGAGTGGAGCCGGGGCATGCGTTATGTGGATGCCATGCCCTGACTCCACTCTCAAGCCGGCCTTTAAAGCCAGTCTGCACAGCCCCTTACTAAAGAAAGAAGTTGGCAGCATGAGCTTTTGCAGACTTAAGTCTACTTCCTCAGATGCATATAGATATAAGACAATTATAACAGGCAGACTATAGAGAACAACTTATGTGGAAGTTAACAGAATTAGTGCAAGTGACTTTGAGAAAAAGTATGTTGAACGTAGTTGAATTTTGTTTATTTTTAAATGGATGTTGCAAAATTCACTAAAAACATACAAAAAAATTCAGACAGAAATCTGGGATGATTTCACCACCCCTCTGTCCTGGAAGCCACCAGCCACTGATTTCTGTTGTGCATTGTGACTTTACAACCAAGAATACTCATTCTTTCACTCCTGCTCTTTGGGTTTATGCCAATGGTTTGACATATCCAAGATATACAGGGGCAAGATGGTCATTGTCACATGGCAGCCCTTGGCCTGCATTTCCAAACTTGCTTTTTTAAAAAACTTTTCAAAATAGTATTACAGTACTCTGGTTTTGTGTTGTGAACAAGTAATGGTCACCATCTGCAAGGTTTCTTTGTTTCCCTGCTAAGCAGAAAATATGTCAATAATAATTCATTTTAAAAAGATATTTGGAAATAAATAGTGCTACAGTTACATGATCCACTGAAACTCATAACTGACAAATTGAATCCATCCCACACTACATGCAGCATAAATCTACAAAAATAAATGTTTGAGAGCTCAAACGCATGGGCTGTGCTCCAAGGGAATCCAATCTCTCCTCTACCACCCGTTTCTCCCCACCTCCCAAAATAAAGATATAAATCTCAGAAAATAAGTGTTTGCAATGGCAGCGCTGACAGAAAGTTAACTACAGCTTCTTAAACCCAGATGCCCTAGAAATATTTATAGTTACACATTCTGTGCATGGTATGTGCACATTTTACCTTTCCCTCTTTACATTTGACTTCTCAGTAGTAATGTGAAACTTAAATAATTGATGTATTTATTTTTAAGTTGAAGATGTTGTCATCTGCAATTTTATCTTCTGTTTCATTTCATTAACAAAACAAAACAAAACAAAATAACCCCCTAAGGAACGGAAAGTACCTTTCTGGGGGATAGATGGATAGAGAGCACATGTTGTCATTCCAGTGTAGGTTATGTGCAATTTATTTGTATTATAGGAATCACATTTTCAAATAGGGTATCAGTATTTACTAATTCTAAGTGAGCCTACTGATGGAGCCATGGAAAGAAATAGGTATCTCAGGGCCTGGGCCTGAGCCTCCAGTTTTCATGGATCTTCTCCAGAGAGGAGTTGAGGGTGCAGATTCTCCAGTTTTGGGAGGCTCAGCTCTAGGCAAAAGGAAAGGACACTGTGCAGATCTCCAGCTCAGTTAGTACAGCAGCTGCTTACTACACTTTTAAGGCTTAACTGATTTGTTATTGCAACTTGCAAAGACTCTTGTGGTGAGGGTGGGGAAGGTATCTATTTATTTACTTGGTTGGCTTTCTTCTTCCTTCCTAGAAGTTTATCACAGGGAGGCTAAGTGCCTAAATCCTGTGCAAAAAAGAGATTTAAATCCAGGAAAAATCCCACAAAAGTGGGATCATTTTCACACTCATGAGGAGCATTGAGCATTAATGTGAAAATAAACCACACAGAAAGTGAATAAAATTAGCCATTTTTTTTAACTTTTGGGAGAATCCCGCAAGTAAAAAGCAGTTGATTTTGTCCACTTTCTGTGAGGTTTATTTTCACGTTAATGGTCAGTGCCCACGATGTTGTGTGAAAACAATCTTGCTTTTGTGGGATTTTTTCACTTTGTGTACGTGTTAATATGCGACGTCGTGTGAAAATGATCTCGCTTTTGTGGGATCTCCCTGTTTTAAATCCCGTTTCTGCACAGGAAAAACCCCATGCAATAAACTCTCTAGTCATTATGGTGCCAGGGCTCACCATCTTTTCTGCATCTACCATCTTGCTTCTAAGTAAATTGAAGGATTAATCCCTTCATTTCACTTTGATCTAGGACAGTCCCTTTACCTAATATTACCTAAACGGACAGAGAGTTGCCAAAAAGGACAAAAAAAAATGGATCATAGGGCAACTCAGGCTTGACCTCTACCTGGAAGCCAAGATGACTCAAATAAGAATGTCATACTTTGGACAGACCATGAGAAGACATGATATGTCTTCACTGGAAAATACAATAATGCTCATTAAAAAGACAATAATTCTCAGTAAGGTGGAAGGCAGTAGGAAAACAGGAATATTGTATTGCATATGCATAGTCTCAGTCAAGGAACCCATAGTCCTGAGTTTCCAAGACCTGAGCAGGCTGTTGATAACAGAGTGATCTGGAGGTTTCTCACAGGGTCACCATAAGCTGAAGTTGACAGAAGTTAACAACAAAATCTCAAGAATTTAAAACTAAACAGAAATAGGAAGAAAGCATAATGGAGTAATAACAAAATATTTTGCATATAAAGCCAAATAGATTATCATTCCACTCCAAAGTAACATTAAGTTCTCCAGAATTAACTAACACTCACTAACTAGGAGTTGGGAGCGCTTTACAGAGTGCCTAAAAAGGGCGCTCTGCCAGCGCCCGTGTTTGCTGCGCGAGGGAGCCGCAGCAGACAAACCGCACGGCTCCCCCGCGCAGCAAAGAACCCGCAAAAAGCAGGTTCTTCTTGCAGCGCAGTTGTGACACCGCAAGGCGCCAATGGTGCACTTGCGGCATCACACCTGCACTGTGACATGCGGACGCTAAGCGTCCATCACGTCAAAATGGTGGTGCCCATGTGTATAGGGCACCACCATTTTGACATCCCCAGTACGTACTAGGGGTGAGGCCTGATTGGACACTGCATCCTCGGCCAACCCCTAATACGTACTGGGGGCGGAGCAAAGGCCCGTCTGTAACGGGCCTATATCACTTCAGCATAGTGTAAAT
Source organism: Sceloporus undulatus (assembly GCF_019175285.1). Classification (NCBI taxonomy): domain Eukaryota; kingdom Metazoa; phylum Chordata; class Lepidosauria; order Squamata; family Phrynosomatidae; genus Sceloporus; species Sceloporus undulatus. The sequence goes on along the minus strand of NC_056525.1, from coordinate 20,384,741 downwards.
ATCCGCCACTGCAGTTACATTCTCCTTCCCTTGCACTGGACAGCACAGTGCTATGAATGCATGTTGGCAGTTTGGTCAGAGGCACCTGAGCAACCTGGCTGAGCATTCTGAATACCCCTCTCTAAACTGCAGATCCAAGGATTCCAGAAGATGTTGCCATGGAAGTTAAAGTGGAATCATAGCGCTTTAATTCTGTAACATGAATGGGCCCCTTTCCCATTTTTCATCTGGAGTGGTAGGGTTTGCCTCGGTATCTTCTGTATATTATATAATCATATTGGACTGGATCCAAATTTAGTCATGCTTTTAGACCCCTTGGTATCAGCCTGTTTTAGGATAATCATGGATAATTTGTTCCATTGATTTCACTTGGACAACTGGGTGTAGATCCAATATATTGTCAAATTTCTTAGAAGCTTTTGTAAGACAGAATGGTGTTTTAGATGTTTTAAAACAGTTTGAGTTTTCTAATTATTTCTCAGTGACTTGACTTTGTTTGCTTTACTTTATAGAAATATAATGTTGATTCAAATGAAGTGCATTTTCATTTCAGTTAAATAAGATATGCAAAAGTTGGAGAGGAGAAGGGAATGATTCCAGTTGCAAGAGAAGGAGGCGGCAATATAGCTTAGCTTTGACCCTTGGTAACTCATTCCAGACCTGGCATCTTTCTACTTTTACATAGTTTATGTGAAGTCATCCAAGGAACTTGACACATCAGTAGCAGATTAAGTTGGGATAAGTCCACCAGTACTGAGTTGTTTCCCTCCATTAGCCAGGCCAAAGTTCATATCAGAGCCAGAGAGATTAGTTACTTGGTGAAGGATCTGACAGTAGACAAATCCAACCAGAATATCCCTCTAACCATCAGCACTATGGCAATGTGACTCTTACTCTCTTCTCTGCAGTGAGCTTATCTACAGTTCTTTGCAACTCAAAACACTATACTTTGTGAGCAAAAGGTCCTCCCTACTGTTTTTCCTCCCTCTAGGTCAGGACTCCAGTGTCTGCAACACTTTTATAGCAGGCAGAAGTTCTTTTTGAGAAGCTTTGTTTTTCTTGGTCACTCTGTATAGGGCAGGGGAACGAAAGCTAGGGGGAACTAATCTGGTCTATGCATCTAATCTGCTCCAGGTGGCTCTCTGTTTTACAGAGGTTTTCTATCCACACTGCAGAATTATAACAGTATTACACCACTTTATCTGCTATGGCTATATTCTATGGAATCCTGGGATTTGGAGTTTGGTGAGATACTGAAGAAAGAACTCCAAGTAATTATAATACTAAATGAACAACTAATATTTAGTTTTAAAATTCTCTTCCAGAAAGTTGTAGTGCTCTCCAAAGTACAAATCCCAAGATTCCTAAGATTCCATAGGTTGCAGCCACAACAGTTAATGTGGAATCATACTCCTATAATGAAAGAGACCTATTAGATCTTGATTCAAATATGCACTTGGCCCTGAAGCTCACTGGTTGACTTTGGGCCAATCACTATCTTAAGTCTACTTCATCAGATGCATCTCATGAAGTAGACTTAAGTCTACAAAAGCTTATGCAACCAACTTCTTTCTCTCAGTCTCAAAGGTGCAACAAGATCCCTGTGCTTTTTCTTTTACCTTATGCTTCCCATGTAATAGGAAGACAAACTTTAATCCTGTCAATTTCTCCAAAAATATGTACGGTATCTACTTAAAATGGGAAAAGGTATCAACTTCTTGGTTGAGTTTTCTTTAGAGTTTCTTCCTCCCACCACCCCGCCTTTCCCTTTCTTGTGCCTCTGCAATTTTACTGGAATGACTAAACCTCTGAGCTATGTCAGCAGTAAACAGAATTAATTTACCTCCTACTTCTTTGAAACAGCTGCTGACAGCTGTGCTATAATCAACTGGGCATCTTTGCAGGGCTGCCAGCAATGAATTTACATTTTTCCCCATGGCTTTCCTCCCAACACCAAATCCCAACTTCAGATTTATGTAGTTGCCATGAATGTTGACAGCTATGAAACTGAATCTGACTAGGTTGGAATAAGGTGCATTAGAAGCCTAAAAAGGGGGAAGGAAGGAGAGAAAGAGGTGGATCGTTGTACAGTCTCCCATCCATGAATTGTTCTAGAGCTTTGGCAGACACAGTGATTTAGTGGGTAAGAAGAGACGGAGACCTTTCTGGACATGGGATATGAAACACAGACTGAGGGGGTTGGATGCAAATTTAGGGGCATAAAGTTGGGCTAACGGAAGTAGTCTTCTTTATCCCCTCTTTCTCACAGCAACCCTCCAAAATGTGCTATAGAGGATCAAGGGTAATGGCTGAATGAAATGCACTGAGGTTGGGAAACAATCCTTGGGAATGGGGGACAGAGCCCTTTAATCATCTGCTGAGGCCTTGTTACCTGAAGCACAGTGCTGTAGTTGTAAATTTTGAAATGAAGGTAACCCGAAGCTACACCTCAAGGAAAGTGAAAAATGCAGGCAGCTGACTGGATCCATTCTGATGAACCATTTCTGTCAGGGGCAGGTCTTTTATAAAACCAATGGATCTTACTTCCCTGCTTAGCATTGGACAGGTAATGATCACCCCACTGCAAACCCCTAAAACTCCACTATCCCTTTGCATATTTCCATTTCAGTTAGCTCTGAATGTAATGTCTGTGTTAGTTGCTACAGTGTCTCTGTGAGATATTTTTTCTAAATAAAAACTCTCTTAATTCATCCCCAACCTGGAATTTTCCTCAGTTAGTACTGGTATAAACATTTACAAATGGTCCTAAAGGTTGTCCAAGCCTCTTGCAAAAGCCCACTTCCCCATAATTTAAAGCAGCACTGTCATATGTGATAGGGATCCCCCCCAGTCCCCCACCTTCCTTTGGGTAACATGTGTGGAGGTTAGTGCTGGAAAATATGAGGTTGAGGGAAGTAGTGGTGCCACTTTATTCTGCCTTGGTAAGACCTCACCTGGAATATTGTGTCCAGTTCCGGGTAACACAGATCAAAAGGCATACTGACAAGCTCAAACATCTCCAGAGTAGGGTAACCAAGATGATCAAATATCTGGAAACCAAGTCCTATGAGGAACGATAAAGGAGATGGGTATGATAAGCTTGGGGAAGAGAAGACTAAGCTAACTTTAAATATCTCGAGGGATGTCATTCAGAATATGGAGCCAGCAAGTTTTTTGCTGCTCTAGAGATTAGAACATGAACCAGTGGCTTCAAATTACAAAGAGAGTTCCCACATAAACATTAGGAAGAACTTCTTGACTATAAGAGCTGTTTCAACAGTGGAACAGACTGCCATGGATGGCTAGCGTATTCTTCTTTGGAGTGCTTTAAACAGAGATTGGGTAGCTATCTTTTGGGAGTGTTTTAGTTGTGTTTCTCCACAACAGGGTTGGACCAGGTGATCCTTGGGGTATCTTTCAGCTCTAAGAGTCTATTAGGTGAGGGGGGGAAATGAGATTTAAATAAAACAAACACATATATATGCAAAATGAATGTGTTTTTTTTAAAACCATGTAAAACCACATTTATTTGGTTAATTTATACAAACATCCATCTAAAAACAACTGCTCTAAAGAAAAAAAGACCCAAAATGTATATTCCTTTATTTATTTTTTACCAACAGTTGTTAATAAATACTTTATTAAATAAGGAAACAACATGTGTTCAAAGGAGAGATGAATAGGTATTTTCTTTCCTGAATCTGACTGAGAAAAGAGGAAATATAGAGGCTGAAATAAATAAATTTGATCTGCTTTTGTGAAAACTATTTACACAAACATGTACAAACAGTGGCGCTTACACAGAGATTTGCAGAATGCCTGCCATTTATTTAATGTGGGACATGGGAGGATGGAGAATAGGAGAAACTACCCCATTAAACAATATCTCCCAATAAAATCTAAAAATTGTAGTGAATACAGTGAAATACTTTATGAAGTGTGGCCTATCATATACAGAACATCCACCAGTTATGGACTGGAACACAAGGCACTAAGGTTCACCCATATATTATATACAGACACCCTCTGAAGGTGTTTTTTTTAATGTATTGCATTAGCATTAAAAGAAGCATCCAAGTTCCCTGAACAAGGCTCACTGAACCCCTAGAAGTATATAATAATACATTGAACAAACCTGTAATTATGTACCAGATCATTGTTCATCTCTCAGAGGATGAAACACTGGCTGTTTTGAACTAAACTCCCAGAAGCCCTGGGAAACCTGGTTCAAAGAAAGGCACATTTTAGAAGCTCTGCCACATCTAAATCCTCACTCTACCAGCCAAGCAGGCACCATTTCAAAGCTGTTTGGGAAGACAGAAAACATCACAGGCAACCAGTTCCATGTCTTGGGCAATCCTATATTAACATGCCTTTCAGGGCCTTTCTGTTCTCCTGATCATCCAGTTGGGCACAGTCCTGCTCCCAAGAGCAAGAAGACCAGGGTTTCCAAAGAAAACTGGAAAGGGTTCTCAGACCTTTAATGGTTGTGTAGAAGAGGGAATTTCAGCTGGTGTTGCTGTTTACCTGGTGCCCGTTCCAACTATGATTTAAACTGATTTGCTGATTGGTTTATATGTGCATCGTTCACACTGGAAATGATTTCAGACCCAACTGCATTTGGTTTAAACTGAGGTGAAACAAGGCAAATGCAGTACCCCCCAACGTGAAAATGGAAAATCACTGATATTCAAGTCCTATTGGCTTGAATGGCAGGGTGTGCCTGTGAGCACCACATTTTGTCCCCTTCCATTTATTACCTGTGTACTACCCATAACAAATTCGATGTCCATGAAAATGGAGGGACGACTGAACAAAAAAAAGCTCTTTTCAAAAATTGATCTTTTGGTGGTTCTTTTGAAGAGAATCAATTTGCAAGTGTGTTTAACATGTGTGAATGACGTTTGGATCTCAAGCACACCGTGCTGGAGGGGAGGGGCTAATGGCAGACAGGTGGAATCCATCTCATCCAGGTTTTGGGGGAATCTGCCATTCTCCCCCCCCCCCCCCAGCGCTGAGAGTGATGTCTTTTGACTACTGTTGTGTCTTTATTTTTCATTTTTAAACACTGCCAAGTGGTCCCTGTGAATCAATATGCTCATGGTCTAGTTGTTTAGAATTTCCCCCTGTTCTCCCGGAATACTTTCAAGAGGTGAGACAACTTTTTTGCTGCTTGGGGAAGGGGGTTTAACCTTGTCTTTTTCTTTTTAAAAATTAATGACAGAATCTATGATCACCTGCAGTCCTGTAGGATCCCTAGAGTGAGTAATGTGTCTCCACAAGGCTGAGTGACTGGAAATAGCAATAGCAGATACACAGGGCTACACCTACAAGTCCTTGTGTCTCCGGAATGATGCTTGCTTGTGTCACCAATGATGGGTAGATATGCATCATATGATTGTCATTTTAAATAAAACTTGGGATGGATCGATTGCAATAGATACTGAGCAAGCATTACGTAGTGGTGCAAATCCTAGTGGGAATGACAATCATGTCAGAAGAGACAGGAATTCATGAAATAATGAAATCATTCACTTCCCTAGTGGGAACTACACATCAACCTGATTTGATTCAGCAACTCGGTGTCGATTCAACTCACAAACCGGTTTAAATGCAAATACATGAACAGGCCCCCGATTTCATGTCAAGAAACACCTGTTGGGATTCCCTCTTCTACACATCTATTAAAAGTACAGGAGCCAGGTTCCGTTTTCAATCTGGCAATCCTAAAAAAGGCAAGCAAGCAAGAAAAAAAAAAGCAACCAAATCCAACTCCCACTTACTTTACTGCTCTGTTCACCCACTGATCTCAGGTGGGAGGAGAAAGTGCCCTCTTTAAACACATAGGATAGGGGCCGAACTTGGTAGGGAGACCCATCAGATAGTTTGAATCCTTGGTAGATGCCTGAACCTTTTGCCTGGGCATGTTTTCTAGCCCTCTAGGAACAGCCTCATGAAAAATTAAATATTTCTTTCTCAAGGCATCATTATAGTCCATTTGACACCAACATGCTCCTCTGACCCCCTATTTGCATGTTTACAAATCCCAAGTGATAAAGGGTTAACTAGGCCCATGCTTTAGGTCTCAAAACATGCCTACCTGTTTAAAGTTATTTAATTTATAATGATTGTGTTTAGGGAGTTGTAAGTAATGCTGTCTTGAAAAGGATGGGCATATCACCATGTAGACCAAACATTTCCTGTGAAGCCTTCGACCTCACATTCCCTATGTTCTCTGTTCCTCTTGGGAGGAGATGAGACATGGAAAACTACAGGAAAAGCTTCCATACAGTGACTGTACTGAGACTATCATGAGCAAAAGCTACTCATCACTTTCTAGTCCTCAGAATCCCTGAGCCATTCACTTTGTCCCAAAGACCACTGTGGAAGCATGCAAGAAATCAAAGTAATGCAACTCTGCAAATGTTTTGTACATTCATGACTATATAATATATTTTCAAGGCTGCATTTTTTTTGTAGATGTGACTTCTACTATTTCTAACTGCTAAATAAAATACTTGGACCGTGTGTGGGTTTTTACAATGGTCTGCAGGACAGGAAATGCAATTCAACTATATCACTGACAACTAGGATTTCAACAGGGATAGGAACTAATTAAAGTCAATAGTTATTCATTACGCTTAAAAAATTCTAATGGAAATGGGTAAGTTAAAATTAATTTTAAAAATTAAGTTAGAATTTCAGCCTCATCATTAATTTGTCAGATAAGAGATCATGCTAAAGACACAACAAATATAACAATTCCCAACTTATTATTTTTCCAAAGCCCAGTTCTCTTGGTTTTTTGAAAACTGTTTCTTGCTCTTCTTTAGTGTCCTAGGTCTGGTGCATTATAATATTTTAGCCTTGCTTATTGGTTCAATGTGATAGATTAATTAATTCAAGGTTTAAGAAAAATTAAACCAGCAACCAGTATAAGAGTAGCTTAGAACAAGGATTGGTTTTCTTTGTGTCCAGGTGGATTGCCTATGTTTTACATCAGAGAGTGTATACATGCTTCTCATCTGTCCCAGGAAGCTGAATTCTGAAGCTCTTACCCTGAGACTTTTGCTGGGATGAGATTATAAGGGAGGGAGGAAAAGCAAAGCAACAGAATGGTTTTTGGTGGGGTGGATGAAAAATGTATTTTCTCAAAAAATCATTCAGTTGTTTCTTTCTCTCCAAGATATGGAGAAGGCAGAGGGAATCAGATTATAGAAAGCTCCCCCCCCCCCCGCCCCAGCCACCTCATTCTACAATGGTCTTATAGTGCAAACATTTAATGTAAAGTTAAATTGTGATTTATTTCTCCCCTTCCTAATATAAAGCATTGAACTAGATTTTTCAGCTTATTAACAACTAAATTAATTAGCACTTTTCTACTAACTTTCCTATTTTTGGATTTCAACAGTCAGCACTCCATGTTTTTAAGAAGACTTCACAGCCATAAAGGTTTTCAGATAAGAAACACAAAACCCACCTCCTCCCCATAACACTTAGCAATCAGATCTCTAGTGCTATTCATTTGTTCTATTAAAAAGTATGTCCATGGAATAGTAGAATTTAGTTATAATTGTTAATAGTCCTTGTTGGATATATCCTCTGTGAGATTAATCCTTTTGAAAAGGCATGTAGTGAGCATCAATCCCTCTTCTGGCAATATATCCCATAAATGAAGTATGTGTTGTGTGAAGACATACATTCAATGTCCTCTCCAAAAGCAACAAATCAGCTTCACTGAATTACGTACCTTATTCCGGTATTAGGACTAAAAAAGAAACTTTTCTCTCCCCACTGCACAAAAAGGTTTATAAAATTATAACACTCCTTACCCATGTGCTATTTTTTCCTAGAAGGAAAAGTCTTCAATGGACTAATTTTTCCTTGTAAGAAATGTCTTCTTCTCTGTAGATCATTTTGGTTGACCTTTGTACATTTTCTTGCAATTCTACAAGCTTTATGATATGGGACAACCAGTATTAAAAATGTGGTTTCACCAAAGATTTAGATAATGGCATATTATTCTTGCTATTTCACTTTCACCCCCTTTCCTAATAGCACTGGGAAGACATCGGCCCATTTCCTTTCACCTTCATTTCTAAACAGTTCATTTTGTACCTTTCCCTTTGAAACGTTTGTGCCCAACCCCAGTTTTGAACAAGAAATAAAAACAGTGCTTCAAATACAGATAGAGCAATACTCAGCATCACAACAGCTGTAATGCATCTCATATTCTGGAAACGGTTTTACTTGTTGAACCAAGTAATGATATTGGCTTTAATACCAACTTATTGACTCATGTTCGTTTTGTTAACCGCTAGAGCTACTAAGTCTTTGTTAGACTCACCAGTACCTGCCCAATTTCCCCAACTTCTGAGCATTTGGTTCTTTTGAATTTATTATTCCACTCCAATGTTCTGAAGGTACCATCTATCTTTGGTGTTGCAATCCCTCTTAGTCCAGTCCAGTCCAGTCAGAACATTTAATAGGCATCTCGTTCACATGTTCATACACAGTAGTAAGATATTTTACTCTTTGCCCATTATGATCCTATGTGGAATGCTGTTGCACATTGCTTTCCAATCTCAGAGAGATTAATTTATGGTTTAGCTTCTCATATGCTTTATGCAATGACAGTATTTCAGCCAAGAAGATTAATCTGAGGTGTGACCATTGCTAACTGCAAACTTTAGTTTGTGAAGTTGAAGTGACCCAATGAACAGAGGAAAATTTAGGGAAGCTGAGAATAACAGTATTTTCTCATTCCAGTTAAAACTGCATGGTTACTGTTGTGCTAAATTGTTGGTGAACAGGGAACAAGTCTTCAAATGTTACTGTCCATTCAAAGGAAATTGTATCACTTCACCCTTCTCCAGCCAAAGCCCCCAGTGTTTAATGGTATAACTCTGCAAGTGTACATGAAGTTAAGTGAATTGCACTGAAGATAGCTCACCCATGAGTCTACTCTGCCCATGCAGTCTGAACTACTACCAGTGTGTTTTGGATGGGAATGGGTAAACAAAGTGTGCATGTTATGTGTCACTGTGATTTTGGATTTATAGTGCTATCTGTGCTTTACAGTGGGGAACACATTGGATAGCTGAAGGCACCAGGCTCAATGACTGGGACCTACTTTGCATAAACAGCACAACTGCTTTGGAAAAAAAGCATCCCAAACATGGAGCACCATGGGAAAGATGAAAATAATCATAACAACAACAACAACAACAAAAGGTCAGTATTCACATATCCCTAGTAATTTTAACAGAATCTCTGTTTCTCACAGGCAGCATCATTCACACATTTTAATTCAAACAATTCATTTCTCTAAGAGTAACTTTGATAAACCTATGCACATGTGTACACACTCAAACACTCATACACACACTTTTCTCACCACAGAGATGGCTATGTTTTTTGTTTTTTTTTAAAAAAAAAGGTTTGTTCCCCTTGACAAAGCACTTTCAGAGAGGTTTTGTTTGCCTTACAGAAGTGCAGACCAATTTGCAAAACTGATCCTTGGTCCTTATTTTCATTGTGCATCAGTTTGTGGAATGATGTTCATTCAAAAGCAAAAGCCAAACTCACTCCAGAATGCCACTTCCATCTGGAATTCTTTCTTGACTCTATGGCCTTGTAAGAAATGTTCTTCGTAAGAACTGTGGCAGGGTTGTCTTGTTCTTTAGCAATCCATGTTCAAAACCAAAAAACTCCAACAACTCAACAACAGTACAACCTTGCCTATTTTGCAAACCATGTTGTCTTTCCACTGTGGGATGTTTAATGGCAGCCACAGGCTCGTACCACCATGTTTCGATATTTCTTCAAAATGACATTGGAGCTATCATCGAAGTAGAGGACTGAGATGGCGTGGAGCTGTGTTGGGGCACAGCAAGGCTTCGGCACAGTGTTGGGGTTTATAAAGTGAACCTGCAGAGCAAATACATTACAAGGCATCAGAAAGTTTACATGCATTTCCCACACTCAGGGGAACCTTTAATATCTAATACACATTTGCAAACTACTAGGGTATAGTGAATTGCCCTCCTTATACACCTTACGATGTCCCCCAGTTCAGTCCCTCAACCCCTGGCAGTTGCTCCCTTTTAAAGTACCCCCTCAATGAACAATTAGCAAATCTGATTTTGGGACTTATTAATACCTTCCAGGTTTCCTGGGAATCTTTTTGTTTGTTTGTTTAAAATTAACATGGAAGAGATTCTGCTAAAGAGATGAAAAAGATTTTAAAAGGAGCTTACCAGCGTTTGTACAATAGCATGATTTGTAGCATTCATGTATGAGTTTAATGGAAAGGCACATTCTCCTTCGCAGTAATATGCAGCATAGCCTTCTGGAGCAATTATCCAGTCCTAAATTAGATCAGACAAAGCAAGAGAGAGGATTATATATAAAATCTATAAGGGAAGTCATTACTCTTAAATCTTTCCAAGCAGACCAGTATAAGTATTTCAAAGTATTTGGGGAAACTGATCCATCCTAACTTCTGGACATACAATATTAAAGCTGAATAGCAGGAAAGCAAGTCAAACACAGAAGTCAGGACCAAAGAGCCAATCAGGACCAAAGGACAAACCAAGAGTCAAAGCTGAGAATGAAGCCAAAAATATAGGATTGAAGTCAAGACAGGACTGGAGCAAATCAAGCCCTAAGGACAAACTTTGGGTCTTTCGTCCTATACAGTTATAGTGCCATGATTCCATTTTAAATCTGTCATTGTTGCATCCTATGAAACCCTGGGGTTTATAGGTTGCTGAGGCACTAGAGCTCTCTGGCTCAGAATTCTAGTGTCCCCTAGTCCAGGACAACTGGTCCTGTTTTGCGTCGGTCACACTGTTGGTTTCCATATGTAGAAATGCTACCGCAGCCCCTTGCTGAATATGAACATCACAAAACTGCTCAATTCTATTTCCTGCAAATGTGCATTTGCTTACAAAGATATAAGACTCTTACTAAATGCTGGCTAGTAGGAGTAGTAGTAGTAGATTATTGTTGTTGTTGTTAAGGTTATTATTATTATTGAGGAGGAGGAGGAGGAGGAGGAGGAGGAGGAGGAGGAGGAGGAGGCAGACATTATGATAACACAGAAGCTAATTCCTACCCAGAATAAGATTACAGTACCTGCCAGCCGAGGTCCCTGAAACTGACATAGAGCTCATGTTTCTTGCAAGCTTGTCTCTGGTCGCTGCTGCTGTTCTCTGAATTTGGAGAGTAGGAGAAGGAGGATGGGGAGAAAAGCATCAAACCAGTATGTTAGCTCAAGCTGTTCAAATTTCCAGAAATGCTGAAGCCATGGAAAAAAACATTTTTTTCTGTTGTTGTTTTCTTAATACAGACATTTATGGAAAAACTGAAAATTGCAATATTAGCTCACACACCCTTTACAGAGTAAAAGTAATTTCCTTACCTTTGGAACAAAGAGTTCATAATATTTAACTCTGGCAAAACAATTATCATACACACTGCACAAATAATCCAGTTTGAGACCACTTTAACTGCCCTGGCTCAGGGAATCCTGGGAATTGTAGTTTATTGTAGCACCAGAGCTCTCTGACAGAGAAGGCTATATATCTCATAAAATTAAAATTCCCAGAATTCCCTAGCATCGAGCTACAGCAGTTAAAGCAGTCTTAAACTGGATTATTTCTGCAGTGTGTTTTGGACCAACGTGAACTTTTTTTAAAAAAGTGCTTTTGCTACAAATAGAGCCTACATGGTTCTTGACTATAGCAGGGACGTAGCTAGGTTTTAGGAAGGGGGGGGGGTCCAGACTAAGTGCCATCATTATAATGGGGCTTGAGTGCGCGGCGGCAGCACACACACCATTCATTTTCTAATGAAGGGGGGGGTCCGGACCCCCAGAACCCCCCCCCTGGCTACGTCCCTGCTATAAGGGACCCCAAAGCAAGGGGTTTGGCCGTTTGAGCAACAAGCAAAACAAAACTGCACAATAAAACAGTCCTATCATCACATGCGTAAACAGAGAAAACTATTTGTCTTTGAAGTTCTCCATAGCAAACATAATGCATTCATAGTTTTTTGGGGTTTTTCGAGCTAGTGGCCATGTTCTAGAAGATTTTCTTCCTGACGTTTCACCAGCATCTGTGGCTGCCATCTTCATCTTTCTCTGCCCAAAAACCACAAAAAAGTCGATGCCGGCCATGAAAGCCCAACTTCACATAATGCATTCATTTCCAAAAATAACTGAGAAATGGAAACCGAGACCAGGAGTCCTACTGATCTGGTACTGGCACATAGTCTTACATAAAAATCCTCCTCTCACATCGTATTAGAAAACATTTCTTGCAGTAAATCGTCTTCAACATTATTCACCGTAATCAGCTCCATTGGCTTTGTGTTTTTCCAACACAATTCAAAATGCTGGTTATGACCTTTAAGCCCTGTATAGTCAGCTCCATGTTATCTGCAGTGCTTTCTCCCATATCAGCCAGCCCTTTTCTCGGCCCACCACCCTCACAGGTACATCTGGTGGAGAGCACAAGAGAGGACTTTCTCAGTAGCTGGCTAGGGTTTTTTGAGTGGGTGAGCAACATAAAATCTCCAGTGGACTTCTCTGAACTCTCTAGCGAGTGTTAGAGATAGTCTGTGTCCCTGTACTCATGAAACTACAAATGGCATCAAAACTGGACATGTTCTGCCTGCAGAAGATAGACTGAGGGGTTAAATGAATGTACTCTTTACTCAAGGGCTGTCCACAGATAGGGGTACAGTTTGCTCCACTGCTGCCTCAAAGGGTAGGACTTGGGAATAACACAAAAAACTGGCTTCCTTGAAATTTTGTATGTTCTTTTGGGAATTTTGACAAAGGGTCCTGGGACACAGTTGTCCACCTCTGCTCCTCAAAATATTTTCACTAGTTATCTATGAGGGGGATTTACATGTGTATAATTTATGCATATTAAGCATATGCACAGTTTTCTCCCATATATTTTTTTCTGTAGCTATACTTTCTTGAAAATGTTTCTGTTTCTCTTTCATATAAGAAATGCAAGCAGCTACAAAAGTAGGGTTGCCATAACCGGTTGCAACGCGGGTTTCCCGGTTTTGGCGCACCTGCCCGGTCACGGCCGGGTGCAGCCAAAACCGGGAAGCCCGGTTGCAGCGGGGTTGCGGGGCAACCCTGGGCCCCTCGCTGCCCTCCTCCTCCCCGCCATGGCGCGCGGAGGAAAAGGAGGGCAGCGAGGCTTGAGGCGGAGGGAGGCTGCAGGAGTGGCGCCCTCTGGGCGCATCCGCGCCAACCTCCCCGCTCCCTGCAGCCTCCTCCCTCCTTCCTGGCCTCCGCGGGAGGCCAGGAACGAGGGCGAGGCTACGGCGCTCGCCGGGGGGCTCCTCGCCTCCTTCCTGGCCTCTGCTGGGGCCAGGAACGAGGCGAGGCCCGCGGCGTTCGCGGGGGGGCTCCTCGCCTCCTTCCTGGCCTCCGCTGGGGCCAGGAACGAGGTGAGGCGCGGCGCTCGCCGGGGGCTCCTCGCCCTTCCTGGCCTCCCGCGGAGGCCAGAACAGGCGAGGCCGCGGCGCTCGCGGGGGCGCCCACCTCCTTCCTGGTCCCTGCGGGGGCCAGAAACGAGGCGAGGCCCCGATCCTGGCCCTCGATCGCGGCGGGGCCAGGCGGGGAGGGAAAGCCTCCTTAGTGGAGGCTTTCCCTCGCGCTGGCCTCCCCCCCGCCGCGATCGCGAGGTAAAATGTAGGACATATTTTCACATGTAGGACACATTTTTGTGTGTCCTACATTTGAAATTCGGTCCGACATTTTCCCGGTTGTTTGAGGTCCGGCGCTATGGCAACCCATACAAAAGGCACTGAAACCCTGACCCAGTGAAATTCAGGGGCATCCTCAATCTCATCAGCTTCTGAGATTCACCAAAAATGGCCTTACACACGTTCAAGCACATATTTGAAGCAACACACGGATATAAAATAAATCAGTAAAACAAATGAAATAAAAGTTTCTAGCCTTTAGGGCTGCAGAGATGAGTCTGAAGCTTCTTCATTCCTGTCCATGTTTAATCAAGAATACTGTGTCTCTTGATCTAGTATACTGCATTTATTAGCATGAACTGCTAGGCTTTTATTTATGAAATACTGGCATGAAAAATGCTTTAAATTGTGTACTAATTTTTACTACTGGCCTATTTTTAAAAATAGTCTTGTCCTGCCATCAGTAAGAAGGTCAGATGGTTTTCTTGAAGACCATTCCAGAACTTAGGCAAAGCTAGGCACATGTTCGGACATCATGCCTCAAATATTGGCAGGATGAAAAGTAAAAAAAGTGTTGTAGTGGTCAATTTTGGAGTTCAGGTGCTCATTGTAATAGTTCCCCTAATCAGACCCTCAACAGAAGTCCTCACTTCCAGTTGGATAGATCAACAAACAAAGAGTTTTTTTTTCTTTTCACTACAGACATATATTTTGTAACACTAATGGGATTTGATTACCTAATGCAACCCTAAGCCATCTTCTAATAGTTTGCATCAGAACAGGGATAACTCACAATAATATATTAATACTAGAAAAGATCCACTTCCTCCTCAGCTGCTTGCATCTGATGAAGCAGTCTTAGATCTTAAACACACCACAGAAATAATTCCGTTTGATGCCATTTTAATTGCCATGACTCAGTACTAGGGAATCTTGGGAACTGTAGTTTGCTGTGGCACCAGAGCTCTCTGACAGAGAAGGTTAAATGTCTCACAAAACTACAGTTCCCAGAATTCCCTAGCATTGAGCCAAGGAAGTTAAAGGGTGTTTTGGACCTTAGTCTGCAAAAGCTTGTGCTACCTCAGTCTCAATGGTGCTACAAGAACCCCTTGCATACTACCCTGGCTACTGTGATGCCTGCAGCTCATCTTAAGGAAATCAGGAAAGCCTGAGAGGGGTGGCAAATGATAACATTGTCCATGCTGATCAAAAATTGACTTTGTGAGGTTTGGCCACACTACAACCCTGACAAGCCCTCTCCCAAAGATCTCAGTATTCAAGCAGGCTCATTTTGGAAAGGCAGTCAAAGTGTACAGGTTGCTCTTATCTGTGACTATTGTGAATACAGTTTGAGGACAGGGATGAAACTAGAGACTACTTAATCACTGTTAACACAATTCTCCATCATTAATCTTATGGAAAACACACACCTACTGCTTGCATACCTCCAAGATTTGACACCCGAAAAGCTTCTTGGTTCTTTGGTGTCTTCGATCGGTTCTGGTTGCGCTGTTTGCCTCCTGCCGAACGAATACTTCGGAGATGCACTTCAGTAGCTTTGAAGAAAGCCACTGTGAAAGGCTGTTTGTTTTGTGGGCCATGCCTTCCAATTAGACCAGCTAATGTGGGGTTGATGCTTTGTCCTAAGGACAGAAGAGGGAGCAGAGGAAAACATGTTACATTTGGTTATGATAAGGATTTCCCCCCCCCCCCCCCCCAGCTTCTATTAATATAGGAATAGTAAAAGCCAGATAGACTTACAACCTCTGTGGCCAAAGTGCTAACACCCTTACCATGCCCTTCACCATTTCACAGATGAAAAATGGGAGACTCGTGGTCAAGCAACACCAGAGTTTGTGGTCAAGGTGGCAAAACTGATTAGTGAGGAAGAGAATACACATGATAGGAGAAGCTGCAGCAGTTTGCTTTTTCCTGAGCCTATCAAAAAGTATAAGAGTCTGCCCCCTCCACTCATCTCTCCTTTGCTGCTGAGTTAACTGAGCAGAAATAACTTTTGCACTTTAAGCTCCGATTGCATGGTTGAAGTAAACGGAGGACTGAGGAGATAGTGGGAACAACAGAGGATTAATCAGGGCCATACCTGCCAATCAGGACAGTAAAATAGTATGCTTTCCATATGTTCAACTATCCCTTAAGATTTGTTCCCTGAGATTAATGCAACTTCTCTCTCAAGGGGTGGCTCTGCACAGCAAACTTCATTTTCATATCTCAGCATGCAAACCGGCTGAAGCAAATGCTTCCGCTAAACGTTACATCATGCCAGGTCAAGCTCAATATTAGAGTTCCCTGCTGTTCTTTTTTTTTTTTAAGAGGGGTTTCTGTGAGTTCACCAACCTATAAATTGATGTGATCCTATAAAAAGGGACCATAAAACCATAAAACCAAGCCCAGTGGAACACTAAATTCTCATTGGAAGGTTATTAGCTGAAAACAAAAATGCCTCGTCTTAAATAAAAGGCTGATGCAGCCCTAGATTGAATGCACTGGAGGGTAACCAATGCTGTCTTTCATACTGGATAGGCACACTGAATTTGGGAATACACAAATCTTCCCCAAACTAGGATCCTAGAATCCTCCACCACACTGGCAGAAGAGTTCCAGGACTTGTACTTTCCTACATTTTTCCCTGGTTCAGTGGCTTGATCTGAATGCTAGAGCATAACTAGACAGAGTAGAGAGCATGAACACTGGCTTATTGTTATCTAATCAGAATCCTGGTATTTATACCAGGGCCCCTTTCATTCTAACAGTTATAACACTGGAGATTCTCACGCAGCCAAATAAACCGTCCTTTCCCTGATGGGATAAGGTTGCCTTACGGGCTGCTATCAAGTGTTATTGCACACCAAAATGCCACCAATGATGCCAGGCGACTGCAACCCTCAGGCAGCCTATCCCCTAGCTGCACTTAGCCCACCAATTCTGAAATATGGAAGATTTCCAAAATCAACAGGCGAAGTGTGGCTGGGGGATGGGTTGTAGTCACCCGGCTGCATTGGCAGCGTTTGGTGTGTGATAACACCTGACAGCAACCTGTAAGGCAACCTTATCCTGTTGGGGAAAGGGCGGTTTATTTGGGCATGAGATAATCTCCCATGACTCTACTTTAGCTGCTATGGTCCCACCCTATGGACTCCTGGGACTTGAAGTTCAGGGGTGATATTAAGAATCCTCAGCCAGAGAGGTCTAGTGCCTCACCAAACTACAACCCCAGGATTCCATAGGATACAGACATGGCAATTAAAGTGGAATCGTAGTGCTGCAATTGGGTAGTGTGACAGTTCCAGGCCTGCCAAATCCAAAGTGAAGTTAATGTATCAGTAGTTTTTTGGGTTTTTTTAAACAGGCTAGGCCTCCTTTTACACATCCCATAAATACAATATTGTCTTCTTTTACTTATCTTTATTTAACTTCTTTGTATTTCTTGCTGTCTGAATTTTGTTTACTGCTAGTCATGGATGGCAGTATGGTGTACTAAAAATTTGCTTATATATACTTTGAGCATGAAAATACTACCCAGCTAACTATGCATGAGGTAATTCATGAGAGGTCATTTCATGCTATCTGTTTTAGAGAAGAGTTTAGATCAGCAACTCATAGTTCAGAACATGATATATTCTGTTCCACAAAACTTCCCAACAACTGGCCAAAAGGTACTTAGACACAAGGAACTGAGTCTCAGACAGCAAGGTGTCGCAGCATAGCCAACTCTTCCAGCTCCTCTTCTTGGTAAAATGTATCTTTTTTTCCCTACCCATGTCCCTGCCACTATGGTCATTCCCGAATCCAAAGATTTCTTATTGCCTGTTGCGGATGACCATATAACCACAGAGTTTGAAAGAACCAGATGGGCCATTTAAGCGCTCACCCTTTCATGTAGGTATGCACAACTAAAGAATTGCCGAAAGATTGCCATCCAATCTGTGTTTAAGAACCTCTAAACAAAGAGAGTCAACCACCCTCCAAGGCAGTCTATCCTATGATCAAAGAGCTTTTACAGTTAAGACGTTATTCCTAATGTTTAGATGGAATCTCTTTTCTTGGAATGAAAATCCATTAGTTTGTGTTTTGGTCTTTTGGAGCAGCAGAAGAAAAAGCTTCTCTCATATTCCACATGATAAACCTTCAGGTACTGAAACAGGACTATAATATCGCCAAGTTAAATGTACTCTACTCTCTAAGTCTTTCCTCAAATAGCATGGTTTCCAACCATCTGGGTCACCCTCCTCTGAACATACTCCAGGTTGATCTTAGTCTTCCCCATTCCAGTTCTTACACTGCTTTGCTTGTGAGTGATGTTTCCAGTATGAGAACTGATGTGGTGTAGTAGTTTGAGCACTGGACAATGACTCTAGGGATCAGGCTTTGAATTCCTGCTCAGCCATGGACACCCACTGAGTGATCTTGGGCATGTCACACCCTCTCAGCCTCAGAGTAAGGGGAAGGCAAGTCCTTCTGAATAAATATTACCAAGAAAACCCTGTGGGTCGCCATGAGCTGGAAATAACTTAAAGGCACAAAAAAACACACAACAAAGATGTTTTTCACTTGGTGAACACCTGGAGAGCCAAAGGGTGAGAAACACAGCCCTAGAGAGAAGCATTTATTTATTTATCTGATTTATATCTAGCTTTTCTCTCAAAGCTGAGACTTGTCCACAACTAGATTAAAAACAGATACAAATAAAAGCACAAAGACTCCAATATTAAAATGTAGTTAAACAAATGTAGTTAAAATGTAGTTATATTAAAACCTAATTGAATTTAACATAACATCAATAGGAAAGAACAGCATCCGCCAGTTAAAGTTCTCCTTAACAGCCAGTCAGTTGCTTAAAACTAAAGCACATCTGTGTTTATACATTTGATTCAGCATGTCTGATGCCAAATCTTTCTTTTTTCTTTCACCTTGGTTCCAAGCAAAGAGCCATTTTAAAATAAAATTATCCAAATAAATCAATCTTATACGTGCCAAGTATTAATTGCATTGCTGTCCCTCATTCATATTGGAAAAGGGCACCGTGATGTCAAATGCCCATCCTTGAACTATTTTTCCTTTGAACACTACAATTCAGTGCATGGGTTCTTGGGAATAAATCCCATTAAATTCAATGGGGCTTCCTGCCAAGTAAAGGTAAATTGGTTAATGTTGGAACAGAGCTTTCCCTTCCTGTGTAATGAGACAAACAGGATGTGAAGTTGCAGGCAAGAAAGCAAGTAAATCCTACAAAGTCAGCTGTTGATCCAATATATTTCCTCATGGAGGAAAGCATCAGCAACCTAGAAGATGACAGAGCGCCTGAGGCAAATGAATTACTTTAGCCTCACTTGCATTGCTATACTTTATCCAAACTCTCTAAGAGTAAACAAAGAGCCTTTAAAATTCTCTGTTTGCTATCCTTGCAGGATCTAGTTGGCGTTAATATAAAGGAATATGGATGGTTGTTATATACAAACAAATATCTTTGGCTTAATTTCAAACAACATTCTAACCAAGTCTGGAGCTGGACTCAGGCCAATGCCATGTATACCACTGCTAACCATCCATGAGCTATTCCCCAATAGCATGGATGGGCATCTTTTATACTTTTGGTCCTGCTCCTGAAACTCTGAATGGACTGTCAAAAATACATATACAATACATAAATGCACACACAAAACACACACACACACACATGCATTTCAGGTATGGCCAGAAGTCTGTACTCAAATTTATAAAACAGTTTTTTTTAATTTTAAACAAAACATTGAATTAGGCCCCTGTGACCTATTTAAAAACTCAGGCCGGTTACAGACCGGCACTTGGGACGTCCGCAGAACGTCCCATTTTAAAAAAGGGGCATCCCTTCTAGAGTCCTAATACGGACTCTGTCCGTACAATAGGGCGGCCGCCGTTCCACACGGCCGGCGCCATTTTACGTATCGGACGCGTGCGTCCGAATGTGTTGCGGCGCCGTGGACATCGCGAATGCACCCCTGGCGCTCGCGACGTCACAGAGACGCCGCAGAAAGAAGCTCCATTTGGAGCTCTTTTTTGCTCCATAAGGGAGCCGCGCGGTGTGGCTGCGACGGCTCCCTTACGGAGCAAACGGTGGCGGCGGCGAGACTGCCTCAAAGCGGACGGTCGATAAACCGCCCCAGTCACCACTCTTGGAAGCTTCCAGGAGGAGCAATTCATCCCCCCACATTTTTCCCCAGGAGTATCAAGGATTACAAAAAAGTCGAGGAGGATACATTTTGCCCATTTCTGCCCCACTTTTGTAGGGAAAATAAAATCCTGGTTTGGGTTACATTATGCTTCCGTAGGGTGCATCTGCACTGTAGAAATCATGCAGTTTTGATACCAGTTTAAGTGCTGTAGCTCCATCCTATGGAATCCTAGGATTTGTAGCTCTACATCTTTCTTTAAATGAGGAGCCCACAACTGAATGCAGTACAGTCAGCCCTCCGTATCCACAAATTCTGCATCAATTGATTCAACAAACTAGTCTGAAAATATTTTTTTAAAAATCCCAAAAGCAAACCTTGATTTTACCATTTTAGATAAGGGATGTCATTTTACTACACCACCATATATAATGGGACATGAGCATCCATGGATTTTGGTACCCATAGGGTTGAGGGTCATGAAAACAAACCCCAGTAAATAAATAAGGTCCCACCTTACTGGTAATAATACCACTCTTGATCTGGAAACTATGCTTCTATTAGTGAATACTAAAATAGCACTTGCTTTCTTTGCTGTAGGATCACACTGCTGGTACATGTTCAACTTATAATCAATAAGAATCCCAAAGTCCTTTTCAAATGCGGTACTACTGAGCCATGCATCTCTTATCCTAAGCCTGTACATTTGTTTTTGTAGCCTTTTGAATTTCATTTTATTAATTTCTGCCCATTTTTCCAGTTTATCAAAGTCCTTCCAATGTGTTAGCCAGCCCTCCCATTTTTGTGTTATCTGCAAACTCATTAAGAACTCCCTTCACCCCATTATCATAGTCACTGATAAAAATGTGGAAGAATAATGGCCCTAGGACAGAATCCTGAGGAACTCCACTGGAGATGTCCATCCAGTCTGGAGCGCAGTCATTGATAAATGCACTGTTTTCCAAGCAATTATGAATCCATCTGAAAGCGTTCCCATCTATCTCCCATTTAATCAATTTGCTACAGTTCTATAACAGAGATTAATTCAATAAAAGAAGCCCCAACCCTTAGTTTGCAAAACCTCAGTCTCTTATAGGTCTCCTCATTTACTATACAGTGAAGCCAACTTGATTGCATATAAGAACCACAATAAATTATAACAGTTGCTAGCTACTTTGAGACAGGCTTGGGATACTAATAGTAACCAATTAAGAAGTAACTTTTCAAGCTCTGGTGGATGGATCATAGAAGTGAACAGGGTATCAGAAAGTGAGAAGTGAAAACATCACCACCAGTCATAGGCTCAGCAGTGAAACTGAAATGGAAGACTGAGTCATGTGAGTTGTTCTTTGAGACTCACCATCTATACTCTCCACTGATAACTGCAAGCCGAGATTGTGCTGTGGATTTACCACCCAGTGATTACTAGTTGCAGTAATATCGAACACCAGCCAACCTTCTTCTGCTGCCCAAATGGTCCGAGTGTCAAGTAAGAATAAATCTGAATCCCTAGAAAGAAAAGTGAAAAAATAGGGAAGGGGAAATTTTAAACCACTTTAAAAATTAGCAAAATATTCACCAAAAATTAATCTAATTTACTAGATGTAAACTTAAATGTTAAACATCAGTGGACTTGGTCGCAGCTATGAGAGATTACATTATTAAAAGTAAAAAATAAAATAAACCTATTTTAGTTTTAGTTTTAAGCAAATAAATCAAACCACTTACAAAAAAAATTCACAACTGATATTCATCCAGTGTTCTTCAATTCCACATAGGATTTGTGTGTATCTGGCTTATTAGAGTTGTAGGCCACTTTCTGGCATGGCTTTTAATGCTAGCTTCCGTCAGGATTTCTCTAGCTCTAGGCAAGAAGTATGCAGCCTTCATGATGCAACTGGATTGTAACTCCCATCATACCACACTACTGGCTATAGGTGATGGGAACTGCAGTCCAACAGCTAGAAGGCTGTGCATACCCCAGTCCTGTCCAGGCCCCAGGAAAGACAGTTAAAGGAGTCTGAACTGGCCTTCAGGAGACAGTGCACTAGTAATGGCTGGTTCTTGAATAGAATAAAATAAACATATTAAAAAGTGTGTCTTCTGCAAATCTTCAAAATTCATGTCCACATAAAAATCATACAACACCTTCAGATATACAGTCAGGGTTTATTTTTGTTTTGTTTTTTAAAAAAATCTTGTCGGTCAGAACCCCAGTGAAGATACTTTTGTCTCATTTTCCAAATTCCTTCACAGGAGAATTGTAAAGTGAAAGTTGTTTGCTAGCACTGATGTAGAAGATTTTTTTCTCCACAAGTAACCTCTCAGCTAAAGCCTATATTTCAATCAGCCGCAAGCCACTGCAACAGAAATATATCTCAACCAATTACTATACAGCAGTCACAAAAGATAGAATCCAGAATGCATAAGAACACCTATTTTAATACAAACATGTGAAATTGTTTATTCATATACAGAGGGACACAATAAAAATGTTAATATAACACAACCAAATGTTTCAACAGTGTCTTAAAGAGTGGTACAGACCTTTTTTTCCAGAAAAGATAAAGGCAACATAAATAATGAGGCTGCCTGTGGAACACATGGAAAAACACCAATTAGAAAAACACATCAAAAAGATTTTTTTAAAAAAAGCTCATAAAAATTTCCTAAAACAACACTCACGCTTCAGTATCTGCCTTGTAGATTCTATGAAGGCCAAATTTCCACTGTGGAAGTTAAACTGTGGTTTAAGTGGAAAATTGGTTTTCATAGGATCCAAAATATAGATATCAAAGGATGAAAGTGGTTTTAGAATATTTTCATTAGCTTTCTATCTCCTTGATGTCATTTTCTAAGTTGTCTTTGGCTGGTTTAATATTTTTATTGTATCAGTGTTTATAAGATTAAATTACTGAACATTTTTGTATCAAGATAGGGGTTTTTGAATGCCATTTCTTTTGTAACAGGTGAGAATTTTCCCCACTGCTTTGCATTTTTCACAGAAAATTCAATTAAAAATGCATTGCTTTCTAATTACTAGCAACGCAATAGCTGCTTTTACATGCAATAAAAAACCTAGGCCATTCCACACTGTCCAGAAAACTCAGCTTATCACTGGAACTTCTGGGTCTGTGTGGAGAACAAACCCTCCCTCTTTTCTGGAGCACTTAGAACCATAGAGCTAGAAAAGATCCCAAGAGCCATCCAGTCTAACCCTGGCCATGCAGAAATATACAATCAAAGAACCCACAACACTGTTTAAAAACCTCAAAAGGCAGTGTGTTCCACTGTTGAACAGCTCCAACTGTCAGGATAGTCTTTCTAATGTTTAGGTGGAATCTTTTTTCCCGTAGTTTGCATCCATTGCCCTGTGTCCAGGTGGTGAAATACACGGACATAAAGGAGCAGCTTCAAGCCACATTGGAGGTGCACCACTTATAGGATGTACGCCTCCAGTGTGGAGTGAAGGCATTCTGAGGCTGCACTCTGGTCCTTTAGACCAGAGCAAAAAGGAGCTAGGATAATCCTGTTCCTAGTGGTGCAGGTTGAGGACCGCGGTGGCAGCCCATTTTCCGAGTGAGCCATGCAGTCGCTGTGGTCCCAGCCCATTTGCAGCCAGAGCTCCACCCTCAATATGATATCCCTTCAAATGTTCAAACATGTCTATAATGCCCTAGAGCACAGGGTCCCATGTTTCACCAATTTTAGCCCCATGCATCAGTCAGTGTGGGAACAGAAGAAGAACATTGCTTTTCCATGCAGACACGGCACAATTGTGACTAAACTGCATGCTGAAACATTGAACTTCTTTTCTCTTGCTTTGCTCCACTGCCATGAACAAGTAAATAAATAAAAAGTTGAGTTTTGCCCTCTTGAGCAAAAAGGAATCCTGCCTAGTTGCACAACTAGTAAAACTATCTTCTCAGGTGCGTTTGGTGGAAAGAAGAGAAACGGCTTTTCAGTAGCTGCTCTCAAGCTCTGGAACTCCCCCCCCCCCCCCCGGGAAGCCAGGATCGCTCCATCCCTGCTGTCCTTCCAGCAGCAGGTAAAGATGTTTTAAGCCACCAGGCTTTTGCATGACATGGGTGCTGTTTTGTTTTTGTTTTAAAGAGTTTTAAACTTTAAAATTTAATAATGTAATTTTAAAAATTGTTTTAATTGTTTGTTTTTTAAACTTGTATTTTGCATGTTTTATAGTGTTTTAACTTGGACAGTTTTAGACTTGTTAGCCGCCTTGAGTCCTTGTACTGGGAGGAAGGTGGGATATAAATAAATAAATAAATAAATAAATAATACAAGGTTTCTTTTTGGCTTACAAATGCAGTCTTGTTTGAGGCTATATGCCACAGTTCCAAACTCAACAACACATTTGTTTAGCCAGCTATATTAGGGGGCAGCCTCCATGAAGCTTTTTATCATTCTTTGCAAACATGGCCAGTGAATGGACACCAGTCCAACTGGACAACTGAAACAGATACAAAACTAGTCACATTGAAAACTGAGATGTAATTTTAAAAAATAATATCAAGACACTGGAGCTTATCGGACAGGCCCTTGGGAATGGGCCCAGCACAGAGGGATATCACTCATTTTACTGCATGGGGGAATGCTGCTGATGCCGCTGGAAGTCCCCGTTCCATTCCCCATCCATCCCAGAGGAGGCGATTTTCAAGAACTGTTCAGAACACTTCTTGAAAATCGCTTCCTCTGGGACAGATGGAGAATAGAATGGAGACTTACGGTGGTATCAGCGCCCTTCTCGTGTGCATTAAAATGAATGATAGCCCCATTCCGTTCCCTTCCTGCCCCCTTCTGCTCCATGCCGGGCCCATTTCCAAGGGCCCATGTGATAAGCTCCACTGTCTTGAGAAAGCTTACACAGAAACGCACACGCACAGAACACTTCAGGTATGCTGAAGTGTTTGTTTCATTTCCTCTTCTTAAACTCTAAATAAAAGTATCTTTGTTTTGGGGCTATCATGTTTTAAAATATTTGCAATCCTCCTAATAAAAAGACGTAAATTTTCATGTGACATATTTAATTTATTTGATTCACACATACAGTGATATTTCCTTGTTCTTGTTGTTCTTCCACAGTTCCTGCAAAGGTACTCCAACTCCAAACTACAACTTGAACCATGAAAAAGCAGTTTTCCTAATGGTGGAACCTCAATTTTTACCATTTTACACAGATAAGTGTACAAGATAAGTAATTAGGGATGAATACAGGGAAACACAGATCATGTTGATTTGAGTATCTCAGTGTCCAAACAGGAAAAACTGGTTAATGATGCAATGTCTTTGTGTTAATCTGGCATTTTGGTATGCAAAGGGATATTATAACACCAGTTCATGCACCTGAGGAAATAGCCCAAGTCTATGAAAGCCTATTCTACAACTTCTTTCACACAGTTAGTGCTGCAAAATCCCTTTGCATACTGATGTTGCCACACTCGTACAGACATTTGCTATCTCACCCTACAAGCCAAACAAATAGTTCTATGTAAATTATATTGCTTTTTATAGCAAATGTGTACCACACAAGTATAAACTTAGATAGTGTGATTGTTTGTGCAGGCTTGATAATTGAATATCCAAACATGCCCAGCTTCATTTACACTCCTGTTTTGCTGACTTGCATGCAATGACTTGCCAAACATCTTGTGAACACTTTGCATAGATATTTGCATAGCTAATTATTTGGGGCTGGTTTCAGTGGAGGTCATGAGTTTCTGGGTCCTTGACACATTCATGTAAATGTTTGTTGTTGTTGTTGTTGTTGTTGTTGTTAAATTCCATCAAGTCAACTTTGACATGGCAACCCTATGGATGAGAGACCTCCAAGACACCCTGTCATCAAGATCTCAGATCCTGGAAACTCTATGTAAATATTACTACTAGCAATTTTTATCATTTATAAAGTACCTGAGAGAAACCCATTGGACAAAATCTAATAGATGATAATGGAAGGGATGGGGAGACTACAAACTATTTTCAGTTTCTGTGTAAGGTTGTGAAAGCTGGCCAGTGAAGAAAGCTGACAAGAGGAAAATCAATTCATTTGAAAGGTGGTGCTGGAGAAGAGTTCTACAGATACAATAGACTTCTAAAAAGACAAATAAAGCGATCCTAGAGCAAATCAAACCCAAGTTTTCATTAGAAGCAACCATGACTAAATTGAAGCTATTGTACTTTGGATACACCACCTCACAAGAAAATGGGACTCATTACAAAACATTATAATTCTTGGTAAAGTAGAAGGGAGCAGGAAAAAGAGGGACAATACACTGCAGTTAGATTGAATCAATCAAGGAAGCCACAGCCCTGAGTTTGCAAAACATTATCAGGGCAATTGATGACTTGGGCTCTCGGGGGTCTCTCATTCATAGGATCACCATAAGTCAAAGTTGACTTGATGGCAAATAACAAGAAGAACAGACTAAAAGCTCAAAGCAAAAGACAATCCAACTTAGATATTTGTAAGGTGAAATAAACAAGCCTCAAGATATTGCTTTTTGAAAAAAAGTAAACGAATCAAGTGAACAAGTATTGGGTAGAGTTCCACAGAGAGAGGGAAAGGGTTTTTAAAAAACACCAAGAAGCTTCAAGCTGAAAAAAATATAGGAGGTTAGAGAGCAATGAAAGACTAGGAGAGCACAAGGACAGTAGAGAAGGGAGAGAAATGAAAGACGACAGGAAGCCCAAGTTATAGAAAATTAGATTCATTTATATGTATATTAGACTTGTTCTGTAAACCACTGCCGGCAGGAGACAACCTGATGTCCTCCAAATGTTTTAGGCAACCCACATAGTTCCTCATGCTTGCTGGGGCTTATAGAAGTTGCAATAAAAATACCAGACAGCATCAGGTTACCAAGCCCTGGTGTGGTGGAAATTCCTTGTTGAAATAAAAAGCCATAGAAACATGGAGTCGCTTTGGTTAAAGAAAAATAGGTTTTTAAAATAGAGGCTTGGAGTTTAGAAAAAATTAGAGCAAAGGAGTAAAAAGAGCATCATGACCTGTAAGAAGCTGGCACCAACAAAATTAGACATAATATACACAATTTAAGATAAGGATACATTGTTAATGTATAATTTTTTTATCTGTCATCGGGATGATAAATCCCACTATTGTATGCCGCCTTGATCTATGGAAAGGCAGGATAGAAATAAAGCTTTTATTTATTATTATTATTATTATTATTATGTTCAGAAGCAAGGTTAGAAGGAAAGCTACTAAATTCCTAAAGGAGGGGGTAAGGAGTGATGATGCAGTTTTAATGTATGCATGTATTTCTGTTCTGATTGTAAGAATTCTGTATGTTTAAATTGTAATTAGCCAAACAGGTGTATTGAAGAAGCTTCTTTGTCTTCAATAATATAAAAAGAGCCATTTTGTCTTGTTCGGGATCTCAGCTTTTTGGAACTTAAATTCCACTGAGTTTAATGTTTTCCTTTGTAGACAATTGGAAATAAACTTATGGATTTTAAATTGACTAGGTCCTCTTGTCAATCATTGCTATGCCAGGCCTAGATCTTTTAAGTTTCCTGAAATTTCTGTTACACTGGAAAGGATAACACTTGCCTAGAGAGCGAAACAGTCTGACTTGGTCTATTCCCTGGGTCACCGTCTAAAAGCTAGGGTACCACAGAGCCAAGACTGGATTATCAAAGGTATAACTGGAGCAAATACTCCAAAGGCCCGTTCACAATCATGGCACTATGTTTTCACTTTAACTGCCATGGCAACATCCCATGGATTCCTAGGCTTTGTAGTTTTGTATAACTCTCTGGCTGTGAGTTCTAAATATTCTTTCTTAAACTTCATATCCCAGGATTCCACAGGATGGACCCAGGGCAGCTAAAGTGGAATCACAGCACTATAAACTGTGCGGTACGAAAGAGTCTTTTGACCCTTACAGGTTAGGAGCCCTATGCTGATGCTAGCATCCCACAGAGTGAAAAAAAGAGAGAGAAACACCTTGTCCTTTGAGGCTGTAAGAAATGCCTTTAGTGAAGCAATAGCAAGTAATATCTAGTGCATTTCTATAATGCCTATCAAGCATTTAAGCACTCCTTAAGGGGTTTACAATGTGTAAGCCAATTGCCCCCAAGAAGCTGGGTACTCATTTTAATGACCTCGGAAGGATGCAAGGCTGAGTTGACCCTGAGCCCCTGGCTGGAAATGAACTCCCAACCTTGTGGTTTGTGAGTGAGTGGCTGCAGTACTGGCATTTAAACCACTGTGCCACCAGGGCTATTCAAGCCTTGAAGGCCAAAACTCCTACACACACTCCAGTCCACTGTTGGTAGCATGTACCAACCACCCAGGCTTCATTTCCTAGCTGTGGAGTGTGCAAAAAGATGAGCAGTACATTGTGTTTCACTGCCTCTTAGACTACTTGATGGTTGAGCTCAGGAGAGGGAGAGGTGGAGCTGGAAAGGAGTTATAGTTGTCAGGGCTAAGGAGTAAGACCTTTTCAGTTTGAATAAGGTAGTGGTATTTTCAGATGTGTTTTTAGTGAGTAAATTCTTGGTAGTGTAATTTTTATATCACAATTGCTTCTATTTTGTATTTTTCTATTTAGGGCTTTAAGATTTGGATCCATGTTGCAATACAGCTCAAGCAGAAGAGCTCAGGTCAAAGAGTTCTGCATTCAAGTCCTACATTGGTACCTCATGGAACTTTTAGGACAGTGGATATGAGTGATTCAATATATAATTTCTTGTATTGTTTGAAGTATGCCTTTCAGAGCTTTAATGTTTGCAATATTCAAATAAAATGTGTTTCCAATATTCCATTATAGTTGGCCCCTTAGAATCCAGAAAGAGGTACACATGCACAAAGAGTACCGTCTTTTCAGAACTGCTCCAAGGTGCCGGCCATCTTAATCTGGCCTTGGTGCGAGCTCTGAGGGCTCCTCAACTGGTTTGCATCAAGGAGACCACACAGCTTGTCTGCCAGGGGTCTGCTGCTGAAACTCTTCTGTAGGGCTTTCAAATGGTAACCAAAATGGGACTGAGCAGCTGCCACAGGAAACAAGGATGAAAAAGTGTTGCTCTGAGGCTCACATACTGGCATCTGATGTGGAATTTCCAGAGGTGAAAGGCTTCCTCCGCTGCTTGACTCAAACATCTTCGCTCACCCACAAACCACAATTCATGAAAGCTACTGCTTTTATTATTTTATTAACCTTACTTAGAAGAAGCCAATCTTAAAAAAAAAAACTGAAATGAACCCATGACACATCCCATTGCACACCATGAGTCAAGTTTGGGAAATTGTATAATGCCTTTGTTTTCCTGTAGTTTAGTTTCAGTCCTGTGCAAACAGTGGGCCTGAAGGGTAAAACCCTCCAGCAAGGGAAATTAAAGGGAGTTGTTCTTCCCACACAAATTTAGAACTTTCCTACTAGTGTCCAGTGATTTACTTTGCAGCAGTAATGGATTAACGATTCCTATTCTAGCCCCCACGGAATGGGATACACCGCTAGAAGAAGAGAATCCCACAAATAGCAAACGCATTCCAAGATGGACTACTCACTCATTCCATTTCCTCTTTTCTCTCCCCCCCCCTTTTCAGCTAGATAAATGATCTTGGTTTATGATTAATCCTGTGCTATAAAAGCAGAAGTCACAACACGAAATCAAATCAAAGGGTACACCAGTCAATAAATTATGCCACAGGAAAAGTCTCATTAAGTCATGTGGAAAAAGAAGACATTGTGTCTTGTTTTGCAACAAACAGCAAGCACAGTTGAGCAATGGGCAAGGTTGAAGTCAGGAATTGGAGTCCCCAATGTATACTTTGCACATTGCCAACCAGGTTTTAATGAGAAAGACCTCTTGAATGCATGGAGAGAAGCTTCAGGTGAATCCAGTGTCTCAGAGCAGCAAATGGAGAAAACAATATAAATCATTTAAACAATGCCAAATTAAAATTAATAAATTGTTCAAACATAATAAAAGCATAGTAAGCAATTCAAACACATTTTAAAAGTGTGAAAAGTGTTAAACAATTAAAACTATGTATATGGCTAAAAGTAAATTGAGATCCAAAGACTTTCATATAAAGCCATATCTTGATTGGTGCCAGTCAGGCCTTCAGAGGGAGGGCATTCCATGGTTAGGGCACCACAGCTTAAAAAGACCTATCCCTCAATCCTCCCCAATCATATTGTCCCCAATAGTGAGATGCAGAAAAGGACCCCTATGGCAGTTTTCAAGTCTTGGGAACACCTTCACAGGATTGATGTGGAGGTTATCTACTGGTACTGGTTGTTAGTGTGTGCCTTCTGACTTATGGCAACCCTAGAGTGAATCTATCCTGGCTATCCAAAATACAGCCTGTGAGATTAGACCCTGAATATCACAAGAGAGAACCTAACCCCTAACTGTTACACACTCTGCTTCTCCACAACACAGTAGCTCTATTGCAGTTGGGCTGAACCTCACACAGTCAAGGAATTTTCTGCACCTCTTCATGTTCTTGGCTTTATCCTGTCTGCCTGCTCCATCAACTGGGACTGGTGAAACCAATTCTGTCAGTTCTCCTTCATTCCTAGAAAAAGGCTGAGTTCAACCTAAACATACTTACCACTGGACAACCACCACATTAAGGTATAATTTGCATAAATAAATCAGGCTCCTCATATCAAGTATCCCAAACACAGCTGTCGTATCACATGATCTCAAAAATACAGCACGTTTCAAGAGAATCACTTGAACCATTCAGACTTGAACCAGACATCCACACATTTATTAATAAGCCTAAAACAACTGTTTTGGCTCCTAGGATTGTACAACCTCTTTGTAGACTGGTCTAGGTGGAAGCAATTGGAACTGAAGCAACCTAAAGGGAGATGTAGCTATACAATGCATCTCCAACAAAAGCACAAAAGGAGCATCTTGGAAGAAGAGAAGTGGACTTTTGTTCAGTGATAGCTCCAGATTTTATCCTGGGACAAAAATCTTACCATCACTTTTGAATTACACACTTAGGGAAAGAGATGATGCAATGTCACTAAAATGTATCTAGCTAGCTTCTTCCTACAGTCTTGTAGCAGCAGAATTTTTGCTTGCCTGAAGCAGCTGCTGCAATCCTGCCCAACCAGAATGCCATTCTGTCTCTTGGTGAATTAGTATATTTGACCATTATCCCACTCTGTCTCCAGTACTCCATTTCTGGGCAAGGCAATGACATGTGTCATTACTTTCTAGCTCCAGGAGTTTCTGGATGAGACAGATTATCTAGATCTATTTCAGTATGGCTTCAGGCCCACTTACAAGACAAAAATTGCTTTGGCCATATTGGTAGATAACCGATGGTGGAAACTGGACAGGGGGAGCGTTTGTCTTTCAGACATTATAAGTACCGTATATACTCAACTATAAGTCAACCTCATGTGTAAGTAGAGGGCAGGTTTGGGGGCTACAATTATGGATTTTGGCATGGCCCATAGATAAGTCGAGCATAAAACTTAGAGCCATGTAACAAAGGATCTAAAGGATGGAGCAAAGGAAATCAATGCCAAAAAATTTACAAAATTCCAACAGGCATAACTGTGTTCACCCCAAAGGCTGGATGGTTGAGAGAGTAAAAGAGAGTCAGTGTTTCCAGGAGAGATTGCATTCTTGCCTTTTACCAGGAGATGGTTCCTTTTTTTAAAAAAAGAGTTAAAGTACAGAATTTATATTGGCCCATGGATAAGTTGATTCAGTATTTTGGGGCCACTTTTTGACTAAAATTTTAGACATATACATAAGTATATACAGGACTATAAACTGTTGTATCATTGTGGCCATCTCATGGGGATGGGACATGTGAGGTCACTGTTAAATTGGCCCCATACATGAGTCCAGAAGGTGGTGCTGAGTGACTTTTATTCAACTGTTTGGCCACTGGTTCGGTTTTGTTTCCTGTGCTTTTTAACAATGATATGAAACCACAGCTAGTGAAGTACAGTGAACTAGGCATTGGCTATGACTCTGGAGACCAGGGTTCAAACCCCCACTTGGCCATGGAAACCCACTGGAGGACATTGGGCAAGTCACACTCTCTCAGCCACAAAGGAAAGCAAAGGCAAACCCACTCTGAACAAATCTTGACAGGAAAGACCCATGGTTGCCATAGTCAGAAATGACTTAAAGGCACACAGCAACAATGAAACTTCAGGGAGAAGTTGTCTGGAGTTTGAGGGCTTTGTGACATCAGTATGCTGATGACACCCAACTTTATATCCCATTTCCACCTTACAATCCAAAGAAGCTATCCCATATCCAAACCAGTGCCTGTCAGTATGGACTAGATGAATATGTAGTAAGTCGAAACTTAATGCTGGCAAGACAGAAGTGCTGCTGGTCATTCACAAGGCAGATCAGTGATTAATGATTCATCAACCTTACTCCTGATGAAGACAAAGTTTCACAGTTTGAGTGTGAACCTGTTCAGGTCCTGAACTAGTTTGTTCTGGTAGCAAGAGGTACATCAACAGTTAAGGTTTGTGTGCCAGTTGAACCTATTCCTAGAGATGTCTGCTCTTGCCATGGTGATACAGGCCTTACTTAACATCCTGTCTGAATTATAACATACTCTATATAGGGCTTCTTTTGAAGAGTGTCTGGAAACTTCATCTAGTTTAAAAGGCTGCAGCTGGATTGTTAACTGAGAGTAGTTACTTGAAGGCACATAACAACAACAACAACAACAACAACATACAGCACATGTCTCCCTTGTTAGAACATCTGCATTGGCTGCCTGTCTGTTTCCAGGTACAATTCAAAGCATAGGTTGTAACCAACAAATCCCTATACAGCCTAGATCTGGGATTTCTGAAGGACGATGTCTTGCCATAAAGCCTTCCTCAACAATTCCTCACCTTTTCAGGGGAGGTGCTTCTCTCAGTCCCACCAATCATTCACACCTTTAGTGGAAATATTAAAGAGAACCTTCTCTGCAGCTAACCCCCAAACTCCAGAATTTTCTTCCTAGGGAGGTTATACTGGCTCCCTCCTTACAACCTACCTACAGTACTTACCTACTACCCCACCTTTTTCCCAGCACAAGACCTAAGCACTTTCATAAGCAGTTGAATGTTTTATTTCAACAGACATTAGGAAACGGAAAATTGTACCAAAAAAAGAGCTCTTTAATGAGTTGTTCTGCTTTAATTCTTTGCTTGTACAGTGTTTCAAATTGTTTCAGTTTTGTTTTCAGTTAATACTATGTTACCTGGGACCAGGCTTCTTCTTGCCCCTCATATTTTACTTACATAAAACAACAACAAAAAACAACAGATTATACCTATTTTGGTTTCTCAGTTTAGGGCAATGAGAGACTCAAATATTTGGATTGTTTAATTTCATTTTAAATTTAGGGTCCAAATCAATGCTAACCAAATTAACTGCCCAATCCAAACAGCTGAACTGGGCTACAAAATGAATGGGTGGGGGTTGCTGCTCTTAGTTTCTCATCATTGCTCAGACTAGTGTATTTGCATCAGTCACTCACCTTCCTGGGTGTTCTTGGAGGACCTGGTAGACGCTGATCTGGAAAGTTTCATTATCAAAGCGTTCTCTGATGTAGTCCTTGTAAATCCGAAACTCTGCAGCAGTAACCGCTTCACCCTCAGGGATTCTGGAGAGGTCGAACCGGAACTCCCGATGGTGGCTGCGTTGGTGGTAGAACTCTCTGTCATGCTCCACTGCCAAATTAAAAGCAACATGTTGGCACTCATACTTTTGAACTCATCATCTGCAAAGCACTGTATGGCAGAATTCTTGTTCCTCCATGAGAAGACACAGACCACAACAGGCAAATACTTCAACAGAATCTTCAATAGAAGATTAGGAGCAAACTTCTACCAGTGGTCAAGACCTACTATGAAGAAATATGCTTAAGAAAATGGATGTTTGATGACCCTGGACCAGAACTGGTTGTACCACAAGGTGCTAAGCATTCTATTTCCCTAACATGACCGCTGTCTGCTCTGGACCATTTCTGTAAAAGCAGGTGCTGAAAATCTTTGGCCCTTCAAAAAATTAGATTTTTGCTCCCAGCAGCCCCAACTGGCATAGCAATAGTAAAGAACGATAAGAGATGAGGACAGGTTGCTTACCTGTAACAGTATTTCTTCGAGTGGTCATCTGCGAATACATACAAATGGGTTTCACTGCGCCTGCGCAGTGCTGCTCGGAACCTACTGGAATCACTGGGCAAAGTTTACTTTGCAACATATAGAAACTTTTTGGCGGTAACTCCGCCCACCTGTTATAAGGCCCCTGCCTTCCCGCTCTTTTCCCCAGTTCCGCAATTTTTCCGCCAAGCAGGCGATGGAAAGAGCCAATGTGAGCAGGACACTGAGGGGACGGACGGGTGGGATTTGTATGTATTCGCAGATGACCACTCGAAGAAATACTGTTACAGGTAAGCAACCTGTCCTTCTTCTTCGCGGTCTCTGCGAATCATACAAATGGGTTTAGACTGACAAGCTCAGGTATGCGGCGGAGGGAGTGTCCTGAAACCAAGGCTATGGTAAAGCAAAGGTATATTTATTACAATAATAAACACCTTGAACCAAAAAGGAGTCAGTCTCTTGTTTTTGCACAAACCAAACATAGCAACAACATTGCTAAACCTGAGAAGGGAACCAGAGGTCATGCAAGACCAGTCCCACAGGAAATGTGCAAACCAACATTCAACAGAATGTAAACAGTGGCATATGTACATAAGTGCCAAACACAAACCATCAGCAGTGCAATCAATGCAACCCTGAAAGCAACACAGCCCTCCCAAAAGCTGCGTCTCGGATGGCCCTGGTGTCCAACCTATAATGTTTAATAAAAGTCAGAGGTTGGGACCAGACAGCAGCCTTGCAGACATCCTCCAAGGGGATTCCCAACAGGAATGCCGAGGATGCTGACATTGCCCTTGTAGAATGAGACCGAACCCTGCCAGGGAGAGGTTTGCCCAGCAGTTCATAGCAGAGGTGGATGGTACCAGCCACCCATTTGGAAAACCTCTGCGCAGACACGGGCAACCCCTTTTTCGGTTCCGAGTAGCATTGGAAAAGTCTCTTGGACAGACTGGAGGCAGCAGTTCTGTCCAAGTAAAACGCCAGTGCTCTTCTGACATCAAGAGAGTGCAGGCTCCGCTCCGCCTCCGAAGTCGGGTTGGAAGCGAGGGTCGGTAACACAATGTCCTGGCACATGTGGAAAGCAGACACAACCTTAGGCAAGAAAGTAATGTCTGTCCTGAGAACCACTTTGTCCTTATGGAACCTCAGGAAGGGCTGGTCCCTTCGCAAGGCGCAAAGTTCGCCCGCACGGCGGGCAGAGGTGATGGCCACCAGAAAAGCGGTTTTCCAAGTCAATAGTCTCAAGTCCGCTGTGGCCATTGGTTCAAAGGGCTTGGATTGGAGGGCAGACAGTACTGCCTCCAGGCTCCAAGCCGGTGCTGGTACCGACACAGGAGGATGCAAATTGGCACATCCCTTAAGGAACCCCTTCACCAAGGGGTCCTTGAAAAAGGAAGCCCTCCCCCCGAACTGGTACTTGGCACAAATGGCAGACAAATAGCACTTGATGGATGCGAGGCACAGCCCCTCATCCAAAAGTGCCATCAAAAACTCCAGCACCACTGGACACCTGAGTAGGAGACAAGCCCTTTTGATCTAGGAAAGAGATAAACCTCTTCCATTTCAGGGCATAGGACCGCTGGGTGGAAGGTTTCCTCGCAGCCAGGATCACCGTCCTCACCGCCTCTGGCAGGGCAGTCAGGGCTGAATCCTCCAGGCTACCAGCAGCAGGCTCTCGATGTCCGGGTGGAGGATCCGTCCGTCCTGAATCGACAGCAGGTCCGGACGAGGGTCGAGACGGAGGAAGCATCTCCTGGAGAGGTGGAGAAGGGATGCGAACCACGGCTGTCTCGGCCACCACTGGGTGATCAGGATCGCATGCGAGTGGTCCGTGGTCATCTTGGACACCACCCTGATGATGAGAGGGAATGGAGGGAAAGCGTAGAGAAGCTCCCCCGTCCAGAGGAAGGCGAACGCGTCTCCGAGGGATCCGTCCATTCGCTTCCTGGAGCAGAACTGGGGACAGTGGCTGTTCCACCTGGTCGCGAAGAGGTCGATCCGGGGATTTCCCCACCGGTCGAAGAGGTCGCTGACCGTCTCGGGATGGAGCCCCACTCGTGGCACACCGAGGGGGATCTGCTGAGGCGATCCGCCAGCTCGTTGTCCTCCCCGGGGAGATGAATCGCCTGGAGGAGGACACGTCTTTGGATGCACCAATCCCAGATGCGGAGAGTGAGGTCAAGCAGGGTCTTTGACTTGGTGCCCCCTTGTTTGTTGATGTAGTACATCACGGTGGTGTTGTCCGTCCTGAGGAGGACCACCTTGCCTGCGACCACTGATTCGAATGACCTCAGCGCCTTCTCCACTGCCAGCATCTCGAGAGCGTTGATGTGGAGCAACTTGTCCTGGGCAGACCATTTGTCTTTGACAACGAGGTCGAGCAGGTGGGCGCCCCATCCCTCCAGGGATGCATCTGTTGTCAGGGTCAGCTGGGGCTGAGGTTGATGAAATGGCATTCCGATGCAAACGTTGTGGGACTCCAACCACCACTTGAGGGAGGTGGCTACAGGTCTCGGTACCGTGAGCCACTTGGTCAGAGGGTCTCTCATCGGGGAGAAGGCCGAGAGGAACCAGGACTGAAGAGGCCGAAGCCGGAGTCTTGACCACGGTGTGACAAACATTGTCGATGCCATGTGGCCCAAGGCGACTTGGACATCTCTGGCTCTCACCCTTCTGTGAGAGATGCAAAACCCAATCGACGTCGTCAGTGTCTGGAAACGGTCTGGAGGAAGAAATGCGGAGCATGTTTCAGAGTCGAGGATGGCCCCGATGAACTTGACCTGTTTGGAAGGTGTGAGATGGGACTTTTCTTGGTTGATGACCAAACCGAGGGAGTCTAAAAGGTGTAAGGCGAATGAGAGTGCCTCCTGCAGTTCTCTCTGGGATTCGGCAGAGAACAGCCAGTTGTTCAGGTAAGGGAAGACCATGAACCCTCTTTGATGGAGGTAGGCCACCACCGGTGCCATGCACTTGGTGAAGACTCTCGGTGCCGTGGCAAGGCCGAAAGGAAGGACATTGTAATGGTACGAGGCGGAGCCTACAGCGAAGGCGAGGAATCTTCGGTGAGACTCCCGGATCCCGATGTGGAAGTAAGCATCCTTCAGGTCGACGGTTGCAAACCACAGGCCCTGATGGAGGAGAGGTAGAATGGATGCCAGGGTTACCATTCGAAAACGACGGTATTCAAGGAAAAGATTCAACTGTCTCAAGTCCAGGATGGGCCTGATGCCCCCATCTGCCTTCGGTACCATAAAGTACCTGGAGAAAAAAGCCCTAGGGCATTGTTCGGGGAGTAAAGGGGAGATTGCCCCTTTATCCAGTAGAGTGCGCACTTCGTCGAGAAGGGTGTCCGAGGGGAGGGTGGACATAAACGCTCCGGTTGGAGGGAGCTCTTGGAACTCGAGGGCATATCCCCTGCGGACGATGTTAAGAACTCACGAGTCCGATGTTATGGAAGCCCAGGTGTTAATGAAGGGCTTCAGGATGTCCAAAAAGAATAAGGGCGAGGGGGAAACGAAGTGCGCCACGTCCCTTCAGGCTCTCTTCTTCCCCTGGTCAGTCTCCTGCCGGCGGGACTTGCGGTACCGAGGCGGGAAATTCCGGCGGCCAGAGGAGGAGGAAGACTGTGAGGGGTAACGGCGCCTCTGCGAGCCCTGCTGCTGAGGCTGTCGGTCCTGAGAAAAGGAGCCCTGGGACTGACCTTGCGGTGGCCAAGGACGTTGCCTCCTTCTGAAGGGCGAGATGGGGGTCGATGACATCCCGTGTTTCTTAGCTGCCGCCTTCATTCTGAACTTGCGGTTCAGACGCTCGTCAGTGTCGGCGTGGAAAAGGCCGGTACCGTCCAGAGGCATGTCCTTGATTGCCGATTTAACGTTGGCATTGAGGTCGGACCCCCTCAGCCAGGCGTGTCGGCGCAAAGCCAGCGATGCTGCCATACCTCTACCCGCGCAGTCGGCAACGTTCCTGGAGGCAGTGATGATCCAGCTCCCGATGGAGTGGGCCTCATCGCGGATCTCCACCAGGCGGCATTGGACCTCATCCGGAACATCGGGGATGATGGGCGAAATCCCTTCCATCAAGGCCTGGATGTAAGCCCCCATGCAGGCGTTATAGTTTATGGCCTTAACAGTGAGGGCAGCTGAAGAGTAGGCCTTTTTTGCTAGGCCATCTATCTTCTTGGCCTCTCGGTCTGCTGGGGATGTCGCCTGTTTCGGCACGAAGGTCTGCTGTGCCCCCTCCACAATTGCCGAGTTTGGCTTAGGATGGTCGGCCAACCACGGACCGCCCGGCGGGGAGATCCGGTACAGCATCTCGACCTTACTGGAGGATGCGGCGAGCGAAGTCGGAGCATCCCATGACCTCTGGACAATGGATTGCAAGGATGGCAGCATTGGAATGCAGGGTGGCGTGGGAACACGACCGAGGACCCGGCGCTCTACAGGATCACGGGCCTCTTCCTCCGGTGGGGAAAGCTCGATGTCGAGAGTCCGGCACATCTTAATGATGTGCTCGCTGAAGGAGCGGACATCATCGGTTGGCGACGAGGAGCCCAGTTGATGCATCGCCTGTGGTGAGGGCGGGTCGGATGGGTCTTCCTCTCCGTCCGAAGGTTCCCGCGATGGAGGCAAAGGATCCTGCTTGGAATTGGAGTCAGACGTCAGAGGGATGTCTGTCACCTTGGCTCGGGATGGGGTGTGCGTCGGGATCTGCGGCACCGGTGGCTCGGAAGGCGGGCGACGAGGTACCGAGGAAGAAGCCACAGCGTGGGAGGGTCGCGGTAGATCTCCCTGGGAAATCGTCGGGCACAAGTTAAGCCTGGTGAACTCTCTGAAGGCTGTCTCTTTGGGGACTGACATGTAGTACCTCTGAGTCTCAGCATCAAAGAACATGTCAGGAACTGGCCCTTGAGACTCGTCCACGTCAGAACGAGGATCAGCATCCTCCACATCAGAATGGAGGGGGAGTGGAGATGGTTCCCTCTGAAGGGAGGCAGGCTCGGTGGCGAGGTCTTGAGCTGGCGGCAGCGGTGTGGACAGTACCGAGGTCACATGGACTGAGGCCGACGTCTCTGGACGCGGGCGGGCCATCTCTGAGCCGTCCTTGGAGGGGGAGCGGTGCTTACGTGAAGCACGTTCCTTTGATTTAGCCGGGCGCTTTGATCCGGTGTGGTCCTTGGTCTTTTTCGGTGGAGCCGCTTCGGTCTCCTCCTTATGGTGTCTCTTCCTAGAGGACGTCAGAGTTCCCGTCTGGTCCTCGGAGGGGAAGAAGGGATTGTCCGGCAAATCATGTAGGACAACGGGTCCCTTGGAATGAGCCTTGGCAGGCTTGGTCCTCTCCGATGGTGCCACCTTGGAGGAAGATGACCCCGTCTCGGGCAACTTGGATGCGGGCCGAGCTGCCTTCGACGACGCCTTGGAGGAGGGTGGCGGAGCGATCCGGACCTCCGTCTCGACCTGCTCTCTCGAGCGCGAGCCCTCCAGGGATGGCTTCCTCCCGGATCTCTCTCTGGGCTCGAAACCCTCAGTCTCCGAGGTTTTCAGGGGGCGCTTGGAGGGTTCGTCGGTGACACTGGGCCTTGAGGGACCACGGGTCACATCGGAGGTGGTCGGAGACCGTGTCCCGGCCGGGACAGAGACCACACTTGAAACGCTGGCCCGGGACGACGAGGCAGATGAGGAGCGGGGACGTCCCTCCCGGACCTTTCCCAGGGTGATAGCAGAAGTCAGCCGGGACTCCCGGTTCTTCCTAGCTTGGGAGGACAGAGACTTACAGAGATGACAGGCTCTGGCATCATGGTCCCTTCCCAGGCAAAACAGACAGGAGGAGTGAGGGTCCTGGACGGGCACCTTGCCCCCGCAGACATCACATTTCTTGAAGGGTGCAGGCATCCTTCCGAGTCGTCAAATCCAAGGGAGAGTCAAAGCGAAGTCAAAACAAGCCGAAAGGTCCGAAGTTACCAGGGCGGGAGAAAGTAGAGTGGTCAAAAACAGTCCAAGGTCAAGTGAAAGTGATTCTGATTGCAAGCTAAAGCGAGCGAAGTTCCCTGAAGCAGCTAGTGCGGCGGAAAAAAGGAACTGGGGAAAAGAGCGGGAAGGCAGGGGCCTTATAACGGGTGGGCGGAGTTACCGCCAAAAAGTTTCTATATGTTGCAAAGTAAACTTTGCCCAGTGATTCCAGTAGGTTCCGAGCAGCACTGCGCAGGCGCAGTGAAACCCATTTGTATGATTCGCAGAGAACACGAAGAAGAAAGTCTGAAACATCTGGTAATGCTGGTATTGTCACACCTCTCCATCATTATTTCCATACTGCAGTTGGGAGGAAGGGTCTAAAACAGAGCAACAAACTTGCCTAAGCCTTTATCTGCATTGAAGAATTAATGCAGTTTGACAGTGCTTTAACTGTTGCGGCTCAATGCTATGGAATTTTGGGCTTTGTAGCTTTGTGAGACATTTAGCCTTCTCTGTCAGAGAGCTCTGGTGCCACAACAAACTATAAATCCCAGGATGCAGCCATGACAATTGAAGAGGTATCAAATTGCATTAATTCAGTGTGGCAGCAGCTTCAGGCCAGCTAAGCAGTCTCTGTGAAATGTTAACTGATGACTTCTGGATCCATCTTAAATACTATCTGACATCAGCTCTCCATCCAGATCTCAGCTATATTCATTGCGTAGGCTGTAGGACTTCATTTGTGGTTTTCATCCATTGTGTATCAATAGGATGATGATCAAGCAGATCATGGATGACCAAATACTTAGTCACTTTACCGAACTGTAGATATAGTCCCTGGAGGCCCACATTCATTCATTCCTCTGTTTTGGTGGTGAGGATTACATATTAGATCCTCAGTTGTTCCCATTCACATAAACAGGGTTATTTTTTTTACCAACTCTTCCTTCCAACTGCAAGTCCTTTTTTCCCTATTCCACAGTATTTTCAAGGATTACCTTAACTGCAACAGCAGAATTTAAAGAAGGGGGAGATGGGAAAGTCTCACTCTGTAAACTCCATTCTGTATTTAATTAATTTAAAAACTTTTCTCCCTACCTTTTAACGCTACAGACTTTAAAACAGCAATCATCAGATTTTAATTTTAAAATCAGTATTTAGCAAAAATAAAACACTAATCAGCCAAAACAAAACAAAAAAAAATAACAGCAATTTAACTAAATAATAGATGAAAATGAGAAAGAGAGAGAGAGAGAGAGATCCCAATTCCTCCAACAAAAGTCTATGAAATAAAACAGATTTACGTTAGTGTTTAAAGAAATAAAAGGAAAGAGGGTGAAGCAATGTCTCCATATGGAACATTCAATAGGAAAGGTTTGTTGTTGTTGGGTACCTTCAAGTCATTTTCGACTTATGGCAACCCTATGTTGAAACTATTATGAGGTTTTCTTGGCAAGTTTATTCAGAGACGTGTTGCCACTGCCATCCTCTGAGGCTGAGAGAGTGTGACTTGCCCAAGGTCACTCACTGGATTTCCATGGCTGAGCTGGGAATCGAACCCTGGTCTCCAAAGTCTTAATCCAGCCACCTATGAAAAGACTCTGTCTCTGGGTTCATGCACTTATTTTCTGAAGGCAGTAGTATCTTAAAAGTACAGTCTCAAACAACAACCTAACCTAATTGTCAAGCTCATATGGGAAAAGTTAGTTCTGAAGATAATCTAACCTTTGACCACATGGAGCTTTATCAATCAAAATTAATTACACCCAAAACATGCTGAGATACAGCAGAGATTTTTAAGCCTCAGTGTGATATGTTCGCTATGAGGAACATAGTTAACAGTTTGTCTATCCTACATAACCTGTCCTACAGATATGTAAAACATATTGCTATTATCAAGCCTAGACATTACCAAAGCACAGATAATTGTGGTAACTTTTCCTATAGAGGGAGGGAGCTGGTACACCAACCAGAGTTGATGACAAGTACCACAGATGCTTGTTGGCAAGAAATGCTGCACCTAACAGTGCTCTCCCGATGTGGAAGTAATCCTTCAGAGGGAATCCAGTCCCATCTAGAGTAGTAGAAACCACAACCTCCAAGGTCAAAGCATACCTCCTTTAATGTTGGCTGGAATGCATTTCACTATGTTAGTCTTGTCTAGTCCATTACTCATTCCAGACACGCAAGACTAAGAATCACTTGTGATTTCAACAGCCTTATCCTGCCCACTTTCTTTCCCACACAAAGCTTTGATGATCCATGAGTAAGGCACTCTTGCATGATAGGCTAGACAGCATTCTAACGTAAGGAAATTAGTAGTAATTACCCAGCATGGTGTAGTCAGTGGTTTTGAGTGTTGGACTACAACTCTAGAGAACAGAGTTCAATTCCCTGCTCAAGCATAAAAATCCACTGGGTAATTAACACTGATTTCCTTACGTTAGAATGCTTGAGCAAGTCAGACTCTCTCAAGTCTCAGAGGATGGCAATGGCAAACCCCCTCTCAAGAAACTTGCCAAGAAAACCCTATGATAGGGTCGCCATAAGTAAAAAATGACATGGAGGCCATAGTAAGTAGC
This sequence comes from Sceloporus undulatus, assembly GCF_019175285.1. Lineage (NCBI taxonomy): Eukaryota > Metazoa > Chordata > Lepidosauria > Squamata > Phrynosomatidae > Sceloporus > Sceloporus undulatus. The sequence continues at coordinate 20,342,172 of NC_056525.1, read as the reverse complement.
AATAGAAAGTACATTTCTATTCCACTTATCAGTACACTTAAGCACTCCCTAAGTGGTTTATAATGCATAAGCTAAATGCCCCCAAAAGGCTGGCTACTCATTTTAGAGACTTACAGAAGGATGCAAGTCAGAGTGAACCCTGGAGTCCTGCCTTGAACTCACAACTTTTTGGCTGAGAATGGCTGCTGTACTAGCATTTAACCACTGCACCATCAAGGCTCCCACCAAGCACACAACAACAACACAACCCAAGAAAAATCTATTGCTACTTTCTTTAAACAAAAGTCTTACATGAACTATGTGACTCATGAGTAACAGTGCATATAACCCCAGTGGTCTAGTCATGAATGAGCAGTGGCAAACTTAAAGGTCCCATTAAACATCCTAGTAATACCTTTGATTCATCTGAAACTGGCTGTATAACTACTTCCCATCTTCTGCATGCAATACTTCTGAGTTGTCCATTCCTGAGCTAAATAGATTCATTTCTGCATGACTGTATCTGCTAATTATGCCACATCATAAGTTCATATCAACACATCTCAGAATCCTTGAAACTGTTAATGTTTTCACTGAGGATTACTCTGTGCAGCTGGATTCTTCCATGTGGCATCTTTATACACAATAAAGATCAGCCTCTCCCTTTTGTAAGAATTGTTTTCCATTTTCTTTTTACAATGGAGATTAATTTAGTGGTTCTTGTCCCCTTTGATCCCTTTGGATTTGCAGACAACCAACCAGATTTTATTTATTAAAATAGTTCTACCCAGCCTTTCCATAGCAACAAGAAGGGACACCCTTTCCCAAGGCAACTAACGATTAAAACATAAAATTTAACAAAATACCAGACCTCAGAAGCCCCCGTTTTTTTAAAAAAGCATATGCAAATAAAAAAATAGTGTAAAAAGGCACTATTACTCATTTGTAGTAGCTAGAACTTGGAAAAATTACCCTTTGGACTACACTGCTGGGCGGGGGGGTGTCTGGGAGTTGAAATCCAAAAAGCAACTTGTCTGAGAGGTTTGAAGGACTAAAGAGCAAACTAAATTTTAACCCAGCAGATTCCTATGTCTAAATTCAGATCTAACCCAGTCACATTGAAAATGAGTATGGGGCCTATTAAGAACAATGCAAATTAGCAATTTTCCTCTCTTGTCCATCAGCTTGGTCGGCCAATGGTCCATCAAACCCTGTTTTTCCAGATTACAATATTCTTTCAGTACTAGAACCCAGACAAGAGATATCAGAAGAAACACTGAGGAAATATTCAAAGAGTTAGTATTTTCTATCACAAAATGTCATAAAGGAATGTACTACTATCTTTTGAAACTATGTTCTAACAAAACCTTTTGTGGACTCCACTTCATCAGATGCATGGAACATCAAGCATTTCATGAAGCAAACTGGAGTCCATGAAAGCTTATGCTTTCAGTTATTAATCCAGTTAGTCCCAGCTGTACTATGGGATTCCTTTATGGCTGTTTAGATTGGGGAGAGAGAATGGTCACAGGATGGGAGTCACACCCTACTCACCAGTGTCACTAGCTCATATATTCCTTCTGCTCTTAACAATCAGACACACAGAGGCATTTTGTCTTCCACTTTGGTTATCAAAAGAATTCATGTACTGCTTATCTGTTCACCAGTACTCTCAAAGCAATGTACGTAAAAACAGATAAAAATATACTTTATAAAGCGATTAAAAGCAATTTTTGAAACCCATTAAAATCCTTTCAGAACAGATTTAATCACTTAAGAATAGATTGAAAACAGTCCCAAAAGCTAATATGTAAATGAGTTTTAAAGACCAATGGCAAGTGGAACAATGCAGTGATGGCTGCCCATCACAACCTCAACAGAGATGAAATCACCCTGATTTCCAATAGGACAGAGTTGCATAAGTGAGATACTGCTACAGAAAAAGTCCTGCCTCCTGCACTCAACAGTCTAACCACTTAGGAGATTACCGCACAAGGTGCTAGCGATGGAATTACAACCTATGGTTCCTCATCTTTTTACACGACTTTGTCACTCATCCATTGGTGATCCGTTGCTGAACTGTTGTCACACCATTATTGCACAATTTCATATTAACAAGAGTCTGAGATATTTGCTGGTCAATGACCGAATAAACTTTTACATAGGAGTCTGAGATACCTATCAATGCGAAATTGCACAATAATAATGGTACAACAATGGCAATGGATGAGTGAAGACATCATGGAGAAAGGAGAGAAATCATAGGTTGTAATTCCACTTCAGTTCCATTACTAATCTCCTTAGAGTGCTGGGAAATGCACAAGGCATTTACCCATGCATTTTTACCCATGATTTGGCTAGTTTGGGCTTTCTTAAAATAACAGAATGGTTGCCATGACATGTTGTTGGGTCTCTACCTAGTAACTAAATGAAGGCATAACTAGATATTACTTCTTGCGAAAGTCTCTACATCTAATTAATAGACTATTACTGATGTGTTATGCTTCACTTCACTTCGACTGAATAAAATTTGCCAATTGCATTCTGTTGGTGGATGGTGTCTCTCATATCAATGGGTCAGTGATTCCACTCTAGCTTTTGGCTGGAATAGAGTTTAGGAATAGTGTTCAGCACCTTGGAGGACAATAAAGTTTAGCTTAAAATCTGGCATGGATTCACTGCCCCACTAACATGGGATTCTCCAGCTGCCACTACTGTGCTCCTTTAAAACTATTCATCCTTCTGTCCTAGCAATCAACATGCCTGTACAGACTTTAAAAGGAAATTTGTTAGACAAATTGAGGAGGATATACCGTAGGTCTCAGTAGCATAAAGATGAGAGTGTGCCATTGTGCTCATGTCCTACTTCTGGATTCCTGGGAGGCATCTTATTGGTTCTTCTGGGAAACAGGCCTTGGGTCTGATTCAGCAGTGCTCTTATTAGGTTCTTTAGTATATGGATGCAACCCTAACATATGGCATCAAAACAGCATCAAGCAAGCCTGCCATTTAACAGAATGACGCAACTCATTGAATGAACCTGATCCATGCAAATAGTGTTAAGAGGAAAGACACTATAGTTCCTGTAACACCCTGTTCCCTCTGTGTTCCTGCTCCATGTTCTTTAATGTGGCTTAGCATTTATTGCTCACATGAAAATGCAGGATCCAACCCTGGATTTAACACTCATTCTTACCCATGGGAAAGCTTCTTATCATACTTCTGCCAGCTTTCTCATCTACTAAAGCAGCAATACCACTTTACAAGCTGGGCTGGGAGAATTCATTATTAAACCCTTTGAAGATTAAATGGGCTGTGCACCATGCAAGCACATATTTATTCAAAGTGCAATGGCCTTACTGGTTTCCTCCCAACTATATCTGGCAAAAACAAGAATGCCCCACAGGTAAATAGACACAGGAAGATTTCCTTGTATAATAAGGTTAGACTAGTTATCTTTCCAGACCAGCATTGTTTACCGCAACAGTAGGCAAAGCATGGGGCACATGTGACCCCTAATCCATTTTCATGGGTCCTGGCACCCCATAACCCAATGTCCTTGCCCCCAGCATGGAAAATTGCGGGTAGGGGAGATGATTTTCCATTTCTGGAAGGATCCAGGAATGTTGCTTTTGTTCTATCAACAAAATATTTTTTTAAAAAAAAATGAAAAGCAACAGTGATTGCCAGGATACGTCTGGTATTTATTTATTTATTTATTTATTTATTTATTTATTTTAAATCCACCTGGTGTAGCTCACAGAGGATCTCGAGGGAGAAACTGGCCCAAAAAAATTCTGAAGTGTCCCCAATGGCCATTTTGTTGTGATTGGCAACAGTTCTCCAGGCTTGAGCTAGAGGTTGTTCATATTACCTGCTTGTGGTTGTGTGCTTTCAAGTCATTTGTGACTTATGGCAAACCTAAGGCGAACCCCATTGTTGGGGTTTCTTGGCAGAATTTGTTGAGAATGGGTTTGCCCTTGTACTTAAAAAGCTCTTGTACTTTTTGATGGTTGTACAGAAGAGGAAATTTCAACAAGTGTTGGCTGTCACAGAAGCCACACCTCCTGAAACTCTCTCTTCCATGCAACCATTAAATGTACACGAAGTTTCCCCAATTTTCACTCTGGCAACCCAACCCTTGTCATACTAGAGCTCACTAACAATGGGTTACAAATAATAACATTATCTAAAATTCACAGGTGGTAATCATGTGCCATGTAGGCTGAAAATGGCCCTTGGGAGGATTCTATATGGCCTTTGGACTCCCTAGATCACGATTCCCAAAGTTTGGTTCTTGAGGAGTTTTGAACTTCAACTCTCAGAAGCCAGGAAGAAATTCTGGGAGCTGAAGTCCAAAACATCTGGATGACCAACATTTGGGAACCACTGCCCTAGACCCATCTGACCTTTCCTAAATGTCTGGAGCATCTTTGATCACCCAAAATGGTAGACATGTGGTGAAAGGCCAAAAAGGTCCCTGTGAAGTGTAGAGGATGCTCATCTCTGCTGTAATTTCTCCATTTTTGAGGCAAGAAGGTCATGACACCAGCCATGTTTTTAAAAATAATGCAATGAGTAGTAACACCATTGCGTTTTAAGTTACGTTTATTGTGCATGTATGTATATATTTTATATCCTACTTTTCTCCCACTATGGGACCCAGAGCTTACCTTAGGGGTCTTACTGAAAGCCTTTTAAAAGCCATTTTTGTGTTTTCCAAGATATTTTTCCATTTCAAAAATCTGAAAGGAACCAAAATGGAATTCATTGACTGATTTCATTTGATTTATATCATACTTTTCTCCTAACTAGGACTCAGGTGGAGTAGCGGTATGTTGTAATGTGTTGGCAGTGCAGCCTTTACCACATAATGTGAAAAGCAAACAAGTCACTTTCTAAAATTACAAGTAGCAAGTAATTGTGATTGAACATTAACTCTCCAAGCTCGGTCCCAACCACAGCTTAGTTGCAGAACCACAGTAATTTATTCATGGGCCAGTTATAATGGTCACGGTGACACATGCCTTAGTAACATCCCATTTGGATTACTATAATGAGCTCTACATGGGGCTGCTTTTGAAGAGTGTGCAGAAACCTCAGTTGGTTCAAAGAGCTGCAGTCAGATTGTTCACTGGGATTGGCCACAGGGAGCACATAAGTCCCTTGATGCATCAGCCCCACTAGTCACCAGTCTCTTTCCTAAAACAATTAAAAGTGCTGGTTAAAACCTATAAAGTCCTATATGGCTCAGGTCCAGGTTATCTGAAGGACTATATTCTCCCATATGAGGCTACCCAAGTTTTCAGATCTTCTGGGAAAGCCCTTTTCTTTGTCCTACCATCCTCATAGATACATTTGGCTAAAATAAAAAGGCCTTCCTGGCTGCTCCCAGGCTCTGAGACTCTTTTTCTATTTAGAGAGACTAGGGCCCCATTCACACTGCATTTTAACTTGGGCTCCGATTTCATTTAAATTAGGGATGTTCTCACTTGAGCCAGATTTTCCTGACCCAAATCAGGGGGTTGTTCCCACTTGCGACGGGGTTTTCTGACTCGAATTAGGTGGGGGCACAGTGTAAATTCCCCTTAAACCGGCTTTTTTTAAATGGATTTTCTTGCGTTTCAAAAGAACCACTTTTTTTGTGAGGTCTGCCAATGGGAACATGAAAATTGATCCCATCCAATTCCTTCCTTCCCTCTCTTCTCTCCCCTTGGCACCTCTATTCTTGCCCTTTCTTCCATGGCCCCTAGGACACTTCATTTCTATCCATCTGTAGGCATCAAAACATACTGTACATCTGACAAAGTAGACTCACATCTACAAAAGCTTATGCTAACAATTTCTTTCTTTATACACACACTTGTAGGCAATTGAACACCTTTTTGTTTCAGCAGGATTCTAAGGACTGATAACCTTCTAGAATGGTCTATGCTGTTTGTTTGACACTTTCTTTTTAATGGCTATACTTTTAGCTGCACCTAACTCTATTATTTAAATATATTATGTTTACTTATATTTTAAATCTTTGTATGATGTGTTTTACCTTTACAAGTTGCCTTGCGTCCCAGACTAATAACAAAACAGTCTAGAACACCAACGTTGCTGAAATCACAACCACAAATTGTTTCAGAAAGGTAGTTATATAAACTTCATTGTTATTACAGATTATATTACTGCCACATATGCAGTCAGCCCCCCATATCTGCAGCTTTGATATGTTCTCTCCAGGAATTTCTATATATTCCAGCTGCCTCTATGATCAACGTTCACCAAAAGTCACACTGGAGGACCGAGAGTCCTAGAGAGAACAATTTTCAAGGCATTTGTAAGTGCTTCAGCACAATTCTATGATCAGCTTCTGGCAGGTGTTGACCACACTTGCACTGGAGGACCTAAAGAGTCCTAGGACTTTGTCACATGAGGAAAATTGGGGGGTTAAACAGTGCAAATCAGCCCAAGAAGCACTGCTTTACATGATTGGCAACCCAGTTTAATGAAAGACTGTATTTCCCCCATATCAGCCTACCCAAATTTTCAGTCCTTTGGGAGCAGCTCTTTTCTCTGTTCCACAATAAGAACAGGCACATTTTAGGAGCATGCAAAAGACAGCCATCTCTGTGGTTACTCCCAAAGTCTGGAACTCCCTCCCAAGAGAAGCTATAGTGGTTCCCCCCTCTGTTATCTGACACATAAAGGCATTTTTATTTAGGCACATCTTTGGTATGTAACTTATCTTGTATAATGATGGAGGTTTTAATGGGGGTTGCTGTTTCTGTTTTAGTATTTCTACTATCTTTTCAACATATTTGATGTTGTAATTACGATTCTGTGTTTTATCTTGTATTTTAGTATTATTAGCTATATCTGGCACTATTTGAAGTGGAAACACAGAGTTTAAACAAACAAGCAAGCAGTTTTTTTTCAGATGACATTTCCAAACCACCTTGACTGAGATAAGTGAAAAGTTACTAAAAATATTCTATTGACATGAATGAAGAAATAGCCTGTTCTTAGTTGTTCAAAGAAAAACAATCCAAGGCAAATATTTTAATTACTTGGCACACTCATTTTAAACATTAACCCTGCCCTATCTGCTTATGGCACCTTTTTAGCATTCAAACATACATTTTAACATGCATCTTTTGAGTGCTGAGTTGTGATCTACTGGGATGATAAATGATATAAAGAGCTCAAGTGTATGAGGCCAGTTTTCCAGCAGCCCCCATCAGAGTGCAAACTGTTGTTTACTCTTAGAATTTAGTCCCTAAAACTAGCTGAAGCATGTGACAAGATTCTTTTTAATTCAAGCATATCTTAAATTATTAAAATGAGCAGTTATTGGGATGCTGAAGAAACACTTCTCCCTATATATGCCCGCCCCAGGATTCAGGTATGCTGGGGAGAGGGCATTCTCACTGGTTAAATGCCAGTACTTCAGCCACTCACTCACAAACCACAATGGTGTGAGTTCAATCCCAGCCAGGGGCTCAGGGTCAACTCAGCCTTGCATCATTCTGAGGTCACTAAAATGAGTACCCAGCTTGTTGGGGGCAATTAGCTTAGCTTACACAATGTAAGCCACTTAGAGACTGCTTAGTGTGGTATGAAGCAGTATATAAATGAAGCTGCTATTGTTATATGCTATTGTGGCACCCCAGTTATCAAAGGTCCTCCTCTTGGAGGCCTGCCTGGTGCCAATGGCAGAAGTGCAGAGGATGAATGGCCACCTGTCGAGGATGCTTTCACTGTGAGTTCCTACATAGTATGGGTTGCGCTGGATGGCCCTTGTGGTCTCTTCCAACTAGGATTCTAGGATTCTAATGCTGGTTTCATTTAGGTACTAAGTAAACACATGGCTGTTATCAAAGCCTTTGAGACCTAACAGAGTTACTTTAAAATGGTTCTTGTCGTTGTTGCTAGTTGTGCTCAAGTCAACCTCAATGCATGGTCACCTTGTGTATGAGGCATCTCCAAACCCCCCTATCCTCCACTGCTCTGCTTATGTCTTGTAGATTCTGGCCTGTGATCTCCCTGGTTGAGTCTATCCATCTGGCATGTGTATCTTTTCTTTCTTCTGGCTTCCACCTTTCTTAGCATTATTGTCTTTTCCAATGATTCATACCTTCTCATGATGTGGCCAAACTATGGCATCCTCAATTGGCTTCCAGGGAGATTTCAAGCTTGATCTGTTCAAGTACCCATTTGTTTGTCTTTCTGGCTGTCCACAGTATTCTCAGCACTCTTCTCCAGCACCACATCTCAGTTGGTTTTCTTTTTATCTGCTTCCTTCACTGTCCATCTCTCACATCCATATATGGTGATGGGGAATACAATGGAATGAATTATTCTAACTTTAGTGTTCTAACTTTTTAATCACGTTGTTAATTTCTTACCATGCTTAATATGTTTTTTAGTTTATTTCAATTATTTTTTATCATTTTAAATTATGTTTATATTGATTTTATTTGCCCAACACTGTGAGATCTTGGGATATAGAGCTGAATTCGTGTATTTTGATACAACAACAGCAGTAACATCATCGCCACAGGAATTCTGTCTCAAAAGAAATTGCAATTATGTCAGCCAATCTTGGAGTGAAGCCTTGTCAACTTTCTGTTTTCCTAACAAGGCACTCCCATGAATCCTCTTACTTCCGATAAACACAATAAAAAGGCACGCTGAGGCATAGTTGGGGTCAGATCCTACTAATCCAGTAATAATGAGGATGTAAGTGGATATGGAAAGCTTGAACGAGAAGCACAGAGAGGAATTGACTACATGAAAAGCTTTGAATAAAGCAGATACTTTGGGAGTAATTCTCCAAATCTACGACGATAGAAAAAGCAGTCAAAGGATTTTGGAGACAGAGCTTAACTTTCCAACATCTTTAGCTACAGGGCAAAATACTACATTTGGATATGCAACTGAATAAAAAAAGTCTCCCAAGGTCTTTCCATTTCAGGCTTACTGGTTCCTCCTCCCCATTTTTCTCCTTGCTCCTTGGACGTATTTGCTGACCCAGAAATAAGAAATCCTTTCAGAACTAATTTATGGGAAACACTGACCTGCAATCAGCATCTGTTTGGTGAGCACTGTACATCTTATAGTATAATTAAATGTTTAAGAAAAAATATGCTACACAAACACCAACAGTCCAACCAGGGAACTTAAAACACAACATGAATGTTCAAAATTGCTCTGAATTTATACAGCACAGTTCTGGCATTTTGACAAATGGAGAAAAAAGTAACACAATGTGCACAACACAATGTGCACAATCACACATTCTGTTTGGTAATCCCAGCAAAGCTGTAACGAATAAGTATGTTGCCCACATCAAACGGGCACTTGAGAAATTATGTAGGTTTTATGAAGTCTTTAAGGTTTCACATGAACCAAATCAAGGAAGTCTTTCATAACAAATAGTACAGTCTTGAGGGAACAGAAGTTAAATTAAGACAGCCTGTGACCCAATTAAGAGGAATCTGAATTACTTTTCACTCAGGCTGACTTCATGAACACCTGGGAGGAGGGGTGGGGTATGCCTGGAGGCCATGACCCCAGAATGCCACACTCTCTGAAAGCATTTAGAGCATTGTTTGTTGGACTACAACTCCCAGTATCCCCAATGAACTTGTCTATGTTGACTCTGGGATTCTGGACTTGTAAAAAAAAAATCCTCCCAGATTCTGTCCACATGCTGTCTCATCAGCCAACACATTAATACAGTAAGTACTTGTATAATTAAATATAAAGAGTATTTGTATAATTAAATATCATGAATCGGGGCACCACTTTAATCCATCACATTGCTTTATACACTGAATAATTTATGTTTGATTAAAAAGCTAAACACCACACTCCTAGAAATAAATATCATTAATGTCCTGTGCACAATACAGAATTATGCACAATACACAGAGCATAATCTGTCACTTCTGTCCTTTCTAGTATCGTCTCCCAAATGTCTTGTGGCTAAATTATGTATTTCCTGTGTGTTTTCCCTCATTTGTATTAAAATTGCATTTATTTCTCTTCTAAATCCCCAATTACAGAATTTTCTGCACTGAAACATCATGTTGATCTGATCAGGTGACTTCCATTTGATTTGCTGCAGCAAAAAGACTTCTCTCTTTTAATGGTTGCTGGGAGGCAGAGATGTGATGTACCTGACCCCATGCCCTCTAGACTTCCAAGGATCCATGAAGTGCCAATGCATAATCCCTAGCAATTGCCCACCCCAATTTAGTTTTCATCTCCCAATGTGCTTAATAATAGATTCAGCACTATGCTTGTTCTTCCTCCTTTCCCAGCATTTTACGTCTGTTTGTACTCAAGAACACATTATTCCAGAACCCAGAGCTTGGAAATATTGTTTGGACTACAAGTCCCAGAATCCCCCAGCCAGCATGACCACTCAGGTAGTATCTATGCTAAACCAATTATCTTGATCTATGAACACCACTGATCTCTTATACATGGTATCAGGAACCATCTCTCCAACTCAAGGGCTGTACAAACAGCCTTTAGCCACCCCTTCTTCAGCCAGATTGGGGCCGTGGCAATCTCATACCTTTCCAGGGGGCAAAATCTAGCCTTTCCAGGGTGCAAAAAGGAGCTGCAAAAAGCAATTCCTTTTTGCACCCTGGAAAGGGTGCCATAGCCATGGTGCCATGGATATATTGTACTCCTTCGGGACTGCATTGTATAGACACAGCGCCAGAGGAGCACCATGACGCCGTGCACCGTATGAAATGGTGTGCAGCATCATGGTGCCCTGGGGAAAGAGTTGGGGCATGTATCTTCTGGACCTGATGCCCCAATTACACCTCCAGACCAGCCTTAATGGCCAGTGTGAACAGGGCCTCAGTACCTAAGACAAAGGAAGACAAGACTGAACATTTAGAGAATCATTTCAAAATTAAGTATCTTAGGTAGAGTTGTTACATCAGGATCATTTCACAGCGTGAGACCTAGGGACAATTCCTTTGTGATATCGCAGGAGGCAACTCCTTTTAATGTTATATTGTGATGTTAAAGGGGGCCTTCCCGAAAGTAAAAAGGTGTCATTTTTGTCCACTTTCTATTCGCTTTATTTTCACGTTAATGCTGTTTGGGAGAAACGTGTCTGAATATCATCCTGCATTTGTGAGTTTTTTCTACTTTTAAATCCTGTTTCTGAGTGGGATTCATCTAGAGTGATAAGGCTCATAGCCAGACACAGATGAAGGACATCTTTTATCCAGATCCCATGGGATCCTCTGGAGGTCTCAGCAGTTTATGCCATTGGCCTGCATCTGGCTATGTTCTCACAGCCAGCCATTCTTTAATCCCCTCTACTCTCCACTACCAACAAAATGTAGCCAGTCCGGAGGGATTGAACAGGGATGTAGAGAATACCAACTCCTGCAGCAACCAAAAGAATACATATGCATGAATAAAGTGGATTTATGTTTGGATGCAGTGGCTCAAGTGGTTAAGACACTGACTCTGTTGATTGCAAGCTCGGCAGGTTGGCAGTTCAAGGCCCAAGTGCTGCATGATGGGATGAGATCCTGTCACCAGTCTCAGTTTCTGCCAACATAGCAGTTTGAAAGCAGGGAAATGCAAGTAGATAAATAGGTTCCACTTCGGTGGGAAGGTAAATGTGCTGGCCACATGATTTCAGAGTAGTCTCTGACAATACTGGCTTTTCGGCTTAGTAATGGAGATGAGCACCGCTCCCTATGGTCGGACACGACTTGACAACCTTGTCAGTGGGGAATACCTTTACCTTTATGTCACTAACAGGGTGGAGGCCAATGTGCCATGCAAATGAAAAACACCAAGTCTAATAAATGAGAATACACACACACCACATAAATATACACATATACACAATATCAAGACAGTGCTTTCATCCTGAGATTCCCCCCTCAGGTCCTAAGTACTGGAGGAGATGAGTCAGGCTCTGGGGGCTTTGTGCTGTGGGCTATGTGTACTTACTTAGCAGTGTACCCACTAAGTCCACTCAATGCTACCATAACAATTTTCCATGCCGCTGGGTTACACTGAAACATGACACGTTTATGCTTACATAAGGAATATTATACTTCCATAAGGTTTTAGTATTAAATAAGAACTGATTTTATTACTTAAAATTATGGAACCTGCTTTGATGGAGTATAGTCTAGAAGTATTTTCAGCAAGAATATGACTTAAGTGCTTTATTTGTTCTCTTTCCCATGTCCATTTCGACCTCGAATCTGGAAGCTAAGAAGGCATTCTTATGACCAAATCTCATTGTAAATAATCCAATAATTAATCACCTATTCAGAGCTGAAAAATGGGCCTTACACCCTGTGTGTGTTTATTTGGCTTTAGCTTGTATCCGTTGATCCCACTTACACTTCCTGTGCTACCGATTAACAATTAACCTGCAAAGCTACACATACAACATTGACAAATCCCCCACTTGACCTTCTTGTTTGATTAGTTAAACCTCAAACAGCCACACTGATGGGTTTGTTTCCGGAAGCCTGTTCACAGAATCATTTTTTGTTTGTTTGTTTGAACATTTTTCCTCATACCACATTGGCCTGAAACAACAGTACCATATTGACAGGAAACAAATCCATTGGATTCTCAAACCATTTCAGGGATCATAACAACTGACTGTTGTGATGGCTGCAAAAGTGCACTATCACTTGGTGCTTTTTCCATGAGATCACACATGCACACACATACCAAAGGCTAAACATAAGAAGATCCAGCAGTAAAGAAACCCATGGGCAGGTCCGCATCCTCAAACATCATGTGCAGTGTGTGCCAATACTTATACTTTAATGGTGAATTGTAGTGACCCATCTAGCTCATTATTATATACAGTGGTGGGTAATGGCCCTCCAGAGTTTCAAGCAGAAGAATTCTCCAGTTCAACCTGAAGATTCGGGACACTGAATCTGGGACTTTAAAACACACAAAGCACACACTTTACCTCTGAACTATGACCCTTCCCCAGGCTTTATTGAATAATATCTTGTTCATTATTATTTTTATTATTACAGTCGGTCCTTGGTATACGTGGGGGATCCGTTCCGGACCCACCCCCCCCGCGTTATACCAAAATCCATGTATGCTCAAGTCCCGTTGTCACAATGGCGGTGTGCGTGCATGCGCGCCGCCATTGGGGACAACTTCCCTCCCTCCCCTTCCTCCCCCCAACTCTTTCCTTCCCTCCTTACTTACCCCGGTGCGTGTTGCTGCTGCTGCTGCCCCCGCCTCATCCGTAGCCGGGGAAGGCCGGGTGGGGTTTTGGAGGAAAGAAGCCTCCAGCCTCCCCCCAGCCCTTCTGTGGCGGCGGCGGCGGCAGCGGAAGACCAGCGGCAAAGGCCTCTCCGCTCCTCTCTGCCGTTGCCGTCGCCGCCAGACCCTGCTGCAAGGGCGGTGGTGGGTGGAGGTCTGGCCTCCATTCCACCACTCGGCCCCTGCATTGAGGTTCTGGCGCGGCGGCGGAGAGGAGGCCAAAGAGGCCCCAGGCGCTCGTCCTCCTCTCCTCCTCCTCTCCGCAGCCATTTCCGGGGAAAGGCCGGGTGCTGCTCCTGGAGGCCTCCAGCGCAGCACCCGGACTTTCCCTGGCAGCGTGTGGCAGGAGAGAGGAGGCCTCTGGCGCTGGTTCTCAGCCAACAGAGCCTCCTCTCCGCCGATAAATCCAGGGGAAGGACGGGTTGTGCTCCGGAGGGCTCCAGGAGCACCACTCGGCCTTCCCCCGGCCCGGGTGGCGGAGGTGGGGAGGGGAGAGGAGCCTCTGGTGTGTGTCCTCCAGCGCCAGAGGCCTCCTCTCCGCCGCTACATCCAGGGGAAAGGCCGGTGTGCTCCTGGAGGCCTCCAGGAGCAGCAACCCGGGCTTTCCCCCACCAATGGCGGCGGCGAAAGGAGGACGACGAGGCCTTGGGGCCTCTTCGGCCTCTCTCGCCGCCCGCGCCAGCACCTCGATGCAGGGGCCCAGTGGTGGACTGAGAGGCCAAGAGGCCTCCCACCCACCACCTGGCCCTTGAAACAGAGGTGCTGGCGGCGTGCCAGCGGCGGAGAAGAGGAGGCCGAGAGGCCTCTGCCGCTGTGGTCCTCCGCTGCCGCCGCCGCCACAGAAGCGCTGGGTGGAGCTGGGCTTCTTTGCCTCCAAAACCCCCACCCGGCCTTCCCCCTGCTATGGTTGAGGCAGCGGCGGCGGCAGCAGCGACGCGGCACTGGAGAGGAAAAGGTAAGTCAGGAGGGAGGGAGGGAGGAAGGGAGGGAAGGAAAGAGTTGGGGGGAGGAGAGGGGAGAGAGGGAAGTTGTCCCCAATGGTGGCACGCATTGGGGACAACTTCCGGATTTGCCATGCACGTATGCTCAAATCCGCACATGGCAAATCCACGTATAAGGAGGGCCGACTGTATTATTAAGCTTTATTTATATAGCGCTGTAAATTTACACAGCACTGTACATACAATCTTTTAATTAGACGGTTCCCTGCCCTCAGGCTTACAATCTATGAAGACATGACACAAAAGGAGAAGGGAATGGTGGTGGGGAAGGGGATCAGGTTTTGGAGTTCATCTCTCTCTCTGAGGCCTGGACCAAGGCAGATGGACTGGAGGGAGAGCTCTGTTTCTTAAGGATAAACCCGATGGCGTTGGCCTGCCATTTCACTCCCTCCAGGCTGGATGGCTTTGCCTTTCTGGTGGATGGAGGGGTGGGCTCTTCTTTCAGGGAAAGCCTGTTGGAGCTGGCTTACCCTTCTCCCTCTCTGGATGATGGTGGATGGAGGAGTGGGCTCTTCTTTCAGGAAAGGCCTGTTGGAGCTGGCTTACCCTTCTCCCTCTCTGGATGATGATGGATGGAGGGGTGGGCTCTTCTTTCAGGAAAGGCCTGTTGGAGCTGGCTTACCCTTCTCCCTCTCTGGATGATGATGGAGGGGTGGGTATTCTTCCCTTGTTTGGGACAGCAAGTGAGAAATGATCCATGCTCACTTGAAACAGGACATGAGTGACATCCTCAAAGCAATTACGTCAGAAGCACACGTACTAAAACTGAGTGCTTTATTTTCAGTGGGAGCCAAGTGGTTTATGGCTCACAGGAAGACTGGGGAGAACTAGCACAACTTTCCATTTGGCTATGAAGCTCACTGGATAATCTTGCCTGGTCACCAAGTCTCAGCTTTTGCTATGTATTACAGAATCCAATACTGCCTAATCGTACTCCTGACCCCATTTAACTTCTCAAATCTGGATATGTTCAGGATGGTATGATGATCTATACACTGCTTCCCAGACACCTACTGGTAGTAGTTTTTCAGTCCAACTGAAATCAGTGGAATTCCATGTGACTAACACAGAACTAATTTAGACCAAGTCCAAAAAATGCTAAATTTATAATAGCTTTCCTCTTTTTCTAGCATTGTATGCTGATTTGAGCATTTTTTAATGAAAAAGTGTCATACAACTTTAATCCTAACAACAACATATTTCAGTCTTTAGAGGAAAAAAGGACAGAGAAACCATTCCTAATAATTGTTTTATCTATTGCTATAGTTGTAGTTGTTTGAATATTCACATATTTTTTCATAGAAAATCCAAAATCAATTCCCAGTATAAATAGAAAGATTTTATTCTCACCTAGAGGCTGTTTTGGGGAAAAAACAAATTCTTTTTAATAGGACATATGATTTTCTTGCTCCAGTTAAAGGATATTCCTTTTTCTCTTCATTGGACAGAAACAGGAGAACAAAACACTGCCACTAGAACAGTTGAGATTTTTGTAAAAACCCACTGTATCACACCCTCCCAGCCTCAGATGATGACAATGGCAAGCCCCCTCTGAAGAAATTTGCCAAGAAAACCCCACAAAAGCATCACGTTAGGGTTGCCATAAGTCAGAAATGGCATGAAAGCACATAACAACAACAATCTTTAAATAAGGTGTTTATCACACATTATGGATTCTATGGAAAAACAGGATTTAAAGTGAAAAACCCCACAAAAGTGGATTTATTATCCAATGATGTTGAGGTTAACATTAACCCAGAGATAAAGTAGAAAAGACATGCAAAACTGCAATTGATTTTCAGATGACATCACTGTTAAGGTGTATTAACGCAACATTAACCTGGCTAGAAAGTAGACAAAACACAATTCTTTTTACTTCTGGAAAATTCCGAAAGTAAAAAGAATTGCATTTTTTTGACTCTCTAGCCAGTTTAATGTTGTGTTAACCCCAATTTGTCTGAAAAGAATTGCATTTTGTTGAATCTCTAGCCAGTTTAATTTTGTGTTAACCCCAATGTGTCTGAAAATCAATCACAGTTTTGCATGTCTTCTTAGTTTCTTCCCAGGTTTTAAATCCCATTTTAAATCCCGTTTCTTCTGTGTGATAAACTCCTAAGTAGAAATGACCATCCAGTTCTCTTGAGCAAGACACAGAAGTGATCAATGGTTTTCCAAATATTTATTGACCAAATAGACTACCCAGCTTTCTTCAAGCTCCCTCCCCTTCCTGCAGTTTTGAGAGGTCCATGTGGATTTAAAAACACCATCCCAGAAACCCCAACCAGTACTAAAAGAGGCTTTTGTGTTGTGACAGATCTTGGTTTTTTGCAATAGTTTGGACCTTTGTTTCCAGATCCATATCACAAAGTACTTCAGATTAAAACTGAGATGGGATCAGATCTCAGTGTTCAAGAGATCAAGATGTGTCTTCCAATTTTGTGCAAGCCATCAATTGAACTAGACCTGCTTCCAAATCACTTAGTAGCTGTATGTTATGACCTAACCAGTCTAACTGCATCCCCTAGTAATTGGAGATTTTTCTCACTTCTCATGCCAACAGTACAGCTGCAATGAGTATTGTAAACAAACTTTTCCCCTCCTTACGCATGCACTTGACGTGTGGGAACTATGCAGCAGTATCATTCTCATGACTGCTGCTTCCCAAGACAGAACCCAAGTCACTCCAATATGGATAAAATTGGGAACATGGTCGATGGTGGGCATGATGAAGATTGCAGATTGGATGCCCATAATTAAAACATGTTCACTGCAAATCTAATCCAGAAGAGACAGTTAGTGCTGTGGAAGGCAGGATTTATCTTGTTTTTTTCTTTGTCTTCTTTTACATTAGGTTTGGTAGTCAATTTTTTTATCTCACATGTAGTCACGTTAGTCTATTGCTTTAAAAACAGTACATTCTGTATCACCTTAAAATGCTAACACATTTATTGGAGCATAAAATTTTACAGATTATGGTTCCCTTCATCGAATGTACAACTTTACTGTATCAAGTAGCCAATATGATTTGGCTTTCTTGTGGCAGGCTCCACTGAGACAAAATAAGTGTGTCCCTTTGAAGGCTTTAAAAGGGAGGAATGGAACTGCATTTTGAATAATACTTTCCATTCCACTCCTGAAATCAATGTTCCATTCCAGAACAAACTGCTGTTGTGGTGGGACTCCCAATTGGCAAAGGAGGCAAGGATGGACCAAGGCTGTATATTATCATCCTATCTTTTCAACCTGTATGGAGAAAACATTGTATGCAGAGCAGGCTTAGAGGCAGGAGGAGTGAAGATCAAACAAAGGAACATTAACTACCTAAGAATGTAGCTGACACAATACTACTAACAGAAACCAACGAAGACCTGGAACAATTACTGAATTAGGTCAAGGATGAAAGTGCCAAGGTAGGATTAATGCTGAACATTAAGAAAACAAAAATGATGAGCATGAAAGATCTACAAGAAATCATCCTAGATAACAAGGAAATTGAAACAGTCAAAGAGTTCCCGTATCTTGGCTTAGATATTGATCAGAATAGAGACTGCAGTCAAAAAATTAGAAGATTGGGATTGGGAAGGGCAGCTGTGAAAGAACTAGACAAGATCCTAATGTGTAAAGACATAACTCAGAACATCCAAACCATTATATTCCCCATCACCATGAATGGCTGTGAGAGCTGGACAGTTAAGAAAGCTGATAAAAAGAAAATCAACTCATTTGAGATGTGGTGCTGTAGAAGAGCGCTATGGATATTGTGAATAGTAAAAAGACAAAGAATGAATTCTTGAACAGATTAAACCCAAACTCTCCCTGGGAGCCAAGATGACTAAATTGAGACTGTTGTAATTTGGCCATATCACTTACAAAAAGACAATCATTCTAGAAAAGGTAGAGGGCAGCAAAAAGAAAGGAAGACCACATACCAGATGGTTGGATTCAGAGAGGCCACAGGCATGATACTGCAGGACCTGAGCAAAGCAGTGAAGGATAGGGAGGCTTGGAGATGTCTCATCCACAGCGTCACCATGAATCAAAGGCAGTTAACAACAACTTAACCACTAATGGAGTATCCATGATCCATAATTCCTCTCCCACAACCTGAAGTTAGCTGGAGTCCATGAATGCTTATGCCAAATAAAACTTGCTAGTCTTAAATTACTGCAGTGTATTGAAGCAACTTCCTATTGTAACAAGGGTGTTATTGGGAACATAACAGATGTTTTTTTTCAGTGACATCCACATCCAAATTTTGAATTTACTCTTTCAGTTTTGTTTCACTCTCTCTTTGATGGCATTCTACTAGAGGAGGGCAAAACCTTTCCTGTTCAGCAGACTTCTGATTTTGCTATTAGCTGGTTTTAACTGGATGTATGTAGATAAGATTAGCACTGCCTTTGTTTTGAGGGACTTTTATTTCTTGACTGTGTTAATTTTACAGGTAATTCAGGCAATTGTCTTGTCTCTCTCTGACTGATTTCTGCAGTGTTTTACTTGGAAAAGGAACCTAGAAGTCTTGAGAGCTGGCACAGATTTTTGTGCCTTTTCTGGCTGGCCGAAAAAAGCCTTACTCCAGTATGGACTTTGGAATTTGTCTTAAGACAAATTTGTCTACATGGCTTCCCTTGTAGTTTCTTTAATTCTGTGTAGATTTTAAATGTTTTTGCTTGTATTTTCTTGTATTTTCTTTCCTTAGCTACCTTGAACAAGATTATACTGGAAACAAAGAACATGGTCATTCTTAATAATGAAAAAAATAATACACTGTGTGCCTCTCTCAACCCAGCACTCCATGGCATGGACAGGACAGGGTTGACTTGAGGAATAATTTGGTCTTTCCAACAGGCAGTGTAATGGAGAGGAAACAAAGAGAGAAACACACCAAGCAGAATGTGTGTTTAAATCCTTCTAACTTATTTTCTCCCACCCACCCCAAAAGGCCATGTGGGATTTCTGAAGAGCTTTTAATCTCTCCATTGAGTAAAGGTTTAGCATTCCAAAGACTAAAGATAAGTGAAAAGAAAGTAGATTTCGAAAGACAATACAGGATATTCCCTACCAACAGAGAGAGAGAGACAGAGACAGAGACAGAGGGAGACCTATGTGCACTGCATAAATTACTCTATCACATAACTAGGGGTGTATCCACACTGCAGAAATAAAGAGGTTTGGCACCACTTTAACTCCTATGACCCAATTCTATGGAATTCTAGGATTTGTAACTTTGTAAGATACTGAGCTCTGTTGCCACAATAAACTACAAATACCAGAGTTCCATAGCCATGGAAATCAAAGTGGTGTCAAAGTGTTTTAATTCTGCAGCGGGTCAGCAGCCTAAGAAATCAGAGGAAGTAGCTCCCTTCCACTCCCCATTCCTTGCAAGTATGGAAAGGTGAACTGGACCACACCTGCTTAGCTACATACCCAAAGCTGTTGCCTCTTTATATGGTCACACACCCAATATCTGTGGGTTCAGTGGGCAACCCCTGTATTTGTGTCCCTGTATATTTATGAAGAACTCCTACGTGACTGGAAACCCAGGTTCTAAGCAGAAGCCCACACCTCTAAGGAAGGCTTAGTGCTATCCGTCCTGCTGCTATCTTTCCATGCTGTTGCTTCCTGTTCACCAGTATCTCTCTAAAATGGCCCATGACAAACAAAAGGAGCTGGAGCAATGCCTGCCTTGAGCTCTCCTGGGAATTTTGCATACTGGGTCCATAAGAGGGCAAATGAGCAAGCAGTCACAAAATGGAGTGGAACCACTCATGTAAGACCACCCTCCAAATTGCCCAGAACTGCAAATATACCTTCCCAGAGCTTTGGAATTTCACTTTTTTGGATTACAACTCTTTCCAGTCTTCTAGGGGATTCTGAGATTTGAGGTCCAAAAAAGTACAGTCATCCAGTCGGTATCCACAGGTTCTTTATACACAGATTCAAACATCCACAGCTTGAAAATATTTTTTAAAATATAAATTCCAAAAAGCAAACCTTGATTTTACCATTTGACTCCAAATCTAGCAGTCCAAACCAACCCCTAAACTCTCCCAAAACAAACAATACTATAAAGTAAATTCTTCTTGCTAACAATGTATATTTCTGTCTCCATTGGCCACTTGACCTAAGTTATGAGGATTGTCACATACATACACAAAAATTATACTGGGCAAGAATTTAGGTAAACAAAGTTATGCAAGTTCGCTTTCAATTATCCCAGTGATCTTAACTAAAAAGATTTATATGTTTATACTACGAAGCTGAATCAGCATTTTAAAAATAAATAAATAAATTCCATAAATATGGTTCCTGAAAGTACAGCACAGCAAAAGCTCCACAGTGTGTAACCAATGAGAAACTGTTTATTTAATACTGTTAAAACAGCATTCGTAGGACACTGTCAAAATTTATGGCTATCAGCTCCATTGCCCAACTAGATAATTTTGGAATGTACTGAAAGGAAGGCAAATTTTTGTTTTTTTAAAAAGCAAGATCTTTGTGCTAGGAGAAATAACACATAGTTTCTCTAGCCTCCAGTAAAATCAGAGGTCCACAACAGCAGTCCATGTGCCCACTTTGCAAACGTCAGCTTCCTCAGGTATTGTCACTGGCATTCTAAATTCACCAGCTTATGCAGAAGACACTGTTCTTTACAGTGTCTGGTTTGTGGCTGTGTGCCCAAGTTATTTCTGACTTACTTCAACCCTAATGAACCTATCATGGGGCTTTCTTGGCAAGATTTGTTCAGAGGGGGTTTGCCATTGCCTTCCCCTGAGAGTGAGAGAGCATGTGAGTTGCCCAAGATCACCCAGTGGGTTTCATAGAACTGGAACACTGATATCCAGAGTTGTATTCCAATATTCAAACCACTATGCCACACCGGCTCCACATCTGCACAATACAGAACCATGGGGTTCTCTAGCAGAGATCAGGCAACACTTCTATAAGGCTAAATCTGTCCCTGGACTACTTGATGTTCATTCATCTGACTGCAATTAATGGTAGTTTTGGCTACAAATTTATTTCCAGTCTACATTAAAGGTACTAGGGATGGTATTCAAGGTCTTAAGACCTTGATAACTGAAGGTGTATCTATTCTATGTACCTGTTCAGAGCCATAAAACCCACAGGATTACCTTGCACTATCCTCTTTCTCTCTTTATCTCTCTCTCTCTGCCTAACCTACTTCACAAGACTGTTGTGTAGATATGGTGGAGAAGAGGAGGAGACAGGTCCTTTGTCTTGGTGGAAAGGTGGGATTTAAATGTAACTAATAAGCAAATAAATTATGTCTGGCAAAAAAGCATTTCACTCAGCCATAAAACCCACTGGGTGACTTTGGGCACATCACATGCTATCAGCCTCAGGGGAAAGCAATGAAAAACGTCCTCTGAACAAATCTTGCCAAGAAAATCCCATTAGGTTCACCATAAGTCAGAAATAACTTGAAGGCACACAACAACAACAATCTGTTTGTTGCTCATGGTAAAAGGCCAGGATAAAAGAATGTAAATAAGTAAACAAAATAAAGCACTTCTTGTGCAAGCAATGCACCCTGTCAACACCCCCCATGCGCCCTGAAAACCTGTCCCAGAGGGATGGAACGGCCTCCAAATAGCACAAAGCACAGAGGATTGCTGAAGGTTTGGAGAGCATGGACAATGCACACTGAATATCCCATTTTACCTAAAGGGAGATTCTCCCTTAATGCAGTCACCATGCCATAAAACCCCTTCAGTTTTTAACATCACTAGTAGCCCAGCTTCAGCCTTGAATGACAGAAATCCTGGGTATAAATGTTTGACATAAATCAAGCTTGATTTAAAAAAAAAAAAACGACCTTGCCAAAAATATGCAAAATTGAGCTCTGTTTCTTAAGCCTTCTGACAGAAATCACAAAGCCACTCATGTATTTTACAGAGACAAAACCTTCAAGAAAGAGAAAAGGAAAATGATGAGGGACATGGGCTGGCCCCTCCTTACTTATCAGACCTTATTTATTAATAATAATAATAATAATAATAATATGTTTTATTTGTATACCGCTTTTCCTATGATCAAAGCGGTTTACAGCATACATATGCATATACAACAAAGCAAGTAACAAAAAAACAAACAAACAAACAAACAAAAAAACTCTGTTTCTCTTCCCTCAAGATGGTGGTCGGGGAGAGGGCTCTTCAACTTGGCAGGCAGAGGCCTGTTGTTTCTTGCCTGCTTCTCTCCCCTCAAGATGGAGGTCGGGGGGAGGGCTCACCTTCCAACTAGGGCCCTCCGTTCTGGTAGTCAAGGTTTGCTGTCCCAGCCCAGGATTTCCTCTGCCCCATCTTCACAGGACTGTTGTGAAGATAAAGATGTCTGAAGGAAAACCGTGAATGTATCTCAGGGTCACTGGAGGAAAAGTAGACTCTAACTACAGTACAACAAAAAGAATGGATTGATTCATAGATGTATGGATCAATCAATCAAACAACTATTGCATTGTTTACAGAAGACATGTTGCTGCAACTTTCCCCTGAAAGTCTGTGTTTCTTCAGCCCTCAAAGGAGGAACTCTGTAGCAGAGACATCTAAGTACCTGGCCCTGTTACAAATACAGTACCACGATTCATATGACATTTTCAACTGCTGTCAAACTCCAATTGTCTTCAGAAGCTCTGTATTTTTCCTCCTTAAATATATTACAACTTATGGTCAAAGAGAGGCAATCACATGAAATATACATTCAGGAGCAACCACCGGGCTGCTTTCAGCCCAGGTCCCAGCCACACTGCACCAGCACTTTTTAGAGGTTGGAAAGCTTTCTGGCTTCTAAAAAGTGCTGGTGGAGTGCAGTTGGGACCCAGTCTGATAGTGGCCAGTGGTTTGGTGGCAATTTAGTGTGTGATCATCCCCACCTCCCAACTCCAGCCCAGGAGGCTGGAGCCAGATTAAAATGCTGAGTGATAAGATCCTCATTCAACTAAATGATTTCACTTAGGTACTTTAATCTCTGTTCCTTCAGACCAAGAACAATTATAAGAACAAGGAACCCCCTTGAATATATACAATAAATTAGGGATGCAAACTATAATGGTAGCTAACATAAATCCAAGACTACTGCCATACACCAAGTAAGATTTAAATCACATCTCCAGAAATATCATTGCATTCCCAAAGAGGTACTATTCCTCAAAGGGAGCTCCACAAGGTTGCAACAGTTTTAGCCTTTCTTAACCCAGCACTCTCTAGATGTGTTTTACTACAGTTCTTACCATTCCCATCCAACACAGCCAGCACATCTGGAGGGCATCAGGTTCAGTAAGCCTGGTTCAGTGCATTAACAAGTGAAAAAAGTAATGCCTTTCATAATACATAGGGTTGTTATCTTCGCTCCAATAGATCAATGCATTTTTAAGCCAGATATGGGAATCATCAGGCTCTCCAAATATTGTTAGATTGCAGCTCCCAGAATTCCCCTCCACTGGCTGTGCTGGCTGGGGCTGCTGTGAGCTGCAATCCAACAACCTTTGGAGAACCACATGATTCTCACCTCTGTTTTAAGCTTTCATCCCAGGAGTGGTGGTGCAAACCAAACCATTTAGCCTAGAGCAGAGCAGAGAGGCAGCTGTGTTCTTCCACCAAACACAGATTTTTCATGTATATAAATAAAATAAAATAAAATACAGTTCCAGTGCCAATGGGGCATATCACATCTGTTACCAGAATGGGGAGAATGGACAATCCCTCCCCTCTCCTGCTGAAAAGAATGGCGGGAAGACATTTTCCATCTGCTCATGTATAAGCATTAGCTATTACTTTGTCAACAAATCCCCTTAATGCAAACCGTTTCTTATCATATACAGATGCTGAAAAAACCAGAACACTGTAGTACAAGATTAAACACTATAATGTCAATATGTGTGTCATGAAGTCATGAACAATGGTACCATTGTGAAGACAACAAAGAAGTCAAAGCTGAAAGGAAAACAGATTCAATTATCTCGCTGAAACTGTGGCATATTCTGATCAAATGGAATCAATCTCTAGAAAACTAGTCTGAAGTAGCCATTCCTATATTCATCACTCAGCTCCAGTCAAAAAACTGTACTTGCAAGGCATGGATTCCCAATCCTACAACAGAAGAATTACCAAATGCAGGAAAAGGAAGTGATGGGATGGCATAAAGTGGGAAAACAACACATCTTGTTATCCCATATGCTGCTGAACAAGTCTATCCATATTAAGAACTGTTTAATAGCACAAGAAAGATAAGAAAGGCTATGAGGACATGTGGAACTGTATCCAAAACTTCAGTCCAGATAACATTTGCATAGCGAAAGCAAAACTGAGTACTAGGGCATACGATACAAAGCTAAAAGAGGAATTACAAATGCTATGAATGAAGAGTTCTCAGCCTGTCACCCTCCAGATGTTCTGGACTTCAGTTTCCAGAAATCTTGGCCAACATGGTGAGCGATCCTCCAAGTCAAAAAAATATCTGGAGGGCCAATGATTAAGAAGTACTGCTGTGGAGGACAAGCACACACAAGCCTGATATCAGGCTTTGGATGACCGTCAGCATTCAGCTGCACTTGACTCCCTGAGCACCTGCTGCTCCTTGATCCTGTCACTGGCCATGTTTACCCACACATCGAGGTGCTGAGATGGGCTGGAAGCCAAGATGTGAGAGATTAAATATAGCAGCCAGAGGACACCAACTAGACTCAGATATGTACAGTGCAAGCACTAACATCAGTTAAGCTGGAGCCTGCTGTATTACTAGAGCTGGCTCAAAACATTATTTCTTGTTAGATTCATTGTAGGGTCACCATAAATCAGACATGACTACAACAGTTTTCTCCATAAACTGAGATTTGTTGTAAGCATGTCTGATTTATGGTGACCCTACAATGAATCTAACATGGGGTTTTCTTGGCAAGATTTGTTCAAAAGAGGTTTTCCATTGCTTTTCCTTTGGGATAAAAGAGTGTGACTTGTCCAGTGGCTTTCCATGGCTTTCCAGTGACTTTCCATGGTTGAGCAAAGACACTCTGGTTTCCTAGAGTTCAAATCCTGCACTCAGATCATTACACCAGACTAGCTGAGAATATGAAGCTATCAGTCTAAAAGGAAGGAAATTCAGTATGGATGGAAAATGGTGGAAACAGGTAAGATCCCTGGTTTACAGTAGGCTGAAATTTTATTATAAGTGAATGATACAGGCATCCCTATGAGCCAGGAAATAGGAGCAGAGGATGAACAGAGGAATGCCAATGCTACTTTTACACAGAAAGTATCTGCAACTGGAGATGATTAAATAATTTAATGGTTGTACTCAGGAACAATTAGGTTCTAATTGAAGGCTGTAAGCCAGGTTTACGTACTCTATTTTAAGATAGTTCCATCAGAAAAGAGATGATAAAACAGCCTCAGAACTAGGGTTGCCATAACCCGGTGGGGGGCGTGCATTTCCCGTTTTTGGACTGTTCTGCACGGTCACGGTACGGGTTGTCGTGTCTCGCGGCTCTCCCCCCCCCCCCCCCCCCCCCCCCCCCCGCTCCTGGGCTTTGTTACGGTGCCTTGGCTGCTCTTGCCTTGCCTGCTCTTTGTTACTGTGCCTTGGCTGCCTGTTGGGCTCTGTTGGAGGCTGGAGCTCCTCCTATTGGCTGGCAGGGTGGCCAATAGCGGAACAGTCCTTTCCCTGCTTCAGGAGTCTCGCCTCTGTTTACTTCCTGCGGCCATGTGGGCCGGCCAGAGACTGAGCCGAGGCAGCGGGGGGGGGGGACCAAGGGGGGGGGGGAATGTTTTCCTGACTCACACTGAGGGATGTCGAAAACGTTCGGCATCCCTCCCCTCCCTCAGCCCCTTAGGGGAGGGCAAGAGAGCTCTGCCCCAGGGCCCCCAGCCAAAGGTAGGGTTGCCTAAAAAACATCCAGCAGCAGGGAGGGAGGGAGATGGCATCTCTTGAAGCCAAGCTCCAGCACTTCATTCCTTTGTTGTTGTTGTTTGCCTTCAAGTCGTTTTGGACCAAGGCAACCCTATCCTGGGATTTTCTTGGTCTGCTCCTTCTTCTCCTCCTTTCTCCTTCTTTTCCCGCTTCTCTTCTTCCTCGTCCTCGTCCTCCCGGGGTGTGTGTGTGTGTGTGTGTGTGTGTGCGCTGTAGTGTAAAGGGCTTTCTGGGGCTTGCCTTGGGTGGGTGCCACTGGCTTCCAGCCCTGGCTAGAGGAGGCCCAGAGCCCTCCCGTCTGTTGGGGCCCTGCTCTCCCCCCCCCCGCACTTTGCCCCAAGGTGGCTCCCTCCAACAAGACCCCTGGGGAGGCTCTTCCCAAGTGTCAGGCACCTTCTGTGTTGTCATTTCATCATCAGGTGGTTTTAGTGGCAAGCTTTGCCATTGCCTTCCTCTGAGGCTGAGACAGTGTGACTTGGGTGTGTGCGAGAGTGTGTGTGTGTGCATGCACCTTCAAGGGGTTTTCTTGGGAGGTTTGTTCAGAGAGGGTTTACCTTTGCCTTCTTCTGAGGCTGAGAGTGTGTGACTATCTCAAAGGTTTTCAGAGGGGGCTTGCCTTCACCTTCCCTTAAGACTGAGAGAGTGTGACTAGCCCAGTGGGGTTTTTTAATGCCCAAGCAAGGGATTGCACCTTGGGCCTCCTCCACCAATGCCTCCTGCTGCACTTCCTGAGATGCATTTAACCTCAGAGGTGATCCAAAAGCTCCATGTCTTTGAATTCAGTTTTATTATTATTTGAAAGAAAGAAGTTGGCAGCATGAGCTTTCCCAAAGCCTGCTTCCTCAGATGCATTTAGTCTCTCAAGTGATCCAAAATCTCTGTCTTTGAATTGTATTCTTATTCTTATTATCTGAAAGAAAGAAGTTGGCAGCATGAGCTTTCCCAAAGCCTGCTTCCTCAGATGCATTTAGTCTCACAGATGCAACAAGATCTCTATAACATAAGGATTTATATTAATGTTTTTTTTAAAAAATGTTAATATTTTTAGCTTTTAGTTGGTTATGGCCTCCATTTTTATTGAATGCCCCACTTTTTGGGTAAATTTTGTCCAGCATTTGACCTACACTTTGGTCTAAATATTGTCCTAGAAATTTTGGGTTGGGTATTGTGATTTTATGATTTTCGTTTGATGTAACTGTTATGGATTATTTTATGGAACCCGCCTTGATCCATAAGAGAGGTGGGATAATAATTATAATTATATTTTCCCTACATTTTCCCCGGTTTGGTGGTAGAGAATTATGGCAACCCTAAAGAAGCCGCATGAGTCACATCATCGACACACACCCCATGTAAACAGTGGTGTGCCAAGATGGTGCCCACGGTGTGCAGTAGGACTCGAGACATTAAAAAACATAGGGGCCCCAAATGTACTTTCTGCCCCAGAGCCCCTAAAGGCCTAGCTACAGGCCTGGAGTCAGTTTGCAAAGGGACCTATTATTGTTGTTGTTGTTATTATGCAAAGACCTAGCTGTGTGAGTCAGTTTGCAAAGGGACCTTCCATGATTATCATCATCATCATCATTGTTGTTGTTGTTGTTGTTGTTATGCAAAGACCTAGCTGTGTGAGTCAGTTTGCAAAGGGATCTTCCATGATTATCAATATTATTATTATTATTATTATTAGCATGCAAAGAGCTAGCTGTGTGAGTCAGTTTGCAAATGCCCAAATGTGCTGTGTGTGTGTTTTGGAATGGGGGAGGGGGGTTGGCCAGAAAGGGAAGTACATTTCTGCCATCTGTCTAGGAATAATGCCAAAATGTCCTCCATTTTGATCATGCCTAAGAAATATGCATTTATATTAACATTAAAAAAAATCATCAATTTTATCGCATGTCCTCCATTTTGTATAAAACGTGTCCTACATTTGTCCCGGTTTGGAGGTCCTGACTTATGGCAACCCTACTCAGAACGGATGACAAAACCCTGAACTACTCTCACTATTACTGTAGTCATGAAGGAGAGCTTTCTTATATACTACTACTACTACTACTACTTCTGTAGCAGCCAAATCTGTCCTTACTAATAGATATGGGGTTCCCAGATCTCAGGCCCTGGACCCTCTTCTCTGAGCCTCAGGGCAAAGGGGGAATCTCACAGTGGTCAAGGCAAGCACAGAAGACCGGGGAAGGGGCCATGGGCAGGCTGGAGGGGAGGGAGCATGGAGGCCAAGGGAGGGGCCAAAGCCAGGTCGGGAAGCAAGTGCCAACAAATTGAGACGATGGTCCGTGCCAAAAAACAGTGATTACAAAAGGTTCCTATTCATAGTGTGAATTAGGGACCTTTTGGAATCAATTGGCATAGCAGATTTTACAGTAAGTGAGAATGAGTCCTTGGATCATCAGGCATTTTAAAAGGAGGCATGCTGCCTGATCCTATCCATCTCTTCTTTGAACTCAGTCCCATAAAGTCCAATAGGGATAGGTTCCCTTCCAAGTAAGTATGAATACTAGATTAAACCCTTAAAACTAGCAATAGGAAGACCCTAATTAAAATAATTATGTCAGTGCAAAAGTAACAATTCCGATTATCAAAACCTCATCAGTGTTATAAATGTCTCCCTTGTGTTTTGTCTTCCAAATGTACAACAACTGGATAATCACAGAACTAGGAGAGGGGCTCAAAAACAATTTAAATCTCACATTTCCCCAGTTTTTAAAGAA
Organism: Sceloporus undulatus; assembly: GCF_019175285.1. Lineage (NCBI taxonomy): Eukaryota > Metazoa > Chordata > Lepidosauria > Squamata > Phrynosomatidae > Sceloporus > Sceloporus undulatus. Next base: position 20,313,254 of record NC_056525.1, on the reverse strand, counting down.
TGCTTAATGGAAGAAACCCAACATGTTTTCTTATTTTTTCTTGAAATGCTTGTGGAGAAGTTTGCTTGTAAAGTGATAGCTTTCAAATTCACATAAGCTTAATTTATCTTTCCAATAGATTTCTCCTCCAGCTCTCCACTCTCAAAAAACCTGTCTTCTGTTCTTTATTATTATGTGAATATTAGTAACTTAAAGTTACAAATGCAAGAAACATGCAGTCCTTTGCAAAAAGCAGTCTTGAAGGACCAACTGGATTCCAGACTAGTAAAGCTGGTTTAAGGCATTTCAGAAGTAAATGAAATCAAATGAGAATTTATAATCCTTCCTGAGGTCTGGATTCCATCAAACTAAACTCATTAGGCATTAAGGTGCAGGTGCAGCTAAATAAAGGATTGTTCTGTTTCCCTTAATACCATAAGATCCACATCTTGAGTTCAGAATAAAAGTCCTTCAAAAGTACAAGCGTATAGAAAACGTACATCCATCAACTGGCAACACTTAAAGGAAAGAGATTAGGTGATGGAATCTTCTAATGGCTTATTACTATCAGTGGAATGCACTCTTTCCCAAACTGATGCTGACTAGATAAATTGTCTTGGAAAAACCAGGTTCCTTATCTTGCAAAAAGTTTCTTAATATAATTTTTGTAGCTTTTCCCTGTCAACTTCTGAAACTGTACACACCTGCGCTGCTTTATTTAAAGCAAAATCCAATTTAACTTCCTGTGATGCAGTCTTTGGTCAATCTGACACCCTTCTAGATATGTTGAACTTTGTTGTTGTTAGCTGCAGTCCAGTTGACTTCAACCTATGTCTTATGGCCTCCCTGTCAATGAGAGACCTCTGAGGTATTTCATTCGTGTTGAACTACAACTCCCATTATTTCCAACCAACACAATGGATGGATGGATGAAAATGATGGAAGCTGAAGTCCAAAACCAGGGCACAAGGATTTCAGACAGTGGTTTAAAAAGTTACCTTTTTGTATTTGAATTCTTAGAAACCTCTAGTCAGCATGAATAGTGGCATTAGTTGTAATAGTATTTATTTTTAAAAGAAATAATATGTCACAATTAACAGTGTTATCTGTAAACAAGGGCATAAAGATGTCTAACCACAGTTTAACATCACAGTGCCCTTTCCTCAAGTGCATCAAGTAACTTTTAATGTGCTACTCAACCTTCGCTGCTTTAGCCGCATGTATACACATTCTATTTTTATCCTTAATTCTGTTTTTAATGTTTTTATTATATAAGTAGCAATGTACAAATAATACAATTACATTCTGTTTTGTATTGCTGCAATTGCATTCTGTACTATATTGCTGGTCAATGACCGAATAAAATTTTAAGATAAGATAATGTTTTAAAATTCTGCTTTTTAACAGAGTAATTTTGTGGTGCTGGCCATTTTTGTGTTTTAAACCTTTAAAATGTAACAGTCACAGCAACTACAGAAACAACAACGTTATGTGCTGGTAATGCACTAATTTTTAAAAATGAGTAGCTGAGAATTCTAAGTACTATAAGTACTAAGTACTAAGAATTCTAAGAATTCTTTTTGGGCCAGAAAAATACCGGATCGGGGCTGCAGCATGTAGTTGTCATGGCCCCAATCTGGTGATCAAAGGGTCATCTGTACTGGCCCTTGGTGACTCTTCTCTGGACACATTTCAGCTTGTCAATATCCTTCTTGAATGGTGGTAACCCAGAACTGAACTCAATGTTCCAGTGACATCTGTTTAGAGAAGAACAGAATGGTACTATGACTTCCCTTGATATGGATATTATATTCATCTCCATGAAGCCTAAAACTGTATTAGCATTTTTTAGCACTGTAACTGACTGGGTGACCTTGAGCAAGTTATGCTCTCCCAGCCTCTAAACCCCCTTCTGAACAAATCATACCAAGAAAACCCCATGATAGTTTCATCTTAGGGTTGCCATAAGTTAAAAATGACTTGAAGACATACCACCACCATCACAACAACAAATTACATGAGCTCACTCATATTCAGCTTAGGCTTTAATAAGACCCCAAGATCTTTCCCACAAACACGTTTGCCAAGCCAGGTATCACCCATCCTTGTCACTCTTCTCAAGCCAGGTGTCACTAAATACAGGAGTTACACACCAGTCAAAAATGTACAACTAAATGCATAAGGAAATTTACACATGTGTAAAACACAAACAGGAGGCTACCTGCCCATATTGGATCTTTGAATAAGGTTCTAAGATCTTCATATACTATAGACATAACCCACCATGTTAACTAGCACTTGGAATTTGAAATGAGATTTGGAATTTGAAGAAAAGCCTGGCTGGCATTAATTGCAGTTAGTACTAGCAATTTTGTGCCACTCCATAAGCAATCACAAAACAATCACAAGTTTAAAAATAAAAGTTAAAAAAATATATACCAAATACAGTTCCCAAGGAAACAATAATTTTAAAAAAAACTTCTAAGAATTCATCAGATCTAATCAGAAAAGAGGTAATAATTACTCTGCACAAGGGATAGAGAACTCCACAGGCTGGCTTTCCAGATTTTGGGCTGCAACTGCCATTATTCCATAATACTGATTATATTGGCTAGTGCAGATGGCAATCTAACATCTGGACAACTACACCCCTGCCATAAATGACTCAGCAAAACAGAAAAGTCAAAACTCTCAAAGTCATCTCAACCAACATCAAAGAGACCCAAATGCTGCTGAGGAGGTGGGCCTTAAGTAACCAATTATTATTATTATTATTCTTTATTTATATAGCGCTGTAGATTTGCACAGCACTGTACATAAAACAACAAATATATAAGAGAAAGCCTGCCTATGGCGTACAATCTAAGAGATAATAGGAAAATACATCTAAAATACATAGCAATACAGGAAATGGTTCAATAAAACAGGGAACAAAAGAACATCACATAGTAAATGATAGTCACGCAATGCCTGGGAATGCTTCTCTGAACAGGATGGTCTTTAACTCTGTTTTGAAGCTGGTTAATGAATGAACCAATGCAACTGAATGGCTGAAGACTCTTAATTTAGATGCAAGGACAAGGAGTTCCACAGTGAGGCTGTCACAACTGAAAAAAATCTTGCTTCAGTCACTGCTATGCAGGCATTGTCCATTGGCAGGACCGTGAGCATGGCCTACTTCAAAAATCTCCAAGAATGAGCTGGTACATATTGGAACAGGAGTTCCAATAAGTACTTGAGCCCCAAATCATTTAGGACCTTATGAGTCACTGGCAATGTTTGAGAAGGGTCTTACAAGTAAACAGGCAGACGGTCCAGAATTCATGGAACAGATGAAATCTCACTCTAACTTCGTGCACAAGTCAGTAACTGAGAGGCAATATTCTGCACAAGGAGCTCATTCACACAACATAATTGCAGCAGCCCATGGAATCCTAGGGTTTGCAGTTTAGGGAGGGGGCATTTAAAATTCTCAGCCAAATTCTTTAGAAATCTCAGGATCCCACAGGGACAGCCAAGGGAGTTAAAGTGGAATCATAGTGCAATAATTGTATAGTGCCGTGATGGCCAACCTATGGCATGTGTGCCAGAGAGAGCACACAAAGCCCTCCCTGAGGGCATGTGGCAGAGGCCAGGAGGAGTGAGGCAGAAGGAGAACCAGGCAGCTCTCCACCCTGAAAAGGGTCGTGTGTGTGGGGGGGGGGGGGGGGTTGTTTTTAGCTCAGGGTGACCAAACTTGGTCCTCATCCTTTTCAGGACCTGTCTTCCATTTCAACCTCCTGTCCAAAAGGGATTCCAAAAGGTCTTCCATCATGAACAGGGCTGAGAAGGATGCATTTAAAATGTATATGAGTGGCTTTTTTCTGTTTTGTTTTTGTTCAGGTCCTCCATTTTTTCTTTGCATGTTTTTTCCTCCAGAAATCACACCCCCGTAAGTTCTGCCCACCCCTCAGACGCTCCTCCCCCGGCACTGGTTGACACCTGGTGAGGGAACGCCACTGAGTTTGGGCACTCAGTCTCTAAAATAGTCACCATCACTGGTATAGTGTTACAGGGTCCTAGTTGGTGGCTCTGAAGTGTTCAGGATTGCCTTTCCAGAAGGTAACAAAGGAAAAAGGGGAGGGAGGGATTCATGCTAGAGAGGAAAGAATGGAAAGGGACAGAGTGGGTATCCTCATCAATGGTTTCAACTTTGCAATTCATCATGCACAGGGAAAGCTCTGTACTGGAGCAGCAATTTAAAAAAACACAGATCCCAGATTCACATGATATTCTTGTAATTGGGAGACCAAGATCAATTGCCTTTTTGTCAGCCGCACACCCTGTAAACAATGTGTAAGTTTCGTGACTGCATAACAGTGACCATTGGGTAGGTATTGGCCTGTCACTTACTCCTAATCAAACTCTACAAGCAGCTGGAGAATTATTTTTCAGACTTAGACTATACCTGTCTGTGCCAGATTGGTTCCCTCAGGGACTGCCAGAGCTTGCAAATGTTACCTTTTTGGACTACAGGTCCCAGAATCTTCAAGCCAGCTGGCTGAGAGGCTAGCAACTGTGGTCCAGAGGTAACTCTTCCAAGTTCTGGGTTTAATTCAGTGTCCTGCACTGTTAAGAAAAAGAAGAACAGGATCAAACAGTCTAAGGATTTCTCTTTCACGATATGAGAGTGCAGACTTTATTCCTACTGACTGCCAAATACTTATTAAAGATGGTTTATTAAATAATCAGAAAGCAAGTAGGTCATCATGTTTAAAAAAAGGAACCAAATGCCTGCTTACAGCTAGGTAGCTCTTCTGTTGAGCTAGGATGATGTTTGCCAAACAGAGCTTAGCAAACTTACAGGTTTCCAAAGACCTTTGCTGAGGCATGTTCAAAAGACCCATGATGGAATCAGTAGCATAATTTATTGTATCCTATGACTGGCAACATTCCATGAGGCTCCTATGCTAAAGATCACATCAACTGTAGTAAGAGATTTCTCTAACCTTCTTCCCCTTTCTCCTTTTCAAACATAAAACCTTCCACCCTGGTGAACAGATCAGAATTCCATGAGCAAAATAGAACAAACCAGTTCAAATTCTTAGAAGGCATGGGTGGTGGGTGGCTGCACGTCTTTGAATAATCGTGATGATCAACACTTTTAATTGAAATCCAAATGAGAAGCACAAACGGAATGTGCAGACATTATTATAATGTAACAACTGGACACATTTTGTGCAGCAAGAAAACAAAATGTGCCATAGGAAATAGTTTTGTATGCAGGTTGTAATATGAGCTTTAATTGGAAACAACGTTATTTCCTAAAACAGGCAGATGAGAAAAATAAATTGAAAATTACAATGACTACTATTATCTTTCAGAGTTCATACCCTTATATTAATAGTGTATTATTGGGGCCAACTACTTGACTGTTCTAACTATGACCAAGGTTGATACATGTGTAAGTGTAAGCTGGTTTTGATTCCTTTTGCATCCCAGCTGCAGGGTTCACTGGCACCTAGAATGTACAGCTTTTCATCATCAGAATTTATAGTTAGTCATCTTTACAGTTTTCTCCCCAATTCTGTTTCAGCCTATAGTCAATCCATCAGTTTTTGGAGCCATCCCACTGCATCTTCAGTCAATGTCTCAGTGACACTGCCTGTTACTTTCTCTGATGCATTTGTATGGTCATGCAAAATAACACGCAGCTTATATGAATAGAGGAGAAATATCTCCTTGGTACCAGTTCTTTGACTTTTTGTGAAGGAGAAGGCTGGGAAGGCTTAGAAGAAACCCTACCAGTCACAAGCCTGGGTAATATTTAACCATGAAGCAGAACTAGATATGACAAGGAAAGGGAAGAATGAGTATGGCTGAAATCTTCAAGATGGTGCTCATGGTTGTCACTATGACTGGTTACAGACCGGCACTTTGCGTGACAGCACGCACTAGGGTTACAAAAGGGCGGTGACGTCCTTGCTCCGCGCCAGGGCGCTAGTGTGCCCTGAACACGGAGTAGGAAGGAGCTCCGTTTCGGAGCTCCTTCCTGGTTTAGTCCGCTGGGCGCAGCCTTCAGACACTGCGCCCAGCGGACTAAAAGAGAAAGGGGCCAAGCGGCCCCTTTCTCCTTCTCCCTCCCGCCGCGGGGTGTCCTTGGGGCTTGAAGCCCCAGGGACACCCTTTTCAGGCTGCGGGAAGGCATTTTGCTGCTTCCCCGCAGCCTGAAAAAACGGCGGATCGGGGCCTCAGCGGCTGTCGTTCTGCACGCCGAGGCCCCAATACACTGGGGAAAGGACGGGTGCAAGACCACCTCAAATGGGCGGTCTATAACCCGCCAAAGTCCCTAAATATGCCTCCCTTGGCACTTCTAGAGAAACCTTCCCCCCCCACACACACATTTTTTTTTATCTGTGCTAGAAAAGAAAGTACAGGTATCCAAGTGTCCCACCTTTTCCTCTTTTTCTTTCAGAATGTCCTGGAGCCTACATGGGGGCAGGGTATTTATAGAAAAGGAAGGGAAGAAAAGAAAGAAAGCCAAGCAGCTCAAAACAGTCAAAGTGCATCAAAAAGAACAATAAGAAAACATGAAGAAAAAGTGTACTTCTGTCTGCTAGTCTTGGAGTAGTGAGATTTGAGTTACTGTTGACATGGCAGTGTGTATGTTTGTGTTACTTGGGATCTGTAGTTTTGAGCAGGAGGAGCTACCTTAGGTTAGTGTTTTGGGGATGTCTGTGTCAAGTGGGTGAGTGTTTTGTAGAGGTATATTTCTGAGGAAGGTGCTTTTTTGCCCTTCTTATTTCTTTATTTATTTATTTTTGCCTCTGTGTGTGTGTGTGCACATGCACAGAAATTGCTAATATAGTAATTGCACATTTTTTAAAAATAGTTTTAATATTTGTAGTGATATTATTACAAGAGGCATGAATTAGACTTGATTACTTCAAGAAGAGCAGATCTGCCCATTCATACCTTCTAACATCCTCTCTCCTTCCATATATGAATGTGGAAATGGATTCAATTTGTGGCTTAAAGAATGCCAATTGGATCCAGGCATAGGTTTCTCTGCCACTTCTGAAATTTTAGGTTGCTAATTAAATCAGCGGGGAGGTGAACCATGTATACCACTCTGAGCTCACTGGAGGTAACAAATAAGTAAGAAAAATTCTGGTGTGCTCATACCTTCATAGGGATATGGAAAAGCTGGACGGGGTGAAGAAAGCAGTCAAAAGCACCAGACAGCTAAAACAGTTCCACTATGAAGAAAGCTTACAATAAGTCGGTAGTGCTTTCATTGTGTATTCCTCCATGGCAGGGGGCTGTTTTGGATGGCCCTTGTGGTCTCTTCCAACTCTATGATTCTATGTGTTTTTTGTACTTGGGATAAAAAGCAACTTAAAGGGGAACATGATATCAATCTATAAAAGTATATGGGAATGATTTGGGGGAAGGAGATTGCCTTCAAATAGACACCAACATATAAGAACCCTATCGTAATTAATTTTTGGCAACATTCACTGCAAGAAAGTTTGCCATTGCTCTCCTCTAAGACTGAAAGAGTGTCCCTTGTTCAAGGTCACCCAGTGGGATCCCATGGTTGAGCACATTCAAACCCCAGGATCCTAGTACCACACTCAAACCAATACACCATGCTGGCTCTTTGAAAAGTTTATACAAACACATTTTTTTTCTCATAATACTAAAGCCAGTGACACTGAATGTTAGAATATTCTGGAAAGATTTAAAAAATGGACACCCCTCTATAGCACATGGTTAAATTATGGAATTCAGCACTGCAAGCCTTGGTGAGACAGCACAAACTATTTGGCTTTAAAAGGGGTTGAGACAAATTTCTGGAGGCAAAGATTTTCAATAGTCAGTGGCTCTTGGCTATAGAATACCTCTAGTACTATAAGCGATGTGCCACTTAATACCAGTTGCTGGGGAATATGACTGAGGGGGTGATGTTGTTCACATACCATGCTTGTAAACTTCCTATTAGCATCTGTTGGTAACTGTAGGAAAACAGAATGCTGAACTACATAAACTTTTTGCTTTCTCATATTCTTATGGCCATGCAATAAAATTTTTGGTGGTCCCAAAACATGCAAACCAAAAGCCTGATCTGTAATAACCACAATGTTAAAGAATTATTGGCCTAACAGATTCTCATCTTGTACTGGGGTCACAAAATGAGACTAAATTCTAAAATATTTCAAGTTCCTGTCCCCTACAGCTTATTACATGTATATGAGTGTAATTAAGAGGCCCAGTGGTAATGTTGTTAAAATACATGTGGGTGAGTTTATAGTTTCCTCCAAAAGGAAACAACCAACCAGTACTAGCTTAAGTTTTCCATGTCTCAAATAAACATTTATTGCTCGATCTACTTAACAGATCATGGAACTAAAGTTACATTTTCCCCCTTTAAAACAACCCAGCCACTCTTTGGTAACCATTTTTTTCGCTCATAATCAAAAAGTGGAACATAAAGCAAATGTTTACAGGGCCACACTGGGGTCAGAAAAAGTGATGGGCAAGATATATATACAAACACACTCACAAAAAATCCCTCCAGGTATATAACTTTATAGTTTCATGCTGTCTTATAGTTTAACAAAATGAGAAAAGTGTACAAGAGTCAAATTCTCAGAGGACTTTATTTTATATGCTGCTTTTTAAAAGCAATAGCCACAGTTAATTTAAACGTATCCTTCCCACAACACTAGTCCAATTTCGAATGAACAAACACGACTTCCCCAACAACCAAGTTCTACATCACTTGGAAAAGTGTTATTGTTAAGTTTGGTTTTTTTAATGTCCCTTCAAAAACAGAACACAATCTTTCTTTTATTCAGCCATTTATGGGCACAATGTAGTAAAACACAGTAAAGAAAACTCCATTCCATTGCTTTCAACAAGACATAGTTGCTATATCTAGATGGATGGATGAATATATAGCATAATGACAGTCAGACAGAGGCTGGACGTGAGTTAGGTACCTGCTTTCTACAATTAGGAGATAAATGAAATTCAGGAAAGCCAGGTGTGGATCAGAACTCACTCTCAAAATTTGTTTCCACTGCCAAGGACTTATAACAATCTGACACCGCTACACTAATTTGTAGAAGTGCGTTATTATCAGATCAAAAATTAGCATTAAATCCAAATACTCCCTGGTCTTTTTCATTAATGCAGTACTTTAAGGGCTTAAAAACCACAAGTTCCTGATACATCTAATTTACAAAATTGAAGTTTAAACTCTGATTATAATTCCTGGTTTATAAAGAAGGATCAAGCCATGGTTCACAATTCTTTCTGAACTTAATTAGAACTTAAAGCAGAGCTTTCTTGTTTACATATAACACCAAACTTCAGTTTAACAAATCGTGGAACCATTGCATTAAGGTGCAAGACAAAAGAAGGAAAGGCAGAAGGGTACGTACACACACTGGAATCATTATTTTATGAGTAACACATTATTTGTTATTAAGACCTTAATATCAGTTTCTACAATATTGAATGTACCTTATTTAGTAGCCAAAAAATACTTGCCTTGTTTTTCTTAAAACATCTACAAGTAACAATGGTACCCTTCTTGTTGTTGTTAACTGCCCTGATGGCTATCCATCCTCTGCTTAAAAACCTCCAGAGAAGGAGACTCCACTCTGAGGGAGTGTATTAATTGGAGATATTAATATATATGAATTAAAACAGAATTTTCTGCATCTACAGAATGCATTTTCTTCCCGCATAAAAACTACATCCTTTTTCAGGCACTTGAGGTGTGAGATGGACTACTGAGTGTGCTTGAGCCCAAAAAGTTTTCTTAAAAATTATCAACTGTTGACCTTAAAAAAAGCTTCTTTATTACAACTAGCTATCTAGGGCCTAGATTTAATTGTCAATCCTAAACAGGATAGACCTATCAGTGAGATTAACATTGAATGTTGATTTACTATTTAACAATTGATGCAGTACATCTACTCAATTGTTGAACAAATCCAGCTGCTAGTCCCAATGAGGATAGTTCAACTAAATCAACTTTTGAATGGTAAGTCAACACTTAAGCAAATCCATTGATTCAGTTGGCTTACTCTAGTTCGGGCTAGCAATTGGATTTAAATCAAAATCTCTCAAAGTCTTTCAGAGCTAACCATCCCTCACTTCCATCTCATTTTGAGATGAAAAGTATTTTGTCTTTTACATTGAGCTCTATGTTGTTCTGTTTTTTTAATGCATCTTCCATATCTTAAAACCAAAATACATGATCATTGAAAATACAAGAACAGTACTACAACATAAAAATGAAATCATAAAACCTGAAATCCTCCTTGTTACATCAATCATACACCAGTTTAACTGCCAAGGCAACATCCTACAGAATCCCAGGGTTTATAGTTTGGTCACTTTCCTGGCCAAGAAGTCTAAATACACCTTCCCTAAAATACAAATCTCAGGACATCACAATGGCAGTTAAAATGGATTATACTGCCATCACTGTGTAGTGTGAAAGAGCCATAGATCACCAGACCTTCCCTATTGACCTGCATTGGGAAACAAAAAAATGACTAACTTCTTTTATGTTTCTCATATACCTACATAAAGGCAAAAATACAGTTTACTCAAACTTCAAGGAAACAAACAGGTGAGAGGTAGAAGTTTCAGTAACGCTGTTTACCAGCAAACATGACCATCAGATATTTGGCTGCATAAAAGCCTCCATGGGGACAAAAAGAAAGTAAACTCTGAATAGCTAGAGGAGAAGTTACAACATTCTAATAATTGCGCGCGTGTGTGTGTGTGTTTGTGTGTGAGGACTGACCTTGCATTAAAGCTTTTAAAGTAAAGGCATGTGAAGGGGGAAAGGAGTGGACAGTTTTAAAAAAAATTGTTGCCTGTAACAATAAAACCAAGAGGTTTTTCTATATGAAAAAGCCATCTTAATTTCCCAAGCCAAACAGACCTGATACTGCTAGTTGTACATTGCATTTGGGGAGGGTGACTAATCCACATCCCTTGGGCACTTTAATTGTAATGAATTTCTGAGATGCAATGGGGCAGTTATGCCAGGTAGGATGCAGTAAAAGGTGGTAACAGACTTGTTTTAGAGATATATTCACAAAAGATCTTTGTTTACCAAGTTACAAAATCACACTGTCTCCACTAAATAAAACTCTGAAAATCTTCTTTTCGTCCCTCCCAAATTTTTCTTAAATAAAATAAAATCCATACAATTCCTATCCTTAAACATTTGTGTCACTTTCTATACTTTGCTAAAAACACAAACATCTTCTCTTTCTATCCCATATCGGTATTCTATGGAATATGTCCAGACAAAAGGGCGAAAGAGTACACCTCAGTAAAATCTACTATGTGAAGATTAAAAGAAAAAACATTATACAAAAGAAATGTAATACTTTCTGGATGTATTTTCTTTTCCTTTTTCCTCCCCTCCCCTCTCCACCTCTTGCCCTCCTCACTAAATAGTATGGAAATATTTGAAAGCAATTTACTAGAAGCCTTGAGTGACAAAGCTCATTACTTAAAGTGCCTTTCCTTGGCCCGGCGCTTTCTGCATTCTTTCACTGCTTTGCTCTCAGGAGACTTTTAAATCCATTGAACCAAAACAGTCCTCTGTTTTCTGGCCTACGAAGGGCATTGGCACAGATGGCAGACACTACACCTGTTCCAATAAAACAGGAGATTCAAAACCATTTGGTGTCATTAGCTGTGTGAAACCTAAGCCAGCCTGTACTTGCAATGCCTTCCCGAGAGAAGAAGAAAGAAAATGGGGTGTGGAAACCTATTGTTTATGTCATGTTGTGTTCCAAGCCAAAAGAATAAAAATGATCAGAATGTTTCCTTGGAATTGCTCAAATAGAGTCCACCGAAAACTGAAACTGAGCATGAACCCAAGACGTATTGCTGTCTTACTTCTCTTAAAAGGTGTATAAGTAGGGTTGCCATAAGTCAGAACCTCCAAACCGGGACAAATGTAGGACAACATTTTCAAATGTAGGGCACATTTTTTTAAAATGGAGGACACATGAAAAATTTGATGATTTTTTTTAAAAATGTTAATATAAATGCATGTTTCTTAGGCGTGATCAAAATGGAGGACATTTTGGCATTATTCCTAGACAGGCAAACTTATATATTATTAATAATAAAATTAACCAAAAATAAAATAAAAAACAAGAGAAACTTATATATTTTTAGTAATAAAATTAACCAAAAATAAAATAAAAATAAATACACTGAAACCAGACTGACTCTTTTACACAACCCTGCCCTGAAAAAAGAAATAAATAAAGAAGGCCGACCGGAAATGGCGGAGGAGGCGGCGAAGGAGGAGGAGGTAGAGGCGGATGGTCAGCTGCTTCTGCTGCTGCTGCTGCTGCTTCTCGCTGCCCACCTCTGCCCACTGCCTCAGTCCCTCAACGTCCCACGTGGCCAGCCTGCCAGTCATAGGAGGAGCTCCAGCCTCCGACAGAGCCCTGCGCGCGCCAGAGCAGAACTGTGATTTTGGGCGAGCGGGGCACAGGGCCCGGGCAGGTGCCAAAGGCCGCGGCAGTGGCGGCGGCGGCCAGAGGGGCCACATCAACAGCCACATTGGCGGCAGCAGCGGCAAGAGCCGCCGCACAAACAAAAACAGCCACGGCGGCAGCAAGTAAGAGCGGCGGCACTCTAACCCGGGGGGGCACCCGTCCTGGGAGAGAGGCAAAACCAGACCATGACCGTGTGGCACAGTCCAAAACTGGGAAAGTCCCACCCCCCGCAGGGATATAGCAAGCCTATGTATTGTGGTGGAAATTCCTTGTTGAAATAAAAAACTATAGAAAGATGGAGTCACCTTTGTCAGCCAGAGAGATGGTTTTTGAAATAAAGGCTTGGAGTTTAGGGAAAAACTAGAGCAAAGGAATAATGAGTGCGTCTTGACCTAGATGGAAGCTGGCACCAGTAAAAAAGACATAACATAAACTACTGAGATAAGGACATTCAGAAGCAAGGTTAGGAAGAAAGCTACTAAATTCCTACAGGAGGGGGTAAGGAGTGATGATGCAGTTTTAATGTATGCATGTATTTCTGTTCTGATTGTAAGAATTCTGTATGTTTAAATTGTAATTAGCCAATCAGGTATATTGAAGAAGCTTCTTTGTCTTGAATAATATAAAAAGAGCCATTTTGTCTTGTTCGGGGGCTTCAGCTTTTTGGAACTTGAATTCCACTGAGTTCATTGTTTTCCTTTGTCGACAATTGGAAATAAACTTATGGATTTTCAATTACTAGGTCCTCTTGCCAATCCTATTGCTCTGCAAATCCTAGAAATTTAAGTTTTCTGAAATTTCTGTTACAGTATAAGCAAATTTCTTTCTGAAGATCTCTTTATTCACATCATAGCTCATAATGGCAATGCTTGGCAATTTATTTGTTGTTCTTGTTTCTGACTTATTGCAACCCTTAGACAAACCTATCACAAGATTTTCTGAGGCTGCCAATGTGTGACTTGCCCAAGGGTTTATAGGGCCAAGCCGGGGGGGGGGGGGGGGGGCCCGGGGACCCCCCCCCCCCCCCCCTTGGGCCTTGGGCATGTTCAAGCTCCTTCCTCCTTCTGCTCCTCCCATCCGTCAAAAGCATGGAGGACTTGGATGGAGAGGGAAAGAGAGGGAAAGAAGTCACAGGGAGGGAAGAGGGAATGGATTGGCCTCCCTCCCTGCGACTTCTCTCCCTCTCTTTCCTTTCCATCTGAGTCTTTCTGCTCCTCCTCCTCCTCTGCGCTTTTGCCAGAAAAAAAGTATCCCTTCCTTTGGAAGGAGAGGAGGAGGAGGAAGAAGAAGCAAAGGAAGACAGGAAAGAAGAATGATAGAAAGGGAGGGAGGGAGGGAGGCTCTAAAAGGAAATATAAAAGAAAGAAAAGATGACTTCTGACTCCTTTCAGCACTTATATTCATATACAATATAGTAAAATATACATAATAATAATAATAATAATAATAATAATAATAATAATAATAATCTCTTACCAACTACAGTTGAGTCTCCCTTATCCAAAATGCTGAGGACTAGATGTATTTTGGAGTTTTTCAGAGTTTGGTATACTTATATATGTATAATGGGGTATCTTGAAGATGGGACCCAAGTCCAGCCATTAAATCCCTTTATGTTTCATATGCATCTCATAGACATAGGCTGATGGTAATTTAATACACAGTATTTTTAAAATGAGCTGTCAGCAAAATCCTGAGACCACACCAATAATTCAGTATTTTATCTAAACCTGCAGGATTGCCAAGTTCCCTTTAGTTGGGGTCAGACCAGAGTAGCTGCACTTTGCTTTATCAACCTGAATTTATCTGCTCTGAACACCTTCAGAGGAAGGACTCAATTTGCATCTGCACTAAAGAAATAATCCACTCTGACGCCACTTTAACTGCTCTTGGCAACATGCTGTGTGTGGAATGCTGGGATTTATAGTTTGTTGCGGCACCTGACAGAGATGGCTAAACAGCTTTTCATAACTACAAATCCCAAGATTCCATAGCACGGAGCCATAATGGAAATTAAAGTGGTGTCAAACTTAATTCTGCAGTGCAGATACAACCAACCACAAAAACCAAATTTTTGCACTGCCCTGGGTCCTTTTCTGAGGAAAAAAGGTGGCATAGAAATGAAATAAATGATGAGGAGGTCTGGGAATTGCAGTTCAGTTTCTTGTGACTGACAGAGATGGCTAAATAGCTCCCAAAACTACAAATCCCAGGATACTATAGCACGGAGCCAGGGCAGTTAAAGTGTTGTCAAACTGCATTATTTCTGCACTGCAGATGCAGCCTTGGACTTCTTTTATTGATGCTACTTGCAAGTTGTTTTCAATTTATGGCGACCCTAAAGCAAACCTATCAAGGGGTTTTCTTAGCAAATTTTTCCAGAGGGGGTTTCTCTGGGGCTGAGAGAGTGTGACCTGCCCATGGTCACCCAGTGGGATTTCTATCCATGGTTTAAATCCACTCCCCACCCCTCTCTATTTTCATTCTGGAAGGGACCTTGCTTATGTTGAAGGGAAGGCCGCCAAGCCTCTGAACCTCAGAATTATTGTTTCAATGCTCAGTCTTAGAAGCAGTGGGTGCCTGAGCATGTACAGAGTTCCTTTCACTCCTTCTCTCCTCTCTCTTGGATCCTACTTTGGGAGAAAGGCAGGATAAAAATAAAATAAAATATTAGGAGCCCTTGTGGCACAGTGGTTAAATGCCTGTACTGCAGCCACTCACTCAAAACCATAAGGTTGTGAGTTCAAGACCAGGAAAAGGGCTCAAGCTCGACTCAGGCTTGCATCCTTCTGAGGTCACTAAAATGAGTACCCAGACTGTTGGAGGCAAATTAGCTTACAGTTGTAAACCGCTTTGACAGTGTATGAAGCGGTATATAGATGAAGCTTGTTTGTTTAAAATAAAATAAATATTTGGACTACCAAAACCTGGATGGGAAAAGCAAACCGTGACTGGGAGGAAGTCCATTTCCAGTTTGGAAAAACAGATATCTATATCTATATCTGTATCTATGTATAAATGTTAAACAGTCTATGGTGTGCTAGCAACCACAGAGGCCTCCAGGAAATCCTTCTCCTCTTTTTATAACATAATAATAATAATGTTGGAATTGGGGAGGATGGATGGGAAGACCACAAAACAATGACCCTGGGCCACAAATGGCCCGTAGCTGCCCTATTTAATCCTCCTACTCCATAGTGGTTTGATCACTGGACTACTATGACTCTGGAGTCCAGGGTTCGATTCCCAACTGGACCATACAAAGCCACTGGGTGATCTTTTGCAAGCCACAAATGCCTCTGAGGAAGCAAACTGAAGTCTAGGAAAGCTCATGCTGCCAATTTCCTTCTTCTGGTGAGTCTCAAAAGTGCTACAAGATCTCTCTATG
>NC_056525.1:20227232-20297344 GCF_019175285.1 Sceloporus undulatus | reverse complement strand
TATTATTATTATTATTATTATTATTATTATTATTATTATTATTATTATTATTATTGGATCTAAATGCATCTGAGGAAAACTGTAGGAAAACTGACATCTAGGAAAACTCATGCTGCCAATGTGTTCCTTTTAGTTAGTCTCAAAGGGGCTACAAGATCTCTCTACATATTGTTGTTGTTGTTGTTGTTGTTGTTGCATCTTAATGCATCTGAAGAAGTAGACTGTCTCCAGAAGCTTATGCTGTCAATTTCTTTCTTTCAGTTAGCCCCAAAGGTGCTACAAGATCTCTCTATATACTGGTTCTAGAGGCCAACACTGCTATGTCTTTGAAGCTTCAGAGGCTGTCAAGGGTGGTGGAGCCCCTCTGAACCAATCTGCCAAGAAAACTCCAGAATAACTTCACCTTAGTTTTGCCATAATTCAGAAAAGACTTGAAGGCACCCAGCAAGAACTACAAAACCCATTCTTCTATCCCCACCTTTCTCCAGTCATCTCCCCATATCCCTTTCCTCTCACCCCCTTGAAGGCTTTTTTGGAGATGCTCCCTTTTCCTTTTCCCCTTGCAAATGGCAGCCCGAGATGAACCTTCTTTCCTACCCAGTCACTCTGAAGAGGGGATAAAGTATGTCCACATTTTCCCTCCCTCTCTTGCTCTTTCTCCTCAGTCTCTCTGTCTCTCTCCTCTTCCTCCTCCTTAGTCAGATTCCCTCCCATCCCAAGAGTGACAAACGAGGTGCAGGCGAGGCGTGGGCGCACTTTCTCTCTCCTCCTTCTTTGGCGCGCTCCCTCTCCCTCTCTCCCTTTTATCACACCAGGGGACAAACAGGATTTAAATGAGAGTTAAACAAGCGCTAAACAGGAAATGTTGTGTGATAAACATCAGGCATTTCCTGTTTAACTCTTGTTTAACGCCTGCTTGCTCCCTAGTGTGATAAAGCACACATAAGTTGCCCTCCAGAGAGCAGAGGAAAAGTTGGGAAACCCCTCAAAAGGGACTGTGCCCTGTTTGCTGCTCCTGCTTCAGTCAGAGCTCCCTGCGTGGGGTTTGGGGAAGCCGCAAGGGCAGCAGGAGCCCCTGAGAGGAAGAAGCCATGGAGCAAGCCCTCTTTTCTCTTTTTCCTCCCCTTCCCTTCACTCCAAGGGCAAACTTCTCCACCAACTCAAAAACTTCCCTGTCCCGGCTTGCTTTATTTTTCCTTCCCCGCAAAAGACGACTCTCCTGCCTCTCCTTTCCCCTGAATGAACCTGAGGAACCCTTAGCATGATGCTTAAGCGGAGCAGCCCCCTCCCCTTCCCCCTTCCATCCTGAGGTAAACGCTCGACCTTCTTTCTGTGCCTGGGGGGAACAGGCTCTTAGCCTCTCAAAATGGTGGCACTTAGTCTGGACTCCCCCTCCCCCCTTCCCAAAATCCTGGCTACATCCCTGAACCTGACCTCCAGAGCCATAGTCCATGCTCAAACCACTACAACCATATTCAAATGTAACCATTTACTAAGCAGTAAGCCCCATTGGCCACCAATTTATACAGTAATGGATTTATAGAAGTAGTTATATTCTTGGAGAACAAGGTTATCAATGTTTACTAGCAGGCTATAAGTCACCTCTATTATCAGAGGCACTGTGCCTGTGTGTATCATTCGCTAGAGTCCACAAGATGGAGGGTGCAGTCGTGTTCATGTTCTGCTGATGGGTTTCCCATGGGCAATTAAATGGCCACTGTTTGAAATGATGTTGGAATAAACAGGCCTCTGGTCTGATCCAACATGACATAAAACATGGTGATTTTTATGAGGGATATATGCTACCCTTAGGATTTTATTTCATTTTATTTCTATGCTGCCTTTCTCTCAGAGCAGGACCGAAGGCAGTTCTCTCGTGCCCACACCAAGCAAACCTGTGATGGTGATGAGACCGAGAGAAAGCCTTCCCCTGTAGATCTTAGAATGCTAGCAGGTTCATATGGAGAGATTCGGTCTTTCAGACAGTCTAAGTATGGGGTAAACAGACTGGCAGAAAAAGCCAGCTTCCAGCCAGCTTGGGAGCGGGGCGTGCAGAAACCACACGCCCCCAAGACACCCGGACGTTGCTCCGTCTCTAAGATGTGGGCCAGCGTCTGAGCATTCTGTTGATGCAGCGTTTACACACCATTCGCTGCCAGAGCAGCTTGAAGCCACCCATGGGCCATGATGGTATGGGAAAAGCCACCTTTTTGCCATCCCAAAAAGGAGTGGCTCTTTGTTGCTCCTTTTTCAGCTGGCAAAAAGGCAGACTGGGGCCATAGAGTGTGTCTGCTGTGGCCCTAATCCATTTTCAGAAGGGGCGGCTTCAAGCTTCCCCTTCAGGGCCATCTGTTTCAACCCCAGGATAGGTTTTTATAGGCCATGACAAGCACTTTGAATTGTGCCCAGGAACAAACTGATAGCCAGTGAAGCTGTTTTAATAAGTAAATTATATGTTTCCTATACCTGGCTCAATCAGCATTCTGACTGCAGCATTTTGGACCCACTGAAGTTTCTGAATAGTATCCAAAGGCAGCCCCATGTAGAATATGTTACAGTAGTTTGAATGGGATGGTATCAAGGTGTGTATCACCATAGCAGGGCCTGACATCTCAAGGAATGGGCACAGGTGGATCACGAGTTTTAGTTGTGCAGATGCACTCCTGAAACCTGGGCATCCAGACTCAAGTCACAAGCCTAAAATTTCAGGAGACATGTAACCCCATCCAGCATAAGTAGAGAACAGTGGATCCTTGTTATACGGTGGGGTTTGGTTCCAAGATCCCCCGTGTATAACAAAATCCGTGTATGCTCAAGTCCCATTAAGTATAATGACATAGCAAAATGGTGTCCCTAATAAAAAATGGAACATCAAGGTAAATTTATACTTTTTTGGAACATTTTCAAACCGTGTATGCTTAAATCCGTGTATAAAAAATCTGTGTATAAGAAGGGCTGACTGTACCTATTCCCTGATCTGCCTTTCACCTGACCAGGAACACCAGTGGTACACGCACTGGTAACCTCTCGACTCGATTTCTGTAATGCGCTCTACATGGGGCAACCCTTGTACCAAACTCGGAAGCTGCAGTTGGTTCAAAATATGGCCGCTAGGCTGGTCACTGGTAGCTCCAGGGCCAGCCGTATAACAACTATATTGAAAGATCTGCATTGGCTACCAATCTGCTTCCGGGCCCAATACAAGGTGTTGGTTGTTACCTATAAAGCCCTAAATGGCTTGGGCCCAGAGTACTTGGAGGACCGCCTCTCTCCATACAATCTGCCCCGCACTCTCAGGTCAAGTGGGAAAAAACTTCTGAGTGTTACCAAGATGAGATACGCAGTGACTGCGCAAAGGGCTTTTTCTGCTGTGGCCCCGCAGTTTTGGAACGCTCTCCCTGAGGAGCTCCGTTTAGCCCCCTCCCTGGAGTCATTCAAGAAAAACCTTAAGACCTACTTATTTTGTCAAGCCTTCCCCCGCATGTCCTGATTGGTTTTTTTCTCCTGTGTATTGTGTATTGTATTTTTAGACTGTTTTATCGATTTTGATTGGATTTAACGACGGATTTTAATGATGTATAGTAGTGTATGGTTTTATATGAGGGATTTTTTTTTTTTTGCTGTTAATTCTTATTTATAATCTGTAACTTATCCTGTAATGTATTTCTACTATTGTTTTGTAAACCGCCGTGATCGCAGGAATGGCGGTATATAAATAAAATTTCAATCAATCAATCAAAACCTCTCTTTTTTTCGATTTAGTTTACATTTGTTTGGCCTCATCTAGTCCATTACTGACAACAGTACCAAGACAGCTTCCTTGGAATCAGATGGGAAGGAGAAGTAAAGTTGGATGTCCATCAGTATACTGATGACACCACATCCCAAAACACTGGATGATCTCTCCCAAAAAGTTTAACATTCATGTAGATGTTAAACAACATGAGAGACAAAACAGAACCCCGAAGGACTCCACAGGCCAACAACCAAGACATCAAACAGGAGCTCCCCAGTATCACCTCCTGAGTTTGCCCCTCCAAGAAAGATTGAAACCACTGCATATCACTGCCCCCAAGTCCCATCCAAGAGTCAACACAGATGGATAACATGGTTATCACTAGCTATCCCTCAGCTGTCAAATAGTGGCAGCCATTCCATCATGCAACCTTTTCCTATTCAACAGCTGGTTGTGATAAAAATTGTAATTTTAAGAATTGATACTTAAGCTGCCTTTTCCTGCCCATCCCCTTTTGTTTGTGTTATGTCTTTTAGACTGTTGAGCCTGAAGGCAGGGAGTGTCTTATTACTGATATTTGTAAGCTGCTATAGGAGTTAAAATAAGTTAACTAAGAATATAAACGCCAGTCAAGTAAATTCCAATCACAAGGGAATAATAGCAAAAGAGGGCTATTGTCCTTGTGCTTGTGGGCTTCCCCAGGCATCAATCAGCTTAGTCACTGTGAGCGTTATCACATGAGAAAAGGAATCCACAACGGAGTGAGAGAGCAGTGGCTTTCTCTGTGTCTTTATGCATGCTGTCATAGCACTTCCATTATCTTCCCAAGGGAGACGAGTGTAAAAGCGCACCATTGTTAAACAGATTTTCCAGTGCAACAAAAAAAACACTTTTACGATCGTCTCCCTCAGAAAGATAATGTGAAGTAATTCGACAGCATGTGGAGAAACACAGTAAAAGCTACTACTCTCCTGCTCTGTTTCAAACTTTATTTTCTCATGCAATAAGGCAGTATGGAAAAAAGGATGTTGGTCTATATAGTTCTTTGATCTGATCAATATAGTTCCTTGATCTGTTCTTATGATTTGCTTCCAAATAAACACACAGAGGATTCGAAGGCTTTCATGGCCGGCATCCATAGTTTTTTGTGGGGGTTTTTTGGACTATGTGACCATGTTCTAGAAGAGTTTCTTCCTGATGTTTCGCCAGCATCTGAAGATGCCAGCCACAGATGCTGGCGAAACATCAGGAAGAAACTCTTCTAGAACATGGCCACATAGCCCGAAAAACCCACAAAAAACTACACAGAAGGTTGTTTAGGTTGACCAAAACTTACTCTGGAAGAGCATTATGTATTCAGTTGTCATGCTGCTGATCAACACTCTTGAGTTAAAATCAATTGATAACATTTAGACTTTTATAGCCACAGTGAAGACACTTAGTTCAGACTAAAGCAAATTTAGCCTGCACTAACTGCACCATCAGTTCCCAAGTACTAATATTTTCAATTTAGTACACATACTTGCGATCTGAAGTACTGTGAATGGTTCAGGGACCTGCACTTTTTTTAACATAAATAACTTGGACCAAATCTGAAAAATGGCAGCAAAGACTGTCAGTTAGCTAGAAAGCAAGGGCCTAAATACCCTAAAGACACTAGATCCTGTCCAGTCGTGGAAGCTAAGGAGGATCATCCCTGGTTATTAGTTGTATGGGAGACTGCCAATGAAGAACTGGTTGCTGTAGGATATATTTCAGAAGAAGGAAGAGGCAAAACCACTTCTGAATATTCCTTGCCTAAGAAAATCCTTAAAAATTCATGGGCTCACCATAGGTCAACAGGCGACTTGAAGGCACATACACACAAACAAGCTAGAAAATAAGTGCTATGAGGAACTGGGCATATTTAGTTTGCAAAAGACAGCAGCACCCTTAGGGAAAAGGGAACAAATGAAGTAAGAAGATACAATAATAGAGATAGGACACAATAGCTCTCTTCAAATACCTGTAGTACTGTCACACAAAAGAGAGCAAAATATCATTTTCTGTTCCCCTGAGGGCAAGACTAGATCTAAGCTTAAGAAAATGAATACCTACTTTGGTGAGGTTGCTGAGGATTCCCTGTTAAGAATCCTTGGGCGATATTCTTGATTCCCATTCCCATAAGCAGCTAGGGATGTAATTCTTCATTAATTTTCTCCTCAAAGGAAGCAATGAATTATTTTAGCAACTTTCTTTTTGCTGCATGAAAGTCTTCAAAAACTGCTCAGTTTTTAAAGCTTATTTACAATTCAGGGCTAGCTGCATACAAAATTCACTCATGGTTGTTTTGTGCAAAACTCAGCATTTTTCTGAACAGAAAATAACATTTCTAATAGAAGAGGCAGTTTCCTATGTAGAAAAATGCTATTTTTGAGCAAGATAGCCAGATGTGAATTTTGTACAGAATTAATTCCTGAACTGTGAAGATTCTCATGAGTCCAGATTCTTTCTCATCAAGATATCTCTACATTTGAGAAACATGCTTCTCGACCATTTTACTTATATTTTTTAATATTTAAAATATTTTCCATATTTCTGAGCAAGCTCTGAAGATGACAACAATCCCATCTGTGACTTTAAAAATGTCTCATGACACTGTTTTTCTAAACTGTAACTTGCCATTTTTCAAGCAACTGTAGTTACTACTGCTCAGTGAGCGATCAGCCAAATATTCCATGAGTTCTTATTCCAGATGTCAATCTGCTTACATGAAGAAGCCTCACAATAAAAGTGTAAACCCCAACCCTCCAGATGTTGGGAGTGTAACTCTCATAAGCACTAGCCAGCATTGTCAGTAGTGAGGAATCACAAAAGGTCAAAGCTAACAATACTTCAGAGCAAGACAGTGGCAAACCTGCCTCTAAATAAATCTTGCCAAGAAAACGCCATGATAGGTTCAGCATAAGATTCGCATAAATCAGAAATGACCTGAAGGCACACAACAATGATAATTCCTGGAAAGTGAGATGTTGCCCTAAGAGAAATAGTCTTTCCAACTTGACTGCAATCACATCTAGACTTACTTGCAATGGAAAAGGAATGATCATTAAACCAGTTTAAACACATGTGCATATGCCCTCTGAGATGGAACTTACAAAGCAATGATCGTTAGCATGGCCACAATGGAAAAAAGCAACAACAGCTATAATTTACTAATTACGTGTAGTAAAAAAACACAGGAGGCGGCAAGAAATGTCAAGCGAAAAAATTACTCAGGCAGCAATTGACCAAATCCCCTACATAATAATCATGAGTCTAAAAAGAGACTTACATATAACTGTGTGGGGTGGGACAATGAAGAGAAGCACCTCTATCTTACAACTGGGCACATGTATTAATTCAATCTAAAAGTTATTTGCTCAAAAATCAGGAGGGAGTTTAGACATCGGCATGTCCAAATGCATGCATCACATGCAAAAAGATCACACTGCAGTCAGCTAACATGAGGGAACAAATAGTCCTACCCAAATTGTCTGCCATGGTACTTCGGGGTAGCTTTAGAAAGAAGCTACTACACAACAGGTAAAATGAAATAACTAAATCCAGTTGGAAATGTATAGCTATAAACCATGAATTAGAATACCATTTGAAACAAGTGTCCCAGAATTTTTGATGAGCAATTTCCTTTCAAGGCTGAAGTCCTCAGCATATTTAATTCACAAGAAATCTAAGTGAAATCATTGAAATTTAGCTTCATGAAATCATGTAGAGAATCAGCCTTGCAAATTCCAGTACCTTTGTTTCAACTTGTACAATCATACTTTTCTAAATGTCCTAATTGAATAATTTTGTTTCAAACTGGACACATGCTTTACTCATTTTTTTCCTGAGAAAAAAGCTGTATTAATTTTGTACAGCATCCGATCCACCCGGCATTAGGTACAAAATCTGCCCAACCTGTCAGGCCAAGAGATCTCCCCCAAGTATCATTTAACACTGGCAACATTGCACTGCAAAGCCATTTACATTAAATGATGGTTGGCAGCTCTTGCTCTTCCATGGGAACAAATTAACATTGGCATTCCAAACACAGGAAAGTAAGGAAATTAGAAACACAGTTTAGATTTGGCCGGCACTTTGAAATACTGTACCATGTGCTACTGATGTCAATTAATGAAAAGCAGAGATTTTTGCTGAGGGGGTCTGGTTTTGAAACACATTAACACACATTGAGCATGTTTGCACAGGAACTAGACTGTAAACATCTTGACTCCAAAACAATAAGGCAATTACACTGGAACTTGTAGTTTTAGTACACTCAGAGCCAAACCTACAATGTTCAGAAAACCCATACAGCTATAACATCTGAATTTTTTGCTTGGAGGAAAACCAGTGGCAGAACATTCCTTATATTAATAGCGCCTTTATTAGTATTATACCGGTTTTTGTGGGGTTTTTTGGGCTATGTGCCATTGGCTTCACATTTATTAGTATTGTTTTAAACTGTGGAAAGATACAGAATGTTCCTCGCGTTTTGCATAACATGCTAGCTTTTTATGTGCAGTGAAGTTTTTCAAAGAAAGGAAGAGTTGGGGAAGATTGTAGTTCAGTGCACAAAGTGCATGGTGTGTATGCAGCAAGTTTACTTCTGTCTCAGGAATCTTAAGCTTTAAAAGTTGGGGGAAGTGTGGCCTGTGGGCTGTTTGCAATCCCTGGACCACATTTTGAGGCTCATAGATCCTCTTACCAGTCCCTAAAAGCCTCCCAACACTCCAATTTAATTATTTTGTAAAGTTCAGTCAGCCCCAAAATCATCCAAGAAAACACCCAAAGTCCACTAACAGCACAAAATTACACAAAACATATCCCCAATCCTGCCATAGGCTCTCCAAATATACAGGGCCTTCTTGGTTGCTGCCCCTAGACTCTGGAACTCCCTTTCCAGGAAAGCCAGAATGACCCCTCCTTGCTGTGCTTCTGTTGGAAGGCAAAAAAACTTTTTATTCCAACATGCTTTTAAAACAATAGCTCTATTGTTCTTGCTTTAAACTGTAAGCTCCCAATTTTAGGGGTAAGGCAGCATATAAATAAAAATAGTTACTACTACTACTCCCTTTCCTCTCCAAAATAGCAACTGGAAGCCACTTTTAGTCACCATTTTGCAGGAAAAATGAAAGGAGAACAAACTATTTTGCTACCCTTCATGCAGCTGCTCATCTGTGAGTTCCAAGAACATCACGTGGAAAGATCAGCCTGAAATTTGAGTGGCAGTTGTTCTATATGAGGTCTTGGAAACCTATGGTCCTCCACATGTTGATGAGCTACTATTCCCATTCTCCCCTAGTTTTAGTCAAGTTGGCTGTGGTTGATGGGAACATGATACCAGAAACAGAAAATGCAAGCCTATGACTAACCTCTTCAATTTCTTTCTCCTGTTTGCCTGATGAAGAATCCAGTGTGATATCGAAAGCTTACAACATGTAATTGTGGTTGGCCTAATAAAGGTATCATTATGTGGATGTTATTGGATTTGATATATAGCTAACACGGCTACCCCTAGATATTCATTAGATAGGTTAGGATGTAGCCACTATGCATATGTAGATTCAAGCTATTAGTAAAGTTTTGTTTTTAAGCTAAAAGCTATTTGTGTTGTCTTTGAATCAACCTCAGTCCTTGGGCAAGCATTGTTAGACAAGGACACGTTTCTGCTACTCTGCTGATTTAAAGCTAGACCCTAACAGGCCTGGCTTTGATATTTTTGTTTCCTTAAAGGCTGAAGCCTTAGGAAACTTGAATCCCCAACACAGTGTTGAAATGTGTATAGTGAGCCAGGAAGCCAATTTCCCTGTTCAATTCATTGTTGAGGGATGGTAGTCTTCAATCTGATTCAGCAGAACTCTTATTAAATTATTACCCTCTGTGAATTTGTCAAATACTTTTTAAAGCCATATACAGGAGCCAGCAGTGTCAAAGGATTCTAGAAATCAATTTGATGTCTCCTTTGTCATACAATCTACACGAATCATACTTTGGTGAAATCTGCCTTGCCAACATGCTATCCATTTTATTTCAAACTGCAATCCAACAATGAGGGTTCAAGAGTAACAGCAACAGAATCCAACTGCACTACTTCCCTTGATAAAATACAAAGTGAGCCCAACACAGTTATAAATCAAACTGATTTCCCCCTCCTTTCTGCTGGTGAATGGTGCGCCACCTTTCATATATGCATTTGACTAACTTTTCGACAAGTTTAGAAAATAAATATAAGCAACCATTGAAAAATATGCTCTGCTAGACTACTCCACTATTTGCATGCAACGTACTCCAAGGCTTAGGAATGTTATCTTTTGGGACTCCATTTCCCATAATCTCCCAGATAATATGGTTTCTGGGGATTGCAGGGGCTGTAGTCACACAAATAACATTTCTAGGCTCTGGGCAGGCAATCCACTATCAATTGCCACATGTGGCCCTCAGGACAAAAATGTTTTCAGTCCTCTCCTGTGCAAAGTGACTCTGAAGCAGTCCCTCTATTTCTTTCCTAAAATACTCAAATGGATGCAATTAAGACAATCCTAAATGAACATGGTGGAAAGAAGTCAAATGTGTGACCAAAGTGTTTTTGAAGCAACAGAGAAAGATACTATTCTTGCCAAACCCCATGTACTTCTGGCTAAACTATTTCCACCTGACCGCTGTTAAGGAAAACTTCCTTATTCCCTCGCTCAGCTGATTTTAATCCATCATCTCAGCCACTCTTGGGCATTCCGTGCATTAGAACTGCTGAGCTGTGTAAAAACTAAACATGTTATCATTTTAACCACAAATTAACAGTTTCTGTATAAATATTAGCATTTCCTCGCTGTGGTTCAAGGAGAGAAGCCATAACAGTTCTAACAGCATATTTTATTTCAACTAATTAAAAACAAAGGTTCTTGCAATTTAATATATTGATTCTTGCAGAGGGGCTTAAATCTGTTCTCTTTCTCTCTATCTCCCCCTTAATAATAAGTGTACACAGCTGCACTGTTCACCCACCGCCCCTCTTAAACCTAATCCCCACATTCCTCCCGACAATAACATGACAGGATCCACACATCTCTGTATTAGCCTTAACCCCAGTGACACTGCCAGAATGTATTAAACTAAAACATAACAGTGTCCCATTTAAAAAGAAATCTGTCAACGGCCCTGACTAGGCTTTAATAGTTATAAGCATTTTTAAAAAAAGAAAAGAAAAAGGAAGAATAATCTTTCTAGCCATTTTCACTCCTTACCTCCCCCAAATATGTCCCAAATTGGAGGGATCTGTTAGAAATGAAAGCCAAGGTAGGTCTTGTATGTCTGTTTGAATAACAGCTGAACAAGCAACAACTGAGTAAAATACGAAGCAGCCAAATCAGGTCTCTTGGCAGTCCAGGAATACATCTCTACAAACATGTATAAAGGATCCACTTCACCACTGCAATTGTTAACAAGCCCTGGCAGCCCTGCCTGGTGCCCCCACTGCTTCTAAAGACAAATCATGTGCCCACCGAGAGAGAAAGAGAACTCTGAAAATGGTTCAAATCAAAATGATTACTGTTCATTGATTTAAATGGCAGCACACTAGAACTTAAGACAAAGCAAAGGAACCTGAAGCCCCCTCCAAATGTTGCTGGAACTCCAGAGCCCATGAGCCCTGCCTTTCTGGCCAATGGTAAAAAGTGAAAGAAGTAGTGTTTTCTCACTTAGATACTGGCCCTCCTGCTCTTAGGGCTTTTCATTTTTGGCACTATTTTACAAGCCTAACTTCTTAGTCAGTGTAGATTTCTTCTCCTACAAATTTTTCTCCAGGTAATCTAGCAAAATCAAGCAACCTTTGTGGAATGTGGTCAAGAATTACCCATGGTTACATCAGCCTACCTAATTACAATGCAAAATCAAGTCCACTATGATTTGGGCATGCAAAATAATAAGCTGAACTCGTACACCTACATACCATGGAGTAAGCCCCAATGATCTCAGTGGGACTTACTTTATTCTGCTTTTAACAACATTGTATGATGTAGGCAGAAGGATTTCCTCACCTGTTTTTTCCCACAGGAACAGTATTTTCTACACACAAAACAGAAATATTTTTCTCTATGAAGAAAATGCTGTTTCCTGCACAGAAAACCATATTTTGTGTGCAAAACACCCTACCTACAGAATGAGTCCCAAACTGCAAAGTTGGCAGGCCTTTCCAACTTTGTTACCCTCCCCAGATATAGAGATATTTGTCCCCTCACCTGTCTATTCTTCCCCGCCTATGTTTCTGCCTATTTTTTGGTTGTTTAATGTTTTTAATTGTTTTTATACTATTACTGTTTAATTCTGTTTTAGTACTGGGAATTGGGGGAGGGGGGTAGGTCTAAGGTTTGATTTTTTAACTCTATTGTAATCTGATGTATTTTATTGTTGTAACCTGCCCGGATTCTTCGTGATTGGGCGGGCTAGAAATAAATCTTTATTATTTTTATTATTATTATTCTTGTCAGTTCAGGAGTCATTTTTTCAACTATTTGCCAAGTATTTTTGAATATTCTTTCAATCCCTCCTCTAAACTGTCCTATGTGGAAGTTTACCATAAATAGTAGCACCAACAAAATTCAAAAGCCTACCTTTGGAAAGAAAAGAAACACTAGCTTTTCTTATGCTTCTGGGAAAAAAGGGGGAAAGACAAAGAACAAAACTTCAAAGGTGTACTATCAATCATTGAATAGCTGAATATATTCAAGGTCTGCATCTTCTGGCCCAGGCCTGTCCTTTGAACTGACCAAATGCAGTTACTCTGAAGTTGTACAGAAGGTTGTTATTCTTGGGATTTAAACCAATTGTTCTTGGAGTCTTGCTCTTCGAGAGAATATCTGAAAAGTGAATTTGAAACATTTAATTTGATCCAATAAAGTCACAGGGTGCACCTTCACTGTAGAAATAATGCAGTTTGACACCACTTTAACTGCCATGGCTCCTTCCCACAGAATCCTGGGCTTTGTAGTTTTGTGAAGCACCAGAACTCTTTGGCAGCAAAGACCTTGTAAAACTACAAATCCCAGGATTCCAGAAGATGGAAGTACGGCACTTAAAGTGATGTCAGAACTACGCTACTTCTACAGAGCACCCCAAGTTTCCTTTCCCATTTTCTCCAGTGCTTCTCAAAGATATATCATAACAAGGCAACTAAGTTAAGGTAATGTCTCATCCACAGAGTCACCCTGAGTCAGGATTCATGAGAAGGTGTTAGTGTTAGCAACAACAGCAGCAACAACAATGCTTACTAATGGGCCAGGAGTTATTTTTTATTCTGAAATGGATTCCCTCCTCTCTCATATGCAAATTGCTCATTGTATCAGAACACTCTTGATCAATGCATCCAATTTTTCTACTCTCTCCTCTTTGTTCTTCTTTTCTCCTCTCTGCAGTATAAGCAACTGCTATTAGAACCATTTCAGTGACCATTCACACCTCTCTTAGAGCTATTAACACCTCATTAACATGTCACAAGCAGTCACTTTTCCTCTAAGATACTGAGTAGAGGGGCTACACAAACAGGCTTGGAAAGTATAGCTTCAAGCAAAACACACAAGAATTAACTGGCTTCATTTTAAATCACCAGACACTTTGGTTCCAGTTACCTATCAGATACCTTAACAACAATCCATCTTGAAGGATCCAGGTAAACAGATGAATGTAAGTGTTACTTTCTTCACTCCACATAAAGCTATGCCAGATAAAACTCTGGCCAAACTTTTATCTTTGGGTTCCCCACCCTCATTTCTAGCAAACATGGCCTGCATTTCTCATAATATTGTAGCTACTTCCTGTCCTTTGCCCAGACAACCAACATGGTGTAGTGGTTTGAGTGTTGGACTATGACTCTAGAAACCAAGGTTCAAATCCCATCTTGACCATGGCAACCCACTGGATGACCTTGGTTGGGCAATTCAAAGATATGGCCATGTTAGTCTGTAGAATCAGTATGCAGAGAAGTCTTGTAGCACCTTTAAGACTAACTGGGATGAAGAGGTTGGCAGGATGATCTTTCATAGACTTAAGTCCACACCCTCTCAGCCTCAGAAGAAAGCAAGAGCCACCCCCCCTCTGAACGAATTCTGCCATCAAAACCCTGTGACAGGTTCACCTTAAGGTCACACCATAAGTCATAAATGACTTGAAGGCAAACAACAACAACAGCAATTCTTTCTACAATAAAACGTCTGCTCATTAGATTGGGCACATTTCTTTCCAGCTGCTAATGCAGTAAGGATCAAGATACTTCCTCAAAGCAATGAGCTTAGCTGTTTGACTGCAACCCTGCTCTGTGGAATATGCTGGCTTCATAGAAGCACCAAGTTGGAAGAGACGACAAGGACCAACAAGAGCATGCAGACCACAAAAATATCTTAGCAAACTGACTAGCCATTGTCAAGTATCAAACATAGCTTGCATAGTAAGATACTTCAAGGGAGCAAGTAAAATAAAAGAGAAATGGTGGAACAGATGGCCTGTTCAATACATTTCTGATATATACTTCAAAGGACAATTGGTTGGACTAGGAAACCACGAGATCATGGAGTCATGGAAACAAACTACTAAGTCATGGAAACACACCAGATGACCTTTCAGCAAATCACACTCTCACAGCCTCAAAGGAAAGCAACACCAAACCTCCTCTGAATAAATCTTGCAAAGAAAGCCCTATGAGTGGGTTACCCTAAGACTACCTGAATAAGGCACCAGATCTGAGCTTAGAAGTTAAGCAGGGTCAGCCCTTGTTAGTACTTGGATGGAAGACTGCAAATGAATATCAGGTGCTGTAGGCTGTACTTCCGAGGAAGGAACTTGCAAAACCACCTCTGAGTATTTCTTGCCTAGGAAAACACTATGAAATTCATGGGATCACCATAGGTTGGCAAGTGACTTGAAGGAGCACATGTGCACACGCACACATGAACACACACACAAACAGGGTTGACATAAGTCAGAGTCAACTTGAAGGCATACAGCAAAATAATAAATATACATACAAATATAAAAACATGCCATCACCCTGGTCAACAAGCCATCCATATCTGAATCTCAGAGCTGGCCTACATATTTAGAATATGTTCAGTAAAGTTGAAGAAATAAGCATAAAATGCATAGTAAAAAAGAGGTCCTACACCAGTTTAATAGGAAAGGTATCAGCACTTGAATATATGCAAGGATGATTTGCGTGTTGGACTAGGACTCTGGGAAACCAGGGTTCAAATCCCCATTCTGCCATGGAAACCACCTGCATGACCCTGGGCAAGTTATATTTTCTCAGCCTCAGAGAAAGGCAATGGCAAACCTCTTTTGAATAAATGAGGTCACCATAAGTCAGAATCAATTTGGAGGTGCACAACAAGAACAAGAAATACACAGACAAATATAAAAACATGCCATCACTCTGGTACATAAACCACACATAGCTGTATCTTAGAACTGGCCTACATATTCAGAATAAAATCATATAGCACTCTTCCTGAGACTGTCACACTTCAGAATGACAACTGGATGGATTGCCCTTCTACTCTTCCATAAGACGTGTGCAGATTATTGGCTGTGCATGCCCACTGTTCTGGTCCGGCTTTCTTCCAATTACTTATATAGAATTTGTATAATTTTGGTGCAAGCAGTGTTTATTCTTATCACAGTTTTCCACCCTTTTCAGTCAGCCACATGATTTTTTCCTCTTTTTCATAATAGATGTGTACCCACATCTGCATCATAATGTTTATTCAGGCCCATCTTAAGACAAAAAAAAATATTGATTTCAGTTTTTAGACTACTCACATTGAGATTAAATAAAACTGAGTGTTGTTGACATGAGTGGTATAGTCCAAAATATCTGGAAGATGCTATGGAGAATTGCCAGGATAAATATTGGACAAGACTTCTATAACTTTAATAGTTGTCAGATTCTGCAAAGGAAGCTGTAGTGTTAAGTTTCAGTAGGTGGAATTCCACCACATCTTCACCTTAACCCTCACTTCCCAAACCCACCTATTAGCCTCTACCCCCCAAACACAACCATTTAGAGCAGGTGGTGTGGTGGAGAAACTTTCAGCTATGTTCCTATAGATGGACACTTGGCATCTGTCATTTCTGTGCATCCAGCCATAGGAACATAATAGCATATATTTCTCTGTCCTCCACTCTCCATGGGCCAGTAAAAGGCCATGGAAAGTGGGTTGGACAGGATAAGGGAGAAGATGTCACATAGTTCTACCTGCTAGAATTTTACACTACATCTTCTTTCTCTGGGATTAGTTCACTTAACAAAGGTACAGGAGTCCTCTTCCATTTTTAACATGGCAACCCTAGTACCATTTTCTGGAAAAGTGACTTGCAGGGAGAGCAGGCAAACATTCAGCCTCTGTGGTGCATCCCTGCCAGAGGGCTGGTACATTTGAGACACTTATTGTGCAATTTGAAGGGCATGCATGCCATCACTGGTGATGATAATAATAAATTGTAAAAGTTAACTCATAAAAAGACTTTTCTCATCATTTCTTCCTCAGTCAATATAGACAAGACAGTATGGAATATATTCTTCTTTGCTCTAAAGAGAATGCCAGAGCTTGAAAATATAATTTTTGGATTGCAATCTCCAGAACTCCCTAGGCACCACGGCCACTGGGAAACTACACAGCAATACTGTACAATGTATCTACATTTGGAAGTTATTTTTTGGAACACGAGTCCTATAATTCCCCAGACAGCAATTATGACAACTGTAGTCCAAAAAGTAGCTTTTCTATGTGCTAAAAAACATACATGAATTGCAAACTATTATTGTATGCACACTGCAAGTATTTACGTCTTTAAAAAAAACCTGGAGGTTTCAGAAACTGTTTTCTGCACAGGTCTTTGAGATTTGGAAATTTCCCTGAACTGAACCAGCCATTCCAGTCCAAATTATAGCAGAATGGGAAAGCATTGGTGCCACTTCATGAGCAGGACAGAGTTAGTTGGAAGTGCTAAATGCAGAAGAGGAGGCAGAAAGGCGGGGGGGGGGGGGGGGGGGAGGCAGAAAGTCTCCTAAGTTGTGAATTTAACTACTACCCTCCATATAAAAAAGAAAACAAAGAAAGGAAAAAAGAAAAGTAAATCCCTGTGCACCCAAGAGAAGAAAATCAGGAGGGGAAAAGTCTAGGCTACAACCTCTCCCCATCCCGATCATGCTAAATTTCCACTGTCAAGATGTTTTTGTAGCTCATTCTTTCCCCTCAGCAGTTCAGCTAATGACTGTGAAGGCAAGAAAAACTAGCAGAAGACAGGTGTCCCATTTTTAGCATAGAACACGGAGTTCATAACAAGCATTTCTTTATGATTTGCTTTGGATAGCCCCAAAAAGGAACTCTGGAATTTTCTTTTTTATTATGTTTTAATAAATGTGTAGCATATTGCAGATAACATGCAGTGTATCAGAAAATAGTTATATCATATCCTGTGCTACACTATTACAGTTCCTAGCACCTCTGCTAAAAGCTTGTTGGTTCCATTATAGAGATGCCATTATAGGGTTGGGGAACTTCTAGTCCTGTTATAGGGCTGGGGACACTCAGGCCCTGTGGGTCAAATCTGGCCCCCTGGCCTTACAGATGATAGAATCACTGGGAGGTTCCCTCACTTTTAATTTGCTTTTTCTCCCATTCGTAAAAGTTGACACACCTCTTCCTGGGCTTAGATCCTGGTAATAAGAACTTTAAAGCTAATTGTGCTGATTGATTGATTGATTGATGCTATCCTTCTTGCCTTTGCCCCTCCTCTCCAATTCTTCTTAATTTAGATTTGATCATCAGGCTGAAATAAGATTTCCTTGTGCCTTACATACAAACATGAAAAGGTCCTGGAAGGAAATAAATCTTAGTGACTATGGCTCATCTCTGGAACTAAACTCATCAATTTTCTACCAGAAATAAAAGGCCAAGGAGCTTATTATACAAGGAAAGAAAGTGGAAGTTCAGCTGAAGAATAACACCTTTCTACATGCCTTACCACATGATGTCATAGTTGTTAAGTTCTCTTCCCACAGGAGATGGTCATAAAAAACAGTCTTTTTCTAGGTGGAAAAATCCATTCAAAAGGCTCACTTTTACAACTGTCTCCTGCAAGGAGAGAACTGAAGAAGTGCGACATCATGCAGTAAGACATGTATAAAGGTGCTACTCAAACTCCCGCTTTCCTTCTTTGTGCAATAAGCTCCCAGTAAGTTCAATGGGAGACACTATGGTGTAGCAGTTGGAGCATAGGACTATGACTGGACATCAGGATTTGATTCACCTCTCAATGATGGAAACCCATTGGATAATCTTGGGCATACACTCTCAGCTCCAGAAAAGCCCTGATAGAGGTTTTCACCTTAGGTTCACTGTAAGTCAAAAATGAGTAAAGAATGAAAAGAGGAGAGAGAGAGAAGACAGAGAAAGTATATGGAAGGAAAAAAACTGAGAAGAGATTTGGTAGGAAGAAGAAAGGGTTTTGAAAGAAAAGGATACTTTAGGGACAATTTTGAAATTAGAAGATAATCAAACAATTTGTGACATTGAATTTTTTATATATGATCGGTCAATGTTTTAAGATAAGCAGACAAATGTTTTGTAGTATGTAACATTGTAAGTGTTCTTTCTTTCTTTCTTGAGCATGTTTTTGTTTAGGTTTTTGTGTATGTTTTACATTTTGTTTACTAATTTTTTAAAAAATTACAAAGGAAAAAAATGACTTAAAGGCTCAAAGCAACAACAACAAAAGTTCAGCAGGCTTACTCACAGGTAAATGGGCATTAGGGTTGCCAGACTGAAAACTAAAGATGGCTCCTTTACCTTTAATGGTTGTGCAGAAGTGAGAATTTTCAACTGGTGCTGCTTCTCAGACAACCAGGTAACAAGCAACACTTGCTGAAATTCCCTCTTCCATACAGCCATTAAAGGGCCCTCTTCCGGTTTCAATTTGTTCACAAATGTAGTACATGTGAAGAAGCAGAATTCTTTGTCATTCAGAAATCAAGAGAATCCAACTTTATTGTAGTCTTTATTCCTATTTAAAAGCAACGTCCAATACTTACAAGTGTTACATTTTTAGATTGCAAATTCCTCAGCCAGTATGATCCCTGGGAACTGCAATTCCCCCCCCCCCCCCCCAAATAGTTTGGATCATACTCTGTATCTTTTCTCTTGGAACAGCAGTAACACTGTAACTTCTTTCCAACATCAAAGAAGAGGTGGATACACCAGTGGGCTTGCAATCCCAAATTCACTTCATTTGTCACAGACCACCTAATAGCCACACTCTTAAGCAGGTTAGGTGAGAGCTTAAGTAGCATTTTAAGTAGGCCAAGCAGTTTGAATTGCATCCCAAAGAGCCCAGTTTTAAAACGTCCTGAGGTGGAAAGCTGGGAAAAAAGAGGATTTATATAAAACTGAACTAATTTCATACAGATTCTCCCACAAATCCTTATACAGTACATCTCTGGATCTGATTTTTGGAGCATATATTTCCTGTTTATGTTTTGTCCCATTCTCACCTTTCCACCCGCAACTTTGTTGAAAAACTTCACACCACTTCAGTTGTGGATACATTACATGTGGATAGTTTTACACTTCACAAGTGCCCAGAGACCATCTCCCATCCCCAGGATCATGATAAGAACTTTAAGAAAATACCCTTTTTCGACTAACCTCCTCCCCAAATTCCTCAGCCAGCATGACCGCTAGGCATGCAGACTAAGGGATTTGAGGAGGTGCAATTCAAAGAAGTAACATCTGGCCCTCCTGAAATTCTTACAGCTTGCTGAATTCTCTCTAGTCCTGTCTACATATTAAGTAAGGTTGCAAGAGGGAAAACTGGAGCCTGTGCTTGTAATGGTTGTAAAGAAGAGGGAATTTCAGCAGGTGTTGCTTGTTGCCTGGCAAATAACACCTGCTGAAATTCCCTCTTCCACAAAACCGTTAAAGCTACAGGAGCCCTCTCCAGTTTTCAGTTTAACAACCATAAATCAGTTTTAATAATAATAATAATAATAATAATAATAATAATATAAATTTTTATTTATATACCGCTTTTCCAAAGATCAAAGCGGTTTACATAGAGTTTAAAACCAATTACAAAACACATAATAAAATAGCTAAAACCAAGAGCACTAAATGCAATATACAATCTAAAACAATCATTCAATCAATCAATAGGGTGAGGTAGAGAGTCAATGGGATCAGAGTACACGACTTCATTTTCCAGGGGGGAAGGCTTGACAGAAAAGGAAGGTTTTAAGCCTCTTTTTAAATGTTTCCAGGGGGGTGATAAGATGGAGCTTGTCGGGAAGACTATTCCAGATTTGTGGGGCCGCTACTGAGAAGGCCATCTGGGAAGTAATAACATATTTAGAAGGTGGAATTTCCAACAAGTTCTTCCCGGTTGTTCTGAGTGTGCAGGGCGGATTATATGGGGATATGCGGTCCCTCAAGTAACTTGGGCCCAAGCCATGTTTTAGCATCTAAAGTCATAAAGCATGGAGATGGGCATGCTCTATCCATGCCTGCTGCCCTAGCCTAGAACTCTTTTCTTCCATGGGTTTTAAAGCATAAAAATCTTCTAACAAAGCTTGACTAGGATCTTTTATCCAAGTTGTGTATCCATAAGTGGATTTAGGTATGTGGGAATTAGAATTGGTCAGTTTCGTAACATCCATATCCAGTAGAGGGCTACTGTTACATTACTACATACTTTTACTATTGAAATGTTTTACTATTTTTACTATTAAAATGTTTAGTAATACTTTACTATTAATAATAATAATAATTTGTTTTATTTATATACCGCTATTCCAAAGATCATAGCAGTGAACAGCAAGTAAGCTAATTACCAAGTAAGCTAATTTGCCTCCAACAGTCTGGGTACTCATTTTAGCGACCTCGGAAGGATGCAAGCCTGAGTCGAGCTTGAGCCCTTTTGCTGGTCTTGAACTCGCAACCTTGTGGTTTGGAGTGAATGGCTGCAGTACAGGCATTTAAACACTGCGCCATCAGGGCTCCATTACTATTGAGCATGTTTGCTGGTGTCCTAGTATGCATCTTCTCAATTCATTAACAGGTATTCTTAGCATCTCTGCTATTTAACTAAGTAAAGTTATATCAAGTAAAAGGTGATATAAGATTCCAATGCTCCTTTGCTCCTCAGCAAAATAAGTAAAATGCAGTGTTGCTTGAAAAATGTCGATATTTGATACTACAGCTACCAAAATTCTCCGGCTGGTATGTCCACTGGCTCAGGGATTCTGGGAATTGTCATCCTAAAAAGTAAATATTCCAAGCTCTGATCAGAAGACAGTTTTGTTTTTATAGCTACAAATGTTTTAGGCTTTCATTTTAATAATAGTAAATGTACCCTATCTTTTACCATTATTAAAATGAGAGCCTAAAACCGATTCTCAGCTCAGCCATGAAACCCACTAGGTGACCTTGAGCAAGTCACATGCTCTCAGCCTCAGGGGAAGGCAATGGCAAACCTCCTCTGAACAAATCTTGCCAAGAAAATCCCATGATAGATTCACCTTAGAGTTGCCATAAATCGGAAAGCATACATAAGACTTGAAGGCACACAACAATGAAAGTACCTTTCAGGTTATCCTTACTATCATTACTGATGTTATTAGAGGAATAACTCATTTTTAACACTGATATTATTTTCCCTTGAGTCTTGAGCTGGATTAAAAATCTCACTATATATTACATATTTTTAAAAAGAGGCCCTGGGTGGAGTAAAAACCTCTCTCTCTATAAGACATATTTTAAAAGCCTATATATATATATACAGTATGTGTATATATATATATATATATATATATATATATATATATATAGAACTAATGTACATGTTTTTTAAAAATAGCAGAGAGACTTAAAAGGAGATCTGTTTATCCTGCTGTATGGACCACATCATGTGGTCCTGGACAGGCTAGTTCAGGGCCAAGATTTAATCTGCTTTGCTTCAAGTGGGAAATACACAAAGATCAAATAAGTTCAAATGTAGGTCAAATATCCTTCAAAAATTCTTTTGATTTATACAAGCAGGGAAATGAGGTTTAAGAAGTGTGATTATGAAAGGGTTACTACAAACACAGCTGCACTCGTACACTTATATCTGAAGCTTTCTAAAGTGGGGGGTGAGTTACAGAAAGCGGGAAAAGAGGGGGGGAGAGAGAGAAACTTTGCGACATCTATATTAACCTTTGGCTGTACACCAAGGAAGGCCTGTAGCGAGATGGAATGCAAAGCAGCCTTTCCAATTTTTAACACAAGCCAGGTTACAGCTGCAAATGCCTACCCCCCTCCCGCCCATTGCATTCACTTTGCAAAGTAACTCCCAAAGGGCAGATCTCCCCCCACCACCCTGACTTCTTTCCTTTTAAACTATGAGCAAATGAAGACTCTCATGCCAGAGTGCTAAAAACCTGTTATCAAGAGGGGCAAAGAGATAGATATGGTTTTCCTGATTCTGAACACTTGTTCGGGGGGGGGGAGGGAGGAAAGGAAGAGGTAGGATGGTGGGATACAAAATCTTATACACACACATATATACACACACATGCAAAGCCAGATGGTATGAAGTAAACTGAAACTCACAGGCTCCTTAGCATCTTCGTTTACATGAACCCAAAGCTACTTTTGCACACACTTTCCAAGAATGACTAATTTTGCCTATTTTTTCCTCTCTCCCCTTTCTCTCTCTCTCTCTCTCTCTCTTTCCTTAGATTGTCAAGCAGCTAACCAGAATTTTAGAGCTGTCAATGAGGCAAGCAGGATTGACAGCATTTTTCGCTCAGACTGGGCCCCAGAGCAAAAAAAAAAAAAGGGGGGGGGGGAGGAAACAAAAACAACACAGGCCCAGTCTTACCAGCAAGTATTTTCAGTAAGGAGCCTGAGCAGGTGGGAGGGCATCCCCAGCTCTCCTTTTTATAGAAGATCTGTGCAAATTAAGTCCATGGAAATTACAGGGCTACCTGGCCAGGGAAGTGGGGCAACACGCAGTGGCTTCCATTTTGATCCTTTCTCAGTCCAGAGTTGAATTTGCCAAAACAAAACTCAAAACTAAAGGGACAGAAATGGTTGGTCCAAGCAGGCTCTGATGGGAAACAACAAAGTTAGACTTCCATATCCACTGATTCTTTCTACATAGATTCGACCATCCACAGTTTTAAAATATTAAAAAAAACCACATAAATTCCGTAAAGAAAATCTTCATTTTGCTATTTTATATAAGAGACACAATTTTACTATATCATTGTATTTAATGGGACTAAAGCATCCACAGATTCCAGTATCCACAAGAGATCCTGGAACCAAACCCCAGTAGATACCAAGGGTCCACTATGTCAAAGCAATATTTTGATTGTTTTGATGCAGAAGTCACCACTGGAGGGTAGTGTAAGGACCCTCTCATTTGCATTTATTTATTTCTAAAGTATTATGAACATATTAGTATTATCTAAAAATGAATGCATGAAAGATAAAATAATTCAGCTTCCTTGAAAACAAACCTGAATTTGTTACTAGATGAGTGCCAAATATCTCACAGAAACCTGTACAGCTGGAGGTGATGAAGTTTCTTTGGAATTGAACAGAGGCCATGCAATAAGGGTCATGCTACTGCTGATAGGTGGAACAAGTGTAATTAACCAAACCCAATTCAGCCCCATTTGTAGGCATGTGTGTGCACAAATATACACGCTCATATTTACACTCTCTTTCCCTCACTTAAACACACACAGAGGGGCAGCTGATGGTTTCTATGTCTGTGGAGTTGTGGATCTATCCTGAGTTTTACTGTGAACTTTAACACTGCTAAATCAATTTGGGGCAGAGAACACATCATCTTGGTCAGTGCCTTCAAATTTCAGACTAAACCCTTAGAAGGAGTCAGCAACCCACTGTGCACACACAAACCCTTGCCAACTGTAGTGAGGCTTTGAAAAAGTGACAGGATTGTAGGTTTTTCACTTTGGGGAGCACTGGGTTAGCCCTTCCCTTCTCATGAATCCTTTCTCCCCAAATAATTTGAGTGTTTGTTCTCTTTTCTTGTAGATCACTTTTCCATTACATGGCACTAGGGCTGCCAGGCTGAATACCAAACAAGGCTCCTGTAGTTTTTAATAGTTAACAGATCCTAGAGAAGGAAGAGGTAAAATTCTGCCAGACAGAACTATGCTGCCTCTTCACACTCACCTTACTCAGGCCCGTCTTTCAGATGAAGCATCTACTTCCAACATGGCCATTTAACAGCTGGAGGAGAGAAGTATCCAAATAACCAGACTCTGTTGGCACACAGAAATGCACATCCACCTTGATTGATGTGATTCCCAAACTCTGGTCCTCCAGTTGTTTGGACTTCAGGTCCCAGAAACCTC
This sequence comes from Sceloporus undulatus, assembly GCF_019175285.1. Lineage (NCBI taxonomy): Eukaryota > Metazoa > Chordata > Lepidosauria > Squamata > Phrynosomatidae > Sceloporus > Sceloporus undulatus. The sequence continues at coordinate 20,273,174 of NC_056525.1, read as the reverse complement.
ATCTTGGTCTGGGATTATGGGAGCTGAAGTCCAAAATACCTGGAAAGCCAAAGTTTGGGAATCAATGAGATACTAGGGCACTGTCCCTTATGTAGGTATGCAGGAACAGCCCCCGTTGAATAACAAAGTATAAGCATAACAGTTTCCCCTAGTACTAAGTCTCTTAGTATTAAGTACTAAGAACTGTGTCATGAGTCTCATTAATGACTAGGGTTTGCTCAATAAATAATCTCTAAACCAGGAATGGCAGTTTTACAGCACTCCAGATCTGCAACTTGAAACGTTCTTTGTTATTGGCTTTGCTGGTTGATACTGCTGGAAGATGCAAATACCTGAAGGGTGATACTGATTCTCTGCTCTAAATAAATAATAAATTTAATCCTCAGTTTACACCCAAAAAAATTAATCTCGCATAGGTGTGCCCCAGTGGTGTAGTGGGGGGTGGTGGTTGTTACTGTATCAAGTCATTTCCAATTTATGACGACCCTAAGATGAACCTATCACAGCTTTGTCTGGGGCTGAGAGGGTGTGACTCGCCCAAGGTCATCCAGAAGGCTTCCATGGCTGAGCAAGGAACTGAACGCTGGGCTGTATTCTGCAGAGCAGAAATAATATAGTTTGACATCATTTTAACTGCCATGGCTTATCTGATATGCTTGAGAAGTGTTTTGGATTTTGGTTTTTGGGGGATTTTGGCATATTACCATATACATAACACGATGGGACTAAACTCTAAATACAAAATTCATTTCTGTTTCATATACATTATATGTACATATCTGGAAAGTAATTTTATGTACAATATTTTTAATCATTTTGTACATGAAGCAAAGTTTGTGTACACTGAACCATCAAAAAGTAAGTGTGTCACTATCTCAGCCACCCATGTGAACAACCTTGGGTCTGGGAGTGTTTTAGATTTCAGAATTCTGGATAAGGGAAACTCAGCCATTACTGTATAAGTAGAAGGAAAACTTTCCATGCATGATTGTATGTTGCAGGATCCACCTGTAGTGCAACCATAAGCTGCATGTGAAAATTCATTTTCAGCTTTGAAATATGTGCTGGCACCATACAAGTATTCAGTGCTTCATCAGAGAAAAGCAAATTTAGTAATCTGGGCTTTTGAGGAAAAAATACATTTGAAGGAATTTTAGGTGCACAGTTTCTGTGCACATTTGTGGAGAAGTCATGGTTCACAATATAAAGCACATAACAGCTGCATATCCAAATGAAGGCCACCAAAATGGTGAAGGGCCTCGAAACCATGCCCTATGAGGAACGACTTAGGGAGCTGGAGATGTTTAGCCTGGAAAAGAGACCATTAAGAAGTGATATGATAACCCTGTTTAAGTATATAAAGGGATGTCACATTGAGGATAGAGCAAGCTTGTTTTCTGTTGCTCCAAAGAACAGGAGTCAGAACAAAGGATACAAGCTACTAGAAAAGAGATTCCAGCTCAACATTAGGAGGAACTTCCAGACAGTAAGAACTGTTCAACAGTGGAACACACTCCCTCAGAGTGTGGTGGGGTCTCCTTCTTTGGGAACTGGATGGCCATCTGTCAGGGATGTTTTGATTGTATATTCCTGTATCACAGGGAGTTGAACTGGATGGCCCGTGTGGTCTCTACCAACTTTATGATTCTATAAACTATCGAGCACCAATGGGCCTGTAAGCAATGGTGTTTCCTTCCCTGTCACCCACCTCTTCCTCTTTGCTACAAGTCCTAGGTTTGCAGAAGTATGAAGATATGGGGCCTATGTGGTATAGTGGTTACAATGATGGATCCAGATTCAAATACTCAAACAAGTGGCCCCAAAGACACTGCTGAATGTGGTCTAGCTACCCTTTCTCAGTTATTATAATCTTCCAAAGGTTTTGTGAGGATACAATGGGAGTGGGGATCAGAGGGTCATGTAGGGCACTTTGAGGTATGTGGGGGAAGGCAAAGTAAGACATAAAATAAGTGGAGTCCTTATGCACACTATGTATTCAGTGTTCCATGAATACATGGATTCAGTACTATGAATTCAGTGTTCCATGAAGGAGCAGGATCTAATGCAGACTGAAGGCTGAAATCTTCACTCCAAGAGCATTATTACACCACAGACTTAAGCTGGTTTAACAACAATTTGTCTTTGGCAGGGAATCAATGGCAGGTGAGTAGAAAAAGAGATACAATGATGCCTTCTCCCCGCCAAGTCTTTTCTGCCATACTTAACCACCAAAAGTTTGGAAAGTTAGCCAAAATTAATTGGTTTCAAGAATGATCAGTCAGCTGCAAAAGTTAATTCATTGTTATTAATGTTAGTAGTAAAAAAAATGTGTTTTGTTAATTGTGCCTTTTGAAATAGAAAACATGGGAAGATTGCAAACCAAACTTCCTGTTCCAAGTAAAACCTTGAGAGTCTGCACACCAGAAGTACAGATTCAGGCCAAACCTTCCCAGTCTACACACCAGAGATCTTGTTCCATGCAAAATCTTCCAGAGCTGCAAACCAGAACTTATTTCATTGCAAAATGTTCCCAACTACTTATCTCCAACCTCCAATTACACACTGAAGATAAGGACAGGAAAATAAAGAAATATTGAGTATAACTCCTTATGTTATGCCAAAAGAATTATGAGAATGGGCTTTGTTAAGTTAACAGCAAAATGTAAAGTTGTTTCCTCTCCTTTTAAAAAAACTCAACAAATTAACGCATTATATTAATCTATTATTCTGAAGATCTGCTCCTCTAAATTCTGCTCACATAAAGCCCTTCTAGCTGCTCCATCTAGAGCTGTGACAGCCTGGGGACGCAGGGGACAGAAAAATTCAGAATAAATGTTTTCACTGTGGTTTCTTTCCCACAAGTTGAGGGGGTTTTTTGGGGGGGGGGGTGAAAAATGATTTTAGAATATTTTCTTTTAAAATGATGAAGGAAATGTTTAAGACAAAGTGTTCACATTTTTTGCTGCCCCAAAACCATATTTTAAGACTATACATTGACCCCATTGACTATACACTATCAGATCATTACATTTTCTGGTCTTGGGTTGAAGCCACACTGCAGAAATAATCCAGTTTGGCACTCCTTTAACTGCCAAGGCTCAGTGCTATGGAATTCTGGGGTCTCTGACAGAGAAGACTAAATGTCTCACAAAATCACAATTCCCAGAATTCCATAGCACGGAGCCATACCAGTTAAAGTGGTGCCAGCTTGGATTTCTGCAGTGTGGATGCAGCCTTGGTTTCCATTTCTCTGTTCTTTATGATAATTATGTTGTGTGTCCTTGCCACTACAGAAAACTAGTGGATAACTGTTTTTAAAAAATTATGTTGTGTTTTATGGTTTCTGTTTTTATTCTGTCTTTTTTCCTCTACTCCTCATAAAGTGACAGATGTAACAAACAGTAAAAATATTTTTCTGAATAAACTGTACTGTTGCAATACCCATCATGACAACTTTATGCCAAATCAAGTAAGATATAATAAATTTTATGTTCCTAATGTTACAAAGTGACTTTCAACCTGTAATGGCTGCTAATATTGCATTCTTCAATTGTTCTGAAAATATCCATTTTTTCCATAAAAGAAATAGGAGATACACCATTTTTTCCACATGACTTAAGCAGCTTTAATAATTTAAGGTGGCTTCAAAAATTGCAGAAATTTTACATCTATAGCCACAATCTAGCAATGAGCAGAATCCCACCCATATCACTTGGTCTCCATGTGAAGAGTCAGTAAACTTCTGAGTCCAAGGAGAAGGCTATTCTTCTCATATCTTGCCCTTCCTTAAGTTGCCTAAAGGCACCTGATGGACCACAATTCAGAGAGCTGCCCAAGACATTGCTATCTGAAGCAAAGAATGGTGCTCATCCATTTACCGAAAAGTATCCAAACTGGGAGTAGAATCATTTATTCTTCAACACTGCTGAGGGAACAGCTTTGGCAATTACCTGTAACTAGTTACTGGTTTATAGGTAACAGGAGTGTCATGAAACCACAGTTCAACTGTTCAACATGTTGTTTTACTGATGTAGCACGTAATAGCATAACACTGGTGTAACATGTAATCACCAGTAATTTTCAACCTTTTTAAAAAGGGCCTTTTTGAAACATTTTGGCAAGAATTTGGCAAGTTATATGCCTCTCCCTTGTTGAACATAATTGGCTTATTTTCCTCTCAAAAAGTAGGGGGGGGGGAATAATAGAAAAGGAAAGACCGTTAAACACTTTTTTTCAAACTTCCAATGAGTAAAAGGAACAGATCAGGGTTTTTTTTAACACTGTAATGTGCAATGAGAACAAATTACTTTTTAAGAATAGCTTTCCAAAATCTGCTTAGGCATGGTAAAATGCACCGGCCTTCATGTTCTAAAAATCCTGCAGTTATCTCCTTCTCCTCAATACCTGCTGCCTGAGGCAGCTATCTCACTCTGATCTCCCTAGTAGTAGGACTTACCCTTATTACTCAAAAAATAGGCTTGCCCAGAGCCAGACACAAAGAAAAAATAAAGGTGGGATTGGCCAATTTACTTACCTTCCAGAAGACATTCAAGTCCTACCTAGAACCCCTTTCTTTCCACAAACATCTATTCACTCTGTTGTACCATCCCTTGACCAAAATAAAATAAATAAAAATAAAAATGAGATATCTTATGTTTTTCAACCAAGTGTCCAGATCACTCATAGCTTTCCATCAATCCCACAATATAAATTCTACCTCACCACTGCAGACTAACCAACTTCTGCTTCAAGAGATCACTGGAGGCTAAATCACTGGAATAGAAGCCACAGACTGCTGACCTGTTATTAGCAACCTATTAGAGTCACCATGGACTCTTTGACTTGCATTTACTGTCCCCCCCCCCCCAAAAAAAAAGCAAGCTAGTGCAAAGCACTGCATTGGTACTGGTTTGGAGTGTGGGGGATTGTGTGTGTGCATGCATGCCTTCATGTCACCTGCTGACTTATGGCAATCCCATGTTCAACAACAAATAAATTGCTATTTGTGCCCTTTCCCAATCACCCAAGTGGTAGAGTCACAGCCATCATTATACACTCAAAAGGAAAAAAAGTAATATGTATTGCATTTTATTATTTTGTTTCCTCTAATGATGGATGATTCAACAACTTCCTACACTAAAATGAAGAGCTACACATGCTGGGAACTGTTTAGTGTTGTGAGAGGGCAGGATCTCTCAACAGGAAAGTCTCAGCACCTCGATCAAATTAATTTCCCAGGATTCTTTGGGAGAAGCCATCATAGCTGAACAGACAAAAGAAAACAGGAGAGGTTTGCAGTGCTGAAAAGCACTTGGCATGGCTTTACCCATTACAAGGAAGCATGCAATTTCTTAAAGGTAGCCAAAGAAGGGAGCACTTGCGTCTCTCCTCTGCAGCTATCCTTGGTGGCCTTTCACATTAGACAGTCATAGCACTATGGGCCCAAACAGAAAGGCCAAAATAAAGCTGCTCCAGGGCACTTTGGAGGTATGCCGTTTAATGCTGTATGCTACCTAAGAGGCCGGAAGCTGCGCCAAAGCCTCACTCCAGTCCTAAGGACTGGTGTACAGCTTTGGCGCAGCTTCTGGCCTCGTAAGATGTGTGTGCCATTTAAACAGCATACTTCCAAAGTGACCCAAAGCAGCTTTATTTTGACCTATCTGTTCGGGCCCAAAGATTCCATTTTAACTGCCATGGCAACTTCCTATGGAATCCTTTGTAGTCTGATTGAGCTCTCTGGCTGAGAATGCTAAATACACCTCCCTACCTGTAAGGATTCCATAGGATATTGCTTCTGTAGTTAAAATGGAATCATAACACTTAAACTGTCTAGTGTGAAAAGTCCCCAGGAGAAAAGAATGGTCAAGGGAACAGCTGGAAGGCTGCCCTGGCAGGAGGGTTGCTACTTTTACTACCTCAGGTAGTTTTCTCATTCCCCCAAAGCGAACCAGTCCTGTTCACAAGGTAGTCATGTCCTCAGAAGGTCTCCCTTCATACGTTAACGCATAAGCGTGAAAAGTTTTTTTAAAGTATCACTCACTCCTTTTTGCCTTTCATTGTTGTTGTCTTTTTGCATCTTACAAAGGCACTCTGTTTCTTTTCATAAAGGATCATTTGTTTCAATTCCAAAATCTTTTAGATCTTTTCGCCATCCCTGCAGAGCACACCCAACTAGCACCTCCCTGAAAAACTCATTCTCCTGTTCCCAACAGCCAGGCATACAAAGGGGAGAACAACACCTGATAGGAAACTACCTGCAAATCAATTAATTTGTATTCATCTGTTGCAATTCTTGTGGTTTGCATTTATGATTTTCTGCACTTTATTAATTCAGCTTTTTGAAAAACAAACAAGTCCTTGCAAAAGTTCCTTGTTGCTAAATGACACTTTCTCATTACAATGTATTTTCTAGAGTTAATAACACTTCCTTGCTGCATTTGTTTGACTTATGTAACAAAACCCTACCTGGGAAATATAATGCCCACAAGGGTATCACTTACAGAACCAAGGCACACAGTTTAATACCGGCTGCAATTTTAAAAGTTCACTATAGAAAGCCTTCATTTTAAGGTGGGGCATTCACCCCACAATAGATCTTTCCATTTTCACCCTCAATTGAAATCTGTATGTCCAAAAGCAGGTGCTGTACTTGACTATAGAGTCTGGTTAGCAACCAATCTAATTCATTAAGAAGTCTATAAACAAGCCAGCCTTTGTGCCATGAAGATGAAAGAAAAGCAGCTATAATGGGATGAAAGGTGTGCGCAAGGATGAAGAAAGCTATTATGGATCTATGTCGTTTCTTAAACTCGTCCTGGCATGCACTGTTGACAAGGGAACAAAACCATACAGACAAAACTCTCAGAAGTGCCTTGTTGATAATAGTTCCACCTGTCTACGTAAAAACTATTGGATCTTGCCTATCAACTTACAAATGACTGCCCATGCTAACAGCAGGCAAGTACAATGGAAGCATGACTTCTTAAAGAATACAATTAAGCATAATAGCTTTTCCTAATCCAAGCCATGGAAGGAGGAAGGGTAAAACATTCTCCAGTGAAACAAACCCCGCACCGCAAAAGCTAGCACATCAGGAGAAAAATTTCAGCCTATCACCTGCACCTGACACATTGTTTCTCTATGTTCAAGGAATTTTTCCATTGAAACACACTACCTATGAAAATTTGACCAATTCCTTGTATATACTGGCCATATGTAGGGAGTGTGACCCAATACAATAGAAATGCATAACAATCTCAAGACTAATCCAAAAGAACTTTTCTGCAATTATAATAATAGTGTCATTGGGAATCTAGCCAAGCATATGTTAGCAATGGAAGGAATATTATTAAAATATTACCGTTAACAAATAAAAATGGGACCTGGTTCATGGTATATGTGCTTGTCTTGATTGCTCTTCTTTAGAGGCAGATGACTCTCCAAGAGCAATACAGCTAGTGGGACAAGGGCATTTTATTGTTTCAATAAATCTGTGAAAGCTTATTCACACATACATACCATCACCACTTAATGGTACAGTCACGAAGCAGGGAACATATATATGTGAACCACTTCAAAGATTGCATAGACTGACTACCTGTAACATACAGATGCTGCTCCATTTTTATTTCACATGCATATATGCCACATGTATAAACAGCTGCAATCTAGTTCCCGTGGCTATCGGTGTAGCAATAATGTACTTTGGTCTGTGAAATGTACCACAATCTTAGATTTCAATGTGTGTCAGGCATTATGCATGAGGGAAGAGAAAGTAGGCCAATCCCACCAGGCCTCCCCTAAAGGAACTGAGCCCTTCCCAGAAGGCATCTGGCTCCATCCTGGCCTCTGAGGGGAAGAGAAGAGAGGCCAATCCCATCAGGCCTCCTCAATGCCATAGGACCTATCCTTAAGAAACTGTAGGTGTCACTCCAGTCCATCTGCCTTGGTACAGGCCTCAGAGGCGGAGAAGAAATGCTGGACTTGATCCCCTTCCCCACCACCATTCCCTTCTCCTTTTGTGTCATGTCTTTTTAGATTGTAAGCCTGAGGGCAGGGAACCATCTAATTAAAAGATTGTATGTACAGTGCTGTGTAAATTTACAGCGCTATATAAATAAAGCTTAATAATAATAATAATAATAATAATAATAATAATAATAATATGGGCATGTCCCTGCATAAACCCCATGAAATAATGGGCTTGGTCCAGTAGGCACAGAATCCTTAATAAAGAGGTGGTGTGTGTATACAAAGTTTTGCTTTAAAAAGAAAAAGAAAGAAGTGGAGCTGTGGAACAGGAATGTAGATCTTGGTTCAGGTAGTGGAACTTAGTATTTTGACTTAAGTAGTGGAACTAAAGTTAATGGCCAAGATCTGACATTGCCCAGTATAGTGTAAGAGTTCTGCAGGTGGAGCTCCTCTACAGCTCCCTGCTCAACACTCACAGGACCCATGGTTTTGCCACAATAGACCTCCTAAGTGGCTATTCCATGGTTGATGGAGAATGGGGTGCAGGGGAAGAGAATCTGAGAAGTATCTGGCTATGACCAAGAGCCACACACAAACTGATACTATCTTATACCTGGTTCTCAGCAAAAATGTCACCTGTTTGTCTCTGGCTTTGGGACACAGCCATCCAGATGTTTCTCCAAATCCTCTGCTCTTCCTAAGCAAGGATATAGCTGGCAGGGGGTACCACACCACAATGATGACTTCTGGAAAGCTTTGGTCATTGCAAAGGATGGAAAAGAATACCCACTTCCACAACAACAAAAGATATACACAAGCTTAAAGTTGACTTTATATATGTCACTAACAGGATCCCAGTCAAGTAAGCAGGAGGGAACAGGGGGGCAAGCTCTTTGTAATGGCATTATGTACTATTTTAGTATTATATTTTAGAATTTTAAAGTTCTTCCTTTTACAGCTACCAGGCTCTCTGTGTCAGAGGCATTTCAAGAGAAGGTTATGGGAGACAATATTTTTCTGATTCCTACATTTTGGGAGTGAAAAGACTTGTAGGACACTTTTTACAATCAATTATTCTTTGCTGAAACATGGAGCATAGGGAGGGATAGGATCCAATTTTGGGTGTGTTTGTATTGTGGCTGAGTTTTTTAAAATCCTTGCTTTAAAAAATGGAAAATCCAACCTATGCTTTTAAGCAGTTTTGTTGTGGTTTGGCCAGTTGAGGGTTGATTTTCACACCCCACAAGTGAAATTTAGAGGATCTAGGAGTTTTAGAGGTGTCATGGAAGAATTGCAAGACTACAAAAAGAGGTTCTGGGATGCACTTTTCCAGGTGTAAAAAGTTAGCCCAATAGAAACCAAGTACACGTGCACTCAGTGGCACCAATCCTTTCATCTCTTAAAGAAGATTGAAGGATGAATCTGGAAACCTGGCTCATGCATAAATTAAGTCCTACATAGAGTGGCAAGCTATTTATTGCTAGTTAACTGGCTAACCAGAACCCTGTACAAACAAAGCAAAATAACCATTGTGCCAATTCTGGGCTCAGAATGAAATTTTGAATCAACACACACATGCACACGATTTTCCATCAATGCATTTGTTTCCTCATCCAATATCATTTTTTTAAAGTTGCACTTGGAAGTGATGCATTTTTGTCCTTAAACCCTTTACAGTTTAGTGACTGGAGTCTTCCAAAACCACCTTTTGGTAAATATCATTCCTAGCTGGCCATTAGGACACTCAAAATATGCAGTTCATATTGCAGTAGTGAACATAAGCCAGGCTATTATGGTTTTAAATTGTTTTTAAATTTTAATTTTAGACATTTTGTTGTTGAAATACTGTTGTAATCCTGGTTCGATCCATCGGGAGAGGAGGGAAAATAGAAATAAAACTTATTATTATTATTATTATCACTTGTACTATCACTTCATATTCAAAGGGTGTGTCTCTTCAGGCTTATTAAGAACCCCTTCTGATCTGGACCAAATTGCAATGGGGGAAAGGGGATTGGTTTTCAAGCTTCCTCTCTTTTCTGAACTCTCTTCGGATTTGGTCTGGATTCATAGACATCCAATCTGTACATGTGGTGGTTCCAGGGGCACATGTGACACAGTCTAAAAACAGATACAGAGAAACTAGTACCTATAATTATATATTTAAAATAGAACGTTTGCCCCTGAGAGTGCTCTCTGCATGCATCCAGCCAAGTTTATGCAGACCCATAGCAAACAAAGAGAAATCCCCATTGGACGATGGTATCCCATTAAAAAGGCTCAGCCAACTGCAAGCAGAGAAGTGACAAGTTTCATCTCATTTGCATAAACCCATCCACATGTGCTGACCAAAAGAGCACAGGCTGGCAACCCAGACTCAGCTCATTAGAGAAGGGTCGCAAATGAGGATTTGCTGGAAGTACCTCTCTGGGGTTGTTAAGAGCACAGTCCCACAACCCACTTATTACAGAATTCCCCTCTTGATCCAAGTAAGATGCCTCTACAGTCCAGAGGCTTGTGAACGGCTGTCTGAGAAAAGTGGCTCTTTCAAGCTGCTTAAATTCTGCTTCTGTTGTGTCTCTTCGGGGGAGTGGGGGAGTCTCCTTTCACCAGCTGCTGCTTCAAAACTGCAATTATTCAAATGATTTCTAAGCCACTTCATTTGTTACACGTTGCAGGCTGTTGCCATTCACGTACCCAAGTCTGAACTGGTTTTGTATGGAGAAGCAAGGGAGAACAAATGAAGGGAATCCCCAAAGGGAAGTAACTACTCCACTATGGGAGCCAGCCTGGACTAAGACCATCTCTGAGACCAGGGTTCAAATCCCAGCTCACCCACAGAAACCCAATAGGTGATGCTGGGTAAGTCATGCAGTCAGCAACAGCAAACCTCATCTGAATAAACCTTGCCAAGAAACTCTTAGGACATGGTCTCCACAGGTTGGGATCAACTTAAAGGGACAAAGATGCCTGTCAGGGCATTCAGCAAGCAGTGGAGGGAGAGGGAGATGGAGTGGGATGAGAAATAACTTCTAACTTACTGCATAACAAACATATCTGAACAAGTTCCTGAGCACATCCATAAGATCACACTAATTTGGATTCATTAAGTTAGGATAAACAATATCACATAGCTCATCACCACAGCTGCCAACACAGTTAAGAACCTTCTCTAATTCTTAAGACCTCTTGAGGCAGAGCTGCTGCTCTCTCTGTTTCACTGTATGTTATAGGGTCTCTTTTCCAGGTGAAATGAGCCTATGGTACCATCATACTTCAACCTAAGAACCCGGAAGAAGATTAACCATCCATTAAGAAGCCAAGCCCTCCCTCCAGTCCATCTCCCTTGGTCCAGGCCTCAGAGGTAGAGAAGAACTGCTGGACCTCATCCTCTTCCCCACCACTACTCCCTTCTCCTTTTGTGTCATGTCTTTTTAGATTGTAAGCCTGAGGGCAGGGAACCGTCTAATTAAAAAGATTGTATGTACAACACTGTGTAAATTTACAGCGCTTTATAAATAAAGGTTAAGAAGAAGAAGAAGAAGAAGAAGAAGAAGAAGAAGAAACACTACTTTTCCGCACATTATAAATAGTTAGAAGACTCCTGCTGTTCTGCACCATCGTGGTTTTATTACCTGCAGGCTCTAACCTGCAAGCTCTTAAAAGAGCAGCAAAATAATACATTATCCACTTCATTTTTAATCCATACTCACTGAAGAAGGCTTCAGGCAAATATGACCAGTTGTTGCAAGTATGAACCCCAGTGGAACATAGTTGCTAAAGTTTAATTGCTCTGGTTTTTGAATGGACATAAATTATGATGCATCCCGCTCATATTTATTCATACATGAGAGCAATAGTGCTGATTTCCACATTAGCACGCATAGGACCAAAGCCTTAAATTGATGATATTAATGTCCACTCTGCAGGGTCCGAAAGGGAGGTTGGGGACAGCCATAGTCAAGAGCTTTGGCTCCTGAAAAATTTCACAGGTAGCTGTCTTTTAGACACGTGCTCATAAGGAAAGGCAAATACTTAAAGATTGCTCAGCACTGACAGACTGGCTGCTAAATTAATGATTCTCACACTGAGGGACAGCTTCATTCTTAAGCATGAAACATGCCCAAGAGAAGATGCCAAGTTACAGAGAGGGACAAGATCCAAAAACAGGTGAATCTTATCCTTCTGATACCATTCAAGACACGTGGATACACCACAATCCTCAGTGATTCACCCTGGATTTGCATTGGTGACAGAACTACTCCCTCACCTGACTTGTCCTAACACCAGTTTGAAAATTCACTGATCCATTTGAAAGGTGGTGTCAGAAGAGCCAGAAATGTCATATCCAAGTCCATATATCCAAGTGTCTTTCCAAAATGTCAGTGCTGATGAGGCCCTTGATCTACAGATATTTGAACACAACACAAATGGATGGCACACACATAGGGACACCATGCTATGGACCGGGCGCACACTGCTGTCCAGGTGGTTGGCACTGGGTTCAGAAAAGCAAAACAATTTTAGAATGGTGAGTCCAAGCATTTGAAGCACTTTGTATCAAACCTTCCCTGCAAGAAGCTGCGCCACACCCACAACTAGAGAGTCCCAAAGGTGTTTAAAGATGGGTGTTTGTTTTGAAAGCATGGCTTGTGCCTCCTGGGTGAAGTGGCAGAGCCTCAGTGCTGGCACAGAACAGGAGGGAAGCTAAGGACGTTATCAGACAAGGGAAAGTGGAAGTATACTCCAATGGCATTCCGAACGCAATCATGAGTTTAACGTTATGGCATGATAGACCACCACATACAATTTTGGGCAATGGGAAGTCAGTCCGAAGGGAATTCAAATGCACGTAAATGTGCTGAACTAGTGAATTCATGCGAATGAGTTCTGGCCCCACTTTCTTTTCATTCGGAATTAAGAGGAATTCCTCCCCCGGGATAAACTCCTAAGAAATAATAAGGATATTTCAGAATGAATCCTACCCGGCCACTTTGTGTCAAGCAGACAAAAAGGCTGCTGCTGCTGCTGCGTCTGCTTGAAAGGGCCCTGGGCAAGGCCTCCTCCCCTGGGCCTCTCTGGGGCCATGTTAATGCCGGGGGGGGGGTCACTTTGGGAAATGGCTGCCAGGATTGCCCCCCTCCCCTGGCAAACCTTCCCACTTGGGCCCCAAGGCAGGCCTCCACCTCAGGGAAACCCCACAGAGTCCGGGGTGCCAGTCGTTCGCCTGCTCCGGGTGCCAAATCTGGGCATCAGCCCCAAGTCATGGCAAGGTTTGCCCTGAAGGCACTAAACACCTGTCAGCGCCTGGGAAGGCTTTATGAAGAAGGCCCGCCCTCCCCCCCCCAAAGGCCCCGGGGAGGGGAGAGGGGAGCTTCCCTTGAGGCTCTCCTCCCCCCAAAGGGACAGACTCCTTGAAAGGGACTTTAGCCCCAAAGGCAGACTCCCCTGCCCCCCCCCGCGCCCTCCCCCCCAAATAAGAGACCGGGTCATGCTTTTCTTGCCCAAGAGAGGCATCCTTTTCCCTCCCAAGAGACACTTTTAGCGCCAAAGAGAGCGAGACTCATCGCTTGAAATCCCAAAGACTGGCTCCTGCCTTTCCTGCCCCTGAAGTGCCAAAGCCTCGCCCTCTTTCCCCCGGGCGAGAGAGCGAGAGACTGACCCATGTTGACGAAGCTCATGACCATGTCTGCCTGGGTGAGGAAGGCGCTGTCCTGGAGGCTGGCCAGGGGGGGCCCCTGGGTGCTGAAGAGGGCCTTGTAGGGGTAGGAGTAGCCGCCCTCCAGCCCCCGCGGGCCCTCGGCCCCCAGGCTGGCCCCTCCGGCGGCGGCCGCCTCCTCCTCGCCGGCCATGGCGTTGTAGAGGTCCAGCATGAACATGGGCGCCGAGGCGCTGTGCTTGCCGCCGGGCTGCAGATGGGGCCGGGGCCGGTGGGGCAAGCCCAGGATGGAGAGGATCTCCCGCTGCATCTCCCGCCGCTCCTGGCTCCGCAGACGCCGGTGGATGAAGCTCGAGTGCACCTCGTTCTCCCCCGGCAAGTCGGCCCCGGAGAGGCCCGGCAGCAGCAGCAGCAGCAGGGCAAGGGGGCCCCCCGGCAGCCCCATGGCCTTCCCGGGCGAGGGGCGAGAGAGAGAGCCGGCAAGGACTCCTTCCTCCTCCTCCTCCTCCTGCTCAGGCCCCCCGCCGGCTGCCCTCCGGAGCCCAGCCCCAGGCCAGCATGGCAGGAAGGCAGCCGAGGGAGGGTTCAGGGCCAGCCGGGCATCCCAGCAGCAAAGGCGCCCTCCTTCCCTTCCGACGCAGCTTTCGAACTGGGGCCCCGCGCGAAGCGGACGGCGGAGGGACTGCCGCCGGCAGCCAGAGGGCGGAGCTGGGGCTGGCTTGCCTGGCTGCCTGCTTGCCTTCTTTCTTCTTCTCCCTCCCTCTTCCCAAAAGGGCCCCAAAGGCTGGCTGCCTCCACACTGCAGAAAGAGCCCGCTTTGGCCCCTCTTTTAACTCTTTGGCTGGCTCCAGGCTATGGAATTCTGGGAGTTGGCTGTGGTCGCGTGCCTTCCTCTCCTATACTTAGCAGCGCCCCCCCCCCCCGAAGCGAGTTTGGTTCCGAAGAGGGCTGCCCTGGCCTCCTCTGAGGCTGAGAGAGTGTGACTCAAAGCCCGAGGGGGGCTTCCGTGGCCAAGCTGGGACTCGGACCCTGCTCCCAGAGCCTCCGAACCCAGGGCAAGGCAAAACTTCCACAAGTGACCCAAAATAAATAGACAACAACAAATTGTTTGTGGGTTGGAGGGTTCAAAGAGAGCTGGGGCTCCCCCCCCCGGACTCCACAGCCCCTTGGGGAAAGAGTTCAAATGCTCCATCCGCACTGGAGAAATGACCCGGTTTGGCAGCGCTTTAACTGCCCTGGCTCAAGGCTATGGAATTCTGGGAGTTGGCGTTTATTCTGGGCCCGGAGCGGAGCACCCAGAATTCCCCAGCCTGGAGCCACGCCACTTCCAGCGGTGCCAAACTGGATTTTCTGAGCAGTGCGGATGCAACCGAAATCGGCAGGCAGAGGGGACCTCCTAAAACAAGTGCCAGTACTGGCCCCTAGAGAATCGTTTATGGATTCCTTTGTTGGGGTTCAGTCTCTATATTCTCTGTCTGGAAGTGTTTCCCATGACTCTCAATGGGCAATTCTCTAAGGCAAGTATGCTTTCCCTATGGGCAAAGAGTCGTGTCATTTGTAAGAGGGTTCTTGCGGCCTTTTTGGAAATGGAAGGTCCTTTCACAATACAGCACAGTTATAGCGGTATGATTCCCTTTTTGACTGCCCTGGCAATATCCTGGCATATAGGGTTTAGGGAGGGTGCAGTACTTAAAAGTTCTTCTGCCTCAACAAACTCCAGAACCCTAGGTCTCTAGCTTTTTAACTGCCCCAGCTCCATCCTATGGGAGCTGTAGTTTCTGGGGGCAACAGAGCTCAGATAAGGAAGGCTCTCAAAGTGACAAACCCTCACCTTCCATTGCCTTGAGTCCCAACAGTGAAAGCAGTGCCTTGGGAAACCTATCATAGGTTTTCCCTGCCAAGTTTTATTCAGAGCGGGGAGGGTTGCCTTTACTTTCCTCTGAGGCTGAGACAGCATGACTTAATGGGCTGGGAAGACTGGGGGAGATTTGCATCCAGCTCTCCCAGTGTCCTAGCGTACAGCTGTTGTTGTTGTTGTTGTTGTTGTTGTGTGCCTTCATGTCATTTCCGACCATGGATTCAAATCTCCCCTCCCTAGTCTTGCAAACCCACTGGGTGGCCTTGGACAAGTCATGCTCTCTCATCCTGAGAGGAAAGCAAAGGCTTGCTCTGAACAAACCTGTCATGATGGCTGCGTCCACACTGGCGAAATAATCTTGTTTGACACCACTTGACCCACCATGGCTCCAGGCTATGGAATTCTGGGAATGGTGGCTTGTCTACAATTGGATCCTTTCTGCAGTGTGTTTTGGGCCATAGTGAGGAAAAGAAGTTGCAGCATAAACTACAGCTTCTTTTGACTCTATTCCTAAAATGCTCAACTGGCCTTTTTAAAGGTACTTGTTGCTCTTTGTTGCTGTGTATATTCAAATCCTTTGGGACTTATGGCAACCCTAAGGCAACCCTATCATGGGGGTTTTCTTGGCAAGTTTCTTCAGAGGGGTTTGTCATTGCCATCCTCTGAGGCTGAGAGAATGTGACTTGCCCAAGGTTACTCGGTGGGTTTCTGTGGCCCAGAAGGGATTCAAACCTTGGTCTCCAGAGTCCTAGTCCAACCTCAAACCACTATGCCATAGTGTTTTGAGGTTGGACTAAGTGACTATGCCATGCTAGTACACTGCTACAGATTGGGGGAGTGAAGATGATTTAGGGAGTAAAGAAGATAGGATTTCTTACTTGGGGAGGCAATGCCTCAATGGTATACCCCCCAGCTACATTTCTTCACAGGTGAGGTTGAAAAAGGTGCTAAGCAGATCTTTTTCAAAACACACACACACACACACACACCGGGAGTGGGGGACAAGACAGCAAACTTTAATTAAATAAGTAAGACTGCTTCCTGACAGGCTTCATAACTTTAGGCTAAGAATAACAAAACCTCTGGTGGTCATTTAAAGAAGTAACAAGTTGTTGTATTTGGCATAACCTTTCTTAGGCTGCAGCAAAATGCAGCTAATGAAGTGGGCTGCAGTCCACTAAAGCTTATGCCAAAGAAAACTTATTAAAGTGCTACAAGACCCTTCCTCACTTTTGCTGCAACAAACTAACACAAGTACAGTTCTTACTCTTTCCCTGGAAATTCACACTTAAAAGCGGGATACGGAGTTGAGTCTGCCATGGTCGCCTTAGTCAATGATCTCCGTCTGGGCATTGACCGGGGAAGTGCGACCCTGTTGGTGCTCTTGGACATCTCAGCAGCTTTCGATACCATTGACATCTCAGCGGCTTTCAATACCATATCCTTCTGGAACGCCTGAGGGAATTGGGTATCAGGGCCACTGCGCTCCAGTGGCACGAAGGTGCACGATTTTGGAGGGGAGAACTGTGTGTATGTTGTATATTTAGGGAATGACAGAGATGGGCAGAGGAGATACTGGTGGCTTCTGTTGCCCTCCAGAATTTGCTGCCTGAGGTGGTTGCCTTATTTTGCCTAATAAGGCAGCTAGCACCAGCTCCTCCAAGGCCTGTTACTAAACCTTAAAGAGTGAGATCACTGCATCATGGAGGGCAATACTGTCATTTGTTCTGCAGCGTCTGGGGCAAAATAAAATAAAATCCAAGCCCTGACATCTTTGGTGTGTAGAAATTATGCAGCCATTTCTACAGCCCCGAGGGCTGTTTCTGAGTGAAGAAAATTCCCACCAAACAAAAAGCCTTTAAAAATACAAAACAAAACAACCCACAACTCACATCTTGAGGCTGCAATTCTTCTCTAAAAGAAAGTGTGCCACATCCCTTCACACACACAGTTTGTTTTAGCAACAACAACAACAAAATATTTTTTAAAAGTAAACTTCCAGTTATTTCTGTTTCATTTGGAAAAACTAGTGCAACTCCTGGAGGCGCTATATGTTAATGTAAGGACCCAGAGCAATGGATGCAAGCTGCAGGAAAAGAGATTCCACCTCAACATTAGGAGGAACTTCCTGACAGTAAGGGCTGTTCGACAGTGGAACAAACACCCTGGAAGTGTAGTGGAGTCTCCTTCTTTGGAGGTCTTCAAACAGAGGCTGGATGGCCATCTGTCGGGGATGCTTTGATTGTGATTTCCTGCATGGCAGGGGGTTGGACTGGATGGCCCTAGTGGTCTCTTCCAACTCTACGATTCTATGATTCTATGATTCTATATTTGTTTATTTCTGTCATAAAACAAAGATGGGGAGCCTTTCTCCTGTTAAGGGCTGCATCACCTCAGATAAAACCTACAGCGGGTCAGGATTTGCATTCCAGCAGTAGGAAGGACCAAAACCAAAAGTAGGTGGCTATGACTTTTGCTTTAGCTACTTTGGATTACAGACAGACCATCTATCTTCCCAGTTTGTGCACAGTTTCTATCCATTGGCTTTGTAATTCTATAGCAAAGCAGGACAGAGCAAATAACAGAAGTGACCCACTCTGGAATCAGTGAGGGGACAGTCCTCATTTTGGAGAAGAGAGAAGAATGGGAGAGAGCTGGCTGTCCAGACTGAGAGACCCTGATGACCATGTTTGGCTCATGGTCTTTAGTTTGTCACCCCTGTATTAAAACCTGGGCCAGTAAGTATACAAAATATGTACTTTGTGTCCTGGAGTACAGTGAAATTTTAGATATATAAATACTACAGTAAATTGAAGAAACAGACAAAAATCCTGTCATGGGTAGCCTTGCCATATCACTGCAATTTAGACCAAGGGCAGGAAATCTCTTTCAGTTGAATTCAGCTTTAGAGTGGTTTCTGGAGTTGGAGTCCAGTGACCAAGAAAACCCGCATGATAGGTTCACCTTAGAGTCACCACAAGTCATAAACAACTTAAAGGCACAAACAACAACAACATTCCAGTGATTAGCACGACCCTAGGCAAACAGAGACCCCAGATACCAGCAAGGTTTAGCTGGAAGCTCTTATTGTCGGTAACTGTGCCTTAGGAAATGTATTTTGACAGGGAAAAGAGCCATACAAAAACTGGAAAAACACCAAATGACTTCCTACTAAGGGAAAGTAGGTGCAGCCCTTAGGAGTGGCACAGAAGGCCAGCTTGAGTTTCCTCATCCTGGTGCAAAACTTTTTCTATAGCTTTAGTTTCATGGCATCCAGAAGACTTAAGGTAAAGTAGTTCTTTTCCTGTCGGCAACATTTGGAACAGGCGGCCTCCAACAACCATCTTTGCAGCCCACTGATGCCCTAAGTGGGGCAGAATTAAAATAGGGTGTCTGAACCTAGAAGCCTCCAAGAGCAGCAGTTTTGCTTTGGGAGGGGGTTGTGGCTGCCATCATCCAATATACCTACACCAAAATTAGAAAATAACTGTCTACCTGCTTCCACTTTTGATTGTTTTCATTTTTTAAAAAAAAAATTCTGGGTGTGGTACAATCTGTGATAAAAAAATTGATTGCTAGCTCTGCTAAAGTTACTTAATATATATTACCTTGTTATTACAGAATATTACAGAATTACAGAATATATATTTCCTTATTATGAAAATGTACTTGATGACAAAGAACATGCCCATCTTTTTTTTTAACTGAGCATACAGTGATGCCAACCAGTTCCTTTTAAACCTCCTCCGCTCCAAGTTTTACCTTTCTTTAGCCCACATGTTTAAAGACTTTCAAATAACTGTTGTTATGAATTAAGAAGCTGAGTGGAGGCCAAGTTCAGCTTTCACCACAAGTACTCATGGTGAATATATCTGCAGGCCTATAGGAAAAGCCTCACTTGCCACAGGACTAGAGCTTGAAAACTTTAGGTTTTTTTTTTGGACTCTGATTCCCAGAATCCTGTATCTATCCATGGCCTATTGGGGAATGAGTTGTAATTCAAAAAAGTAACTTTTCCAAGCTCTGCCTAGAAGGGCATGATGAAAATGGAAAGGTAGTTGAGGTAGTGAGGGGTAGCTTCAAAATTATTACAGCCTGATGAGAGATTTCTCTCCCCCCAAAGATGTCTGATACATCTGACAGCTAAGAACCATAGAAACACCTTGTGAAGATTTCTTCTGCATCTGTAATCATATGGTAGCTGAAAAAATCATTTCCCTGGTGGGGAAAAAAGGTTACATGGAAATATTGAAGCAAAGCCAGCTTGTGGTTTGATAGGGAACAATTTAAATTAATCAAGATAGTGAAATAGCTTGATACCAACATTGTTAGCTTATGTCACAGCATGATCTTAACAGTTCTTGATCCACCCCACCCCACCCACGTGTGCTTGTTGTGTCTTGCCTTTGATTCTGGTATAGACAAAACTGAGAATCCATGTGTATCTTCTGCTATATTTCTGTAATCTTGCCTCACAGATAGAGGACTTGATTCTGATTTCGGCTTTTGGGAACTGCCACAGTACTCATACCTGAATTTACACAGCTTCTGACAAAGGAGCATCTTTTCACAAAGTCTTTTATGTCCACCTAGGACTTATTTTCCTGCAAGTTTTCTAGCAGCATCAGAATTGGGGATATGGTGACAGACACCTTAAGAAACACAGACTTTCAGTGTCAGGTTGCAGCAGTTTATCTGTATTGAACAATGCAATAAAGTTTGAGCTGGAAAAGAATGGGATTCTGTTGTTGCTGATCCTACTATAGCTGCATGTGCCTACTTACAACAAACATGGTAAACAACAGCTGCCTCCAGAATCCCTTAAGAAGCATGCATGAACAGGAAAAAAGAGCGGGGGGGATGCAAATTTAGCCTGCCTCCCCAGCTGCTGCCGCCACCATCTCCTGCATGTTAAAAACAATAACAACATAGAGCCTTTAAGTCTGACCACCA
This sequence comes from Sceloporus undulatus, assembly GCF_019175285.1. NCBI lineage: Eukaryota > Metazoa > Chordata > Lepidosauria > Squamata > Phrynosomatidae > Sceloporus > Sceloporus undulatus. The sequence goes on along the minus strand of NC_056525.1, from coordinate 20,252,733 downwards.
CAATAAAAATCATAGGAAAAGTGGAGAGTGGACAAAGAATATATATATATATATATATATATATATATATATATATGGATGCATTTTGGAAGATGTGTTCAAATGGTCTCTGGAAGGTTCAAGATCTTTGTTTACTTATGCATGGCTTACCTGACCTGATCATTTTATTTCATGTTTGCATATTGTTAGTTTTGAATCTTTTTTTTAAAAATGTTAAATTGTTCTTCTTTGCAGTGTAAGGAATCCACTTCTCTTGTTTCTCTGTTATTTCTCTGGTACCAAATTTTCCTCTGGTATCTGTTGTTGTTGTTGTTGTTGTTGTTAAAGAAATAACACCAAGGAACACGTCTATTTTGTTAACTGAGGTATTCTTGTACATGAAAAGCACTTCTGTTCTTCTAAGAGGATGCTTGTGCTCTTCCCAGCAGAAGCAGTGTCTATGTTGTGATTTCCTACTACTGATTGATGGTAGGCACTACTATTGCCTCCCTTTTAGCCCCAGGCATGGGTGGACACACATGGTCCTCAGCCTAATCAAAGCTTGGAAGTTACTTTTTTGGCTACAGTTCCTAGAACCTCCCTTCCCAGTGGGGAATTCTTAGTGGAGGACTTCATAAAAAATAACCTTTACGGAACTCTGGGCTCTAGTTTCCAAAAGTGTTTGTCAGCTCCCAGTTTAGATCTCTAGTGAGAAGACTCTTTCCTCCTCTCTGAAGTAAAAATAAAAAGAGGAGGGTGAGGATGAAGATGACAATAAGGATCACAATAAGGATGAGGATGAGAGAGAAGGTGATATCCAAAAGACAGAGAAAAAGAAAAGATGGTATGTGTTGTGACAGGTAGGGGAGAGATGGGGAAAAGAGAGAGAAAGGAGGGAATGATGAGTCCCACTTTTGGTATTACTCCATCCACACCACCACTTTCATTCCTGCCCATAGTCACTTCCAAATGCAGACCTTAAGCAAATGCAGCCCTTAAGAGAAGAAAGGTTTGGCACCTCTGGCCTAGAGAGGCAGTATTTATTTCTCTCTAAGAACTCTGGTCAGCAACATATTCTAGACGAGGAAGCTTTCTTACCAAACATTACAACAATCTGGCTGCCCTGTGCTCATTGTGATGACTTACCTATAGGCCAATATCCTCCTGAACTGAAGAGAAAAATTGCACTTCCCATGCAGAGTATATAACACTAGCTAAACTAATACCACTGAGAGCCATAATGGCATAGCAGTTTGAGAGATGGAGCATGACTCTAGAAACCAGGGTTCATATCCCTGCTTGGCCATGGAAACTCCCTAGGTGACCTTGAGCAAGTCACATTCTCTCAGTCTTAGAGGAAAGCAAAGGCAACCCCCCTCTGAACAAATCTTGCCAAGAAAATGTCATGGTAGGTTCCCCTTAGGGTCACCAGAAATCAGATATGACTTGAAGATACACAACAACAACTCAATGTCAGACACGTAATTTCATGTGCTTCCAAGTCCATCTCTTAACTGTTACATGATGTGCACCAAAGATTGAAAAACAGTTTTAAAAATGTGTTCAGTGGGAGTTTAAATCAGTCAGCATTCAGGAAAGTGGGTTGTGGCCATTTTGAATGGAAGAAGTGTAGTGGAGTCTCCTTCCTTGGAGGTCTTTAAGCAGAGACTAGATGGCCATCGGCTGGGGATGCTTTGATTTGGATTTCCTGCATGGCAGGGGGTTGGACTGGATGGCCCGTGTGGTCTCTTCCAACTCTATGATTCTATGATTCTATGAACACATGCAAGGGTGGTTCCTCTAGCCAGTTCCCTTCTCATTTTCCATGACTGTGAGGATGTCGCCTTGCAAATGGAATGAGTTTGGTTTGTGTTGCTCCAGAAATTATAACACAAAACAATTTATTCAAATTACAACCAGAGAGATTCCGCTTCAACAGTAGGAAGATCTTCTTGAAGATAAGACTTGTTCAACAATGGAACAGACTGTGTTGAAAATGGTAGACTCCCCTTCATTTGGAGGTCTTTAACTAGTGGTTGGATGGCCATCTCTCAAGAGTGTTTTACACTTGTCCCTCCACATTTGCGGATTTTACTTTTTGGGATTTGATTATTCACAGATTTTATTAAGTACAGTAGACCCTTATTATACGCTGGGGTTTGATTCCAAGATCCCCCGTGGATAACAAAATCTGTGGATGCTCAAGTCCCATTAAATATAATGACATAGCAAAATTGTGTCCCTTATAAAAAATGGAAAATCAAGGTTTGATATTTGAAATTTATACTTTTTAAAAAACATTTTCAAACCATGGATGCTTGAATCCATGTATAAGAAATTCATGTATAAGAAGGGCCGACTGTATGTTCTCTCTAGGAATATCTAGCTCCTCCAGTGCAACTCTATGGTCAACTTTAACCAAAACTTGCACTGAAGGACCTTGAGATTCCTAGAGAGAACACTCCACTAGGCAATTGTAGCTCCTCCAGAGCAATTCTATGCTCAGTGTCTGGCAGATGTTGACCATAGAATTGCACTGGAGGACCTAGAGATTCCTAGAGAGGTGTTTTCTCAGTTAAAAATACACTCATCCCTCCATATTTGCAGCTTTGATATTTGTGGATTTGATTATTCACGGATTTGATTAAGATGTTCTCTCTAGAAATATCTAGGTCCTCCAGTGCAACTCTACGTTGACCACAGAATTGCACTGGATGACCTAGAGATTCCTAGAGAGGTGTCCTCTCCGGTAAAAACATGGTGTTTTTGTTATTTGTGATTTTTCCATATTCACGGGGATCTTGTGCCCCTAACCCTAGCGAATATGGAGGGACAAGTGTATAGTGTTTTTGTTTTTTGCAGTTTTGCCACATTCACAGAGGTCCTGTGCCCCTCACCCCAGCCAATGTGGAGGGATGAGTGTAATTGTGTATTCCTGCATGGCAGGCATGTTGGATGCCCCTTGTGATCTCTTTCATCTTTATCACTTTATAATTCTTCTGCAAAGCCAGACCCTTTACATGTCCTTCTTTCTGAATCTTGTTGAAGCTGATTGAAAGAAAAATTTTGTTCTTGTTGTTTAAAATTCAGCTCATACTATGCACATGTGTGCTGATGCACATCAAGTATTCTCTTTGGGTGGGGAGCTAGTGAAATATATACAAGTTTTCCCACAAACGTGCCAACTCTACCTCAGACTGGAGCCTGACATCAGCAAATTTGACAAGACTTTCGTCCAACCTTGTCAGTTTCACTGGTAACCAGAGCTGCAGGAAGGTGATGAGGGTGAGACAGGCAGGCTAGTAATATCAAAAGGGGAATTACATCCTGTCAGGCTGTCACCAACCGCATCGTGATGGGATTGCATCCAAGTGTAGCTGTACATCAATGTGAGCCAGCATTGTGGGGAGGGAAGTGTAGAAATGTCTTCTTGCTCACTAGGATGTGTGTCAACAGTTAAAAATAGGAAAATGTAACTTCCTAAAGAAGATGTACTCCTGGGCATTAACTGCAATGGAAGAAGATTGATATATGATAATTAAAACAATTGAAAATGCGCATGTGGTTTCATCCCGACTTCATGAAAACAACAGCTTGTGCAACATAATGTATTTGTTATTTGTATATCCCATCTTTCTTCCCATAAGTTCAAGGTCACATACATAGGTTTTCTCTTCCCTACTTCATCCTCACAACAACCCAGCTAGGTAGATCAGGCTGACAGACAGTAACCAGCCCAAGGTGAATTTCATGGCTTAGTGGGGACTAGAATCTGGATCTCCCAAGTACCAGTCCAGTCCTCTAACCACCACATTGAATTGTTCTGGATGGTGCCATTTCCAACCTTAGAAAAATAAATGATACAACCTTGCTTAGTTTTAAAAAACCAAACAAACAAACACATTTCTCTGCATGTAGAAATCTAGCTGGGAGAAACTTGGGATAATAAATAAATAAATTGGTATCATTACTGATATTCTAGCAGTCCATCTGAAAGGATTTTATTTTTCATGGAAGTTTTTAAATACGACACATACCCCCATTTTCAAGTTTGAATGTCTGTCATACTAACATATTATTTATTTCAGGGGTATACTGGTCCATTATCTCAGCACCCCAAGCCTGGAAATATTATGTTTTATAGCCAAAACCAAGTGTCTTCATAGGAATTTTGTAACCTGTGACGCAGCCCTTAAGCTGGAACCCTATGCACATTGGCACAGGGATAAGCTATACAGAATACAGTGCGGCTTCCAAGCAAACAAACTGAGCCTGTTTACTGATTAACTTTTCAGGCTGACATGGTTTTAACAGTCTGAGCCTAACTATGTTTACGCAGGACTGCTTTTTATATAAGGGGATTTTGCCTGCCATACTACGTATCTGAATTTGTTCTCTCCCTAATACCTCTGGTTTGAATTAATTGGATATATCCCCCATTTCTCTGAAAAGCCCCTATGCATCACTTAGCGTGTATTTGAAAATACCATTTCTCTCACTGCAACCTTTCATGATTCTTCATGTCATAGACTACTATGCAAAGTCTTGTAATCAGGTCACAGGTGGCAGAAGCTGAAGAGTTCATCTGGCATAGCAAGCTTGTTATGAAAGTGGATTATTGGAAGCACGGCTGGGTCTAATTTTTCTGTCCTCAAACTGTTGTGTGTTATTGCATTTAGCCATTTTTATCCCAATTTGTCCCCCAAACCCTTGATTTGCAGGTGCATTGGCCAGGCTTCTTGATAAAAATTGACTAAAAAGCTGGCAGAAATTAGATCTCAATGGAGCTCACAAGTGACAAGTGCAGTTAAAGCTTTTAACAAAGTACCTTTGAGGGGTGGAGAACATAAAAAAGTTAATGGGAACTACACCAATTTCTTTGTCTTTCTCTGTGTGTAATGAGTCACTAGGGTTATCAGGTGAAATAAGCAACAGGGATCTTGTCTCTTTAATGGTTGTATAGAAGAAGGATGCGCCTGCTTCTATAAAACCATTAAAGACACAGGGAACCCTAGTAAGGGCCACCATTTTCTAGTTACTTTGTAAAAGCCATTTAGGGGTCAATTTAGAGATATTTTTAATGGAAAATTCCAAGTTTTATGCCACTCTATTATTAATCCAAAGGATTTTTCTCAAAAATAAAAGGTAACAAAAAGTAACATTTAACATAATGACTGCTGCAATGAGCTAATTATTTAAATAGTGTGACAATATATTACTTTTAAAAAGCACTGAATCTCTATCAAAAATCAGAGTACAAAGGTAACTTTGGCGGGTTACAGACCACCCGTTTGGGGCGGCCTGCACCCGCCCCTTTCCCCACTGTATCGGGGCCTCAGCAGCCAGACTGGCAGCCTCCAAGGCCCCGATCTGCCGCTTTGCAGGCCGTGGGGAAGTGGCAAAAGGCCGCTTCCCTGCGGCCTGGAAAGGGGTGCCCTTGGGGCTTCAAGCCCCAAGGACACCCGGCAATGGCGGGGAGGAGGAGAAAGGGACCACTTGACCTCTTTCTCCTCTGCGTCGCTGGGCAGAGGAGCTCCTTCTTATGCCGCAGAAAGGGTGCTCTAGGCGCCCTCACGCGGCGCAGACATCACGTCCGCACCGCCTCATTTGGAGGCGGTGCAGTCGTGACGTTGTAATGCCGGCGGTCGTGTGGAACGGCTGCCGCCATTTTGTACGGACTCAGTCCGTGACGCCCCTTTCTAACCCTAGCACGGACTGAGTCCGTCTTAGAGTGCCCGTCTGTAACGGGCCATTCTTTCCTTCTCAATTAAATTTAACTCCTTTTTAAAAAATGTCTTGTCAACAGTGAACACTTGATTTCTTTGCTAACAGCTTTCTAATCATTATGGGTGCTATGGGTGCTGACAAATAATTTTACAAATGGTGGCTACAGCCCAAGGTCTTATCTGGTAGCTTTTGTCATGACACTTAGTTGAAAATTAAATCCACTTTATGCCACTAGGGTTCATCCAGAAAAGAAAAAAAGTCTCTAGAAATATCAAGAGTTTCCAATTTATTTTGGAGTTTATCACACGGGAGGAATTTCTCTAAATTTCAAATGAAAAGAAAGTGGGGCCAGAATGCATTCACGTGAATTCTCTAGTTCAGCGAATTTACGTGAATTCGAATTGTGTTCAAACTGACTTCCCATTGCCTGAAAATAGCTTGCCATTGCCCAAAATTGCTTGTGATCACCTCTCACGCAATAACGTGAAACCCCATGATTGCGTTCGGACTGACTTCCCATTGCCCAAAATTACATGTGGTGGTCCATCACGCAATAACGTTAAACCCCATGATTGTGTTCAGATTGTCATTAGATTATACTTCCAATTTCCCTTGTCTGATAACGTCCTTTGTTCTGATTTTATCTGCATATTCACAAGTTTGCATACAAACTGTTTCTTGAAGTATCCTGGGTTTCTTCTCTCTCCCATCCCTTGTGTTCTTCCTCCCCACCATCCCCCAAATGATAATGTGTCACATTTAGACACAGGCAACATTTCAGAAATGGTTTTCACCTGTTGCTCCAGCACCTTCTTTATGATTTTTCAGGAGTTATAGGCGGTTTACAGACCACCCCTTTCTCTGACGGATCGGGGCCTCAGCTGCCACAGCGGCAGCCCTAAGGCCCCGATCTGCCGCTTTTCCAAGTCCCAAGGACACCCCATCACAGCAGGGAAAGGAAGAAAGGGGCCACTCAGCCCTTTTATCCTTTGTGTTGCTGGCGCAGCCGTGTAAAGGCTGCACCAGCAACACAAAACCCAGAAGGAGCTCCAAAATGGAGCTCCTTCTGGCGCTGCGGAAAGGGCACCACAGGCACCCTTCCACGGCGCCAGGACGTCACATCAACGCCGCTCTGTTTGGAGACGGCACAGCTATGACGTCCTAATGGTGGCACCCATGTAGAATGGGCACCGCCATTTTGTATGTACCCTGTATGTACTAGGGTTGGGGGCGTCTGAAAGAGACGCCCCCCGGGCAACCCTAGTACGTATGGAGTACGTACTAGGGTGCCTGTTTTTAAAGGGCCAATGTCAACGTGCTCAACAGCTTTAGCAACATTACACTAGTTAGACATTAGGATCATTCTGTTTTGGTGCAAACATTCCTCCTTTCTTCATTTGATCTCTGTTAAATCAGTGTCCTGGAAACAATAGCATTGCCTACTGGGAGTGGCTATCTTAGCTAGTTCCAAGACAATACAAACAGTGAATTTCCAAAATAAAACTGGCTTGTACAGGAACAAAACTTGGGGCTTCCAGAGACTTTTTTCTCATGTGGAGGGGCTCTAAAAGGCAATGGAGTACTGGTGATCTGAAGTCTCAGGGTTGAGACCATAGCTCAGTGGTAGAGCACATGATGCAAGTGAAGAAAATCCCCAAGTTGAGGCCCTGCCTCTCCTGCATCAATAGATGAAGGGTAGCATTCCTGGGTTTGTTGGACTTTGGCTCCCACCATTTCTCATCATTGGCCATAATGGCTAGGCCTAATGGGAACTGCACTAAAAACACTTTGATACTTCACTCAGTTCATGTGCTCTGATCCCAACATAGACAGTCTCAGATTATTTGAATCCCATGTATGACACATTCTATGTTGAATATGAAACTTGGATTTAAAAGTACTGCAAGGGATGATAAAACCTGAGCCATACCATTTAAATTTATATATATTCCCATTCATTAGCCCCACTCCCAATTTTTGGGCAGCTATGCCAGGAACAAAATATGGTAACAACAGTGTACTTTACCTGATGTTTTGCAGTCATGACAGCCAGTAATGTAAGTGAGGGAGTCAGAAGCCCTTGTCCTGACACACTCCTTGGAAATATTACCATTAAAGATTAGTGCTAGAATATAGCTCTTGTGAGTTGAGAAGTAAAATTCTGTGACTGTAGGCAAATCATGTAGCAACATGTGGCCACCAAGAAAGAGAGAGAGAGAGCCATAACAATTGTTTATTTCTCAATATAAGTCCAAGTAAGGGAGGGGCTATACTTCAGTGCTAGAACATATTCTTAAGTAGAAAGTTCCAAGTTAATTCAGCACTTGGCATCTCCAAGTAAGGCTGGGAAAAACCCATTTAAAACCCTGGTTAGCTACTGCCAACCAGTTGATAATACTGAGCCAGATTGACCAGTGGCCAAATCAAGGCAATGTTGTTTGTACTTGTTTTCCTTCCTTGCCTCTGAGGAAAAGGAAAGACCTAAGGGCACAAGATGAGCGAACTGAATTGTATGATTAAAGGGACTGGAAATATTTACTGAAAACTTGAGTGTCAAATTAGGTTAAAATATGGTATGGGGTGGGGACTCACACATGAATATCAGTAGAGTCTGAGCATGTGGTTTGAGAGCATGGTCCTGCTCAGACCATGAGCCATTGGAAAATATTCATTATCAGTTTGGGAGGAAATGTGAGGTCCCTATCAGACTTCCCTTCTCCTTTGTCTATTGGGAAAGGTTCACATGTGAAGGAAAGATAAGGTGGGCTCAGATCAGCCAACACTCACATGTCTTCCCCCACCTTTTGATACTGGCTCTGCTCTTTAGTAAGAGCACCTGACAGAGGCTGGCATCCTATTAGGGATATAAACATATGTACATTTCCCATGTGTGTGTGTGTGTCTTTTTCAGGACACTGCAGGGGTTGGTATTCCCTCCCTCCACAGCATGTAAATCCTCTGCCCCATTGCTGAACAAACCCAGAAGCCCACCCTCCACCTGCATGGTCATTCCTTGCTTTCTGGAGAATGGTCAGAATAACAGAAACATCTCCCCATAGCCAGATGTTAAGTGATGACATCAATACTGAAATCCACCAAGGTCCTCTAGAGGCCTTAGCCTTTCTCTGAGAGAATGTGATTTGCCCAAGGTCATCCAGTGGGTTTCCATAGACAAACTGTTCTCCAATGTTCTACTCTAATGCTCAAACCACGATACCACCTTGGTTCTCACGACTCCAGGAGACCAAAGTTCAAATCCCCATTCAACTATGGTAACCCACTGGGTGACCTTGGGCAAGTCATATGCTCAGCCTCACAGGAAGGCAATGGCAAACTCTCTTTAAACAAATCTGCCACAAAAGCCCCAGAATAGTTCACTTTAGGGTTGCCATAAGTTGGAATTTACTTAAAGGCACACGGTTCATTGCTACTGCACAAATAATCCTGGGAAATATAGGTTTGGTAAAGCAAAGATGCCAAGAATCTTTGCCAATATTTTGCAATTAGCTACTATGTGTTCACTTTAACTGCGATGTTTTAATTGTATGACTTTTTTTTTTTTAGTTTAGGGAAGATTGTTTTGAATTCTCAACCAGAAAGTCTTGTGTTTCATTAAACACAACCCCCAGGTTGCTATAGGCTGCTGCTATGGCAGTTAAAGTGAAATATATAATCGTGTACTGTGAACTGACTGTATGTCTTCAGATTATTTAAACTTGTAATCATGTTAGATATATTTGAGGTATAGACAATCCTGCTTGGGCTTTGCAGAAATAGGGTTTCTCTCATTCCCACCACCTTCAAGAGGCTCATTTGGTGACAATCTGAGTGACTGTTTCAGCTTCCAAACTGTAGGATTCCTTTCAAAGGGAGGTTAGGCTGGTCTTCTTCCTGGTGTCTTTCCACCAGCAGTCTGAGTTTTCTGATCAAACATGCTTTCAGTAACAGTCTGCTAGGAACAAGGATTAACTGATGTGCTAAACATTCCGATTTATTATTTATTATCCAGGTCTTTTCAAACTACTTTAACTTAATTTGTGTTTTAATATTTTAATTATATCTTAACATTTATAACTTGTTGTGTTTTTATTTTTACTTTTTAAAAAAATTATGCTATAGGCCACACTGGATCCCAGCTCTGGAAGAAATTAAGTAAGCAGATGAATGAAACTAATAGTCTCTATTTGGGTTGCCAGATCCCAAAGAAGACAAGGCCCACCAGCACTTTAAGTTATGCAGAAGATGGAATTTAAGCAGGTGTTTCTTGCTTGACCTCATCCTGGTGTGAAGTTAAAGGTGTACAAGAGGCAGCAAGGAGATAAAGTGGCAACCTTACTTGCACAGGATGCATGTATTGAATGCTGATATTCCCCAATCCTCGAGACTCATGTTTACAGCTTGTTATTACCATTAATTGATGTTGACTTCCTATGACAACCCTATGAACAATAGCTCTCAAGCTCACTCTGTTGTCAACTGCTCTGATCATATTTTGTAAACTCGGGGCTTCCTTGATTGAGTCTATCCACCTGTAATGTAGTCTTCTTCTTCTTCTTACTGCCCTCCACTTTAAGAAGCATTATCATCTTTTCTAAGGACTCATGTCTTATCATGATGTGTCTAAAGTATGATAGTTTCTGTGTAATCATATTTTAATTCAATTCAAGCACCCCATTTCAAGTGAACTGATTTTCTTCTTATCAGCTTTCTTCACTCTCCAGGTTTCACAACCATACATATGAGGAAACTGGAAATACAACTAGAAATCAGAACTACGATAGCATGGGAAATCCTGACTTATTGAGTGACACATATTTACACTAGAGGATCTTGTCTAGTTCCTTCATAGCTGTCCTTCCAAATCCTAGAATTCTTGACTACAGTCTCCATTCCAATTTTTTGAGTAAGCCAAATAATGGGAAATCATTTACTACTTCAGTGTCCATCATCTACTTTAAAATTATGCAAATCATCTATGATCATTATTTTTGTTTATACCTAGACTGATTTATTTTTACTTTGTTGTCTTTATGATGATGCTCTCAAAATTGCAAGAAAATATCTATTCTACCTAAGGCAGCTTCACCGAAGGCTGCTGGAGGGGGCAATACTTCTTTAACTACAGTTCCCAGCATCTTTCAGCATGCATGCCCTCTAGCCATGTTAGCAAGGAAAATTCTGGGATGTATAATCCAAAGAAATAAGTTTCCCAAGCTGTGCATCTTTGTGGTTAAAACTGGTGTGGGAAATGATTCTAGGCCATAAGCTTCCATGCAATAAAACAGTTTGCTGGGAATATTATAAACCCATGATCTCATCTCCAGAAGAGAGAGAAACCAGTTTTTCTGCCTTTCTTTTAGCCCTCTCTTACTCTCTTCCAGGATGAAGCAACCTGTGTGCTGGCAGCTGTTGCTTCAGATCCTTTCCAGAGATTACAAACACCCAGCCCAGTGCCTCTTTCCTGCAGAGATGCACTCAGGCCATACGACCAGATCAGCAGCTTTTCCTGTGGCGTCTTTGGAGTCTCATATTTTGGTTTCTTCATACATTGACTCTATGAAGTCTACTGCTACTTTTAAAAAATCTGTTTTTCAGCTATTAGTTCAACTATTTTTTCAGGCTACACATAGCAAGTGAAGTTGAATCCTTTAGGAAAAGGAAGGTTCTCGTGTTAGCAAAGTAATTAAATGTTCATCCTCCATGCACTCCTCTTGCTGTGATCTTGCATGCAAATTGAACAAGAATATGCCAAGGGCTCATTAGGGTCATCTACATGCAAAATTAATTCCAGAGGCAACAAAGAGACCTAGAGATTAGGCAAACTTGAGCAGCGAAGCAAACACAGTTGCAAAGCAGGTCACAAATAAGTGTTCAGAAGTTTCTAACTTGGTTTCCCCTGGCTAATTTCCAGAACAAACTTGCATTCCAAGGCTAACATAAAGTGTCAGTTTAATGAAGAACTAAATGCTTAGAAGCTGATGTTATAAAATAGGACAGGAAATATCAGTGTGAAGTGGCAAAAGCCAAGCTACACATTCTGTAGCATATTTAAATTATGTTACATGGAAAAAAAGAAGTGATAAGTGTTCATCAGTCAGCCTGTGCCTTTGTGCCAACAGAACACTGGAACTTAAGAAAGAGGTGCCTTGCTTTTTTAAAACAGGCAAGAGGTCAAAAAGTGGGACTTGTAACAAAACGTTGCAATGTGGAGTGCTGCTATTCAGTGTGCTGGCCAGCAATGTCATTTTCCTGGATACCTCATTACATATACACATGCATACCCAAACTTTCTGTTTCGTCACTTAAATAGCCAGTGACTGTTCGATGACCACTAAGCATGTTGTTGCCGTTGCTTTTCCTCCTCCTCTTCCTCTTCTTGTTCTTCTTCTATTTATACTCCCCCCTTTTCCCAGTCTGGGACTCAAGGTAACTTACAACACTTAAAAGAAACATAGCTAAACACACACACACACACACACACATCTCAAATACAAACTTTAAAAATATCATTAAAACCAGTTGAAAAAACATGCCTATGAAAAACAACAAATAAACAAAACACAGACAGTACAGCAGTCGTCAGGATTCACTGAACTGTCTTTATCCTTCTTAGGTCCCAGGACCCAAACCTTTGGTTGATTATTTTTAATCATTTGGGCAAGCTTCTTGATACCTGTTTTTATATTAGGATCATTCCTGGCTACATAAAAACCCATGCAGGGAGAATCAATTTGTATATAGGACTGATACCTTCATATTCTTCAACTGTCATGATTTGGCAGGGACACTTCCCATTAATTCTCTGTCATCCCACTTTTTCAGATACTTTTAAAATATCCCTATTTCTCTTCTTCCCATTTTCCACCCTTGTCCTCCATTTACTGCCATGGATACAAAGTGAATTCAAAGTTTAAAAGTAGTTTTGGGTCAGTTAAGTCCATAATGGAAAGAGGAGAGCATAGGATGGGGTGGATTTTTGTAGTCTCTCCTGGCTTGTGTGTTCTTCCTTAACAGGAATATTTGCCATCTTGACCACATTCTGATGTTGTATGGCCACATATGTCCTAGTTTTCATATCTGAAATGAGAGTATATTATTTTATACTTTGATTTATTATCAGCAGAAGTAGAAAAAGTCAAAGACTTCCTATTTTGTTTTTGGTGGGAAGGGGAATGAAGTCCTGTAACTTTGCTATATTTGAAATACAAGGGAGTAACTACTTCAGCCAATGCTCTTAAAATATTCCTTTGCATGTGCCAATTTAATCCCAGACAAAAAGATTGGGTCCATATCCTCTCTGTTTTTTTTTATCCCTTATGAAAATCTGAAATTATCCTTCTTCAGGTACCTGAAATATACTTGAGGAGTAACTAAGCACACCCCAGTTACAACTCCTAGTGAAGAAAAATCACAAACCCTTCCTCAATCCCCATTTTTTTGTTTGGATTTGAGACCTTACTCTTTCTACTGCCTCTATTCTTCCAAATGAAACATTTTTGCCCTTGGGATAGGTGTTGCATTTAAGTTATTGGACGGTTAGGTTTTTGTGGCAGCATCCTGGTTTAGGAAACCACCTCTGTGGCTCTAGATTCTTCTATCTTCTTTGACATCTAAAAGATCTGTGGGAACGACACAAGCATGTTAATAGGTTTATGGCAAAGCCAGCTAATTATCACAGGAAGGTATCTCTTTCCAGCTCACAGCACTGTGAGAAGATGTGTTGTAGACCAGTTTGTCAACTGACAAGGAAAAAAGTTCACTAGCCTGCTCTTTAGTGTTTGAGAACAGTATTGTCATTGTCCTTTCCAGCTTATGGAGATACTAAGGTGAAACTATCACAGGGTTTTCCTGGCAAGATTTGATCAGAGAGGAGGCTGCCATTATTTTGCTCTGAGGCTGAGAGAGTGTGACTTACCCAAGGTCAGCTAGTGGTTTGCATGGATGAGTAAGGATTTGAGCCCTGGCCTCCCAGAGTCCAAGTCCAAGACTCAAGCCACTATACCACACTGGCGCTCTAAGAACAGTAGGCTCTGCAGAATTAACAAACAAAGTTTTTGACAACAAATGAGATCAAGATCTGCTAATATCTGCAGATCAAGGTGCTGGGCTCTGAGCATTACCAATAAAAAGCCTATTCCATTTTTACACATCTTATTTTTCTAGTTTTAAAAAGGCAGAAGTAGTAGTAAGATATAAGAGAAGTGTAAATGAAGGAAGATAATGTCTGAACATAGACAGAAAGACACTCACCCACCTCACCAACCAGATAATCCTGATGTAAAACCTCACAAAACTCCATAAAACTGGAAGGAGTGGTAGTATAAGAAAAGCCTTCCTGTTAGAGGACAGGAGAAGCTCTTTATTTGGTTTTTTTTAAGCGCTTGGGAAAGATACTCTTTTTATGATAGCACCCAGAATTTCCTAGCCACCATGGCCAGTAAGTGATGTAGGTGGTCATGGTGAAGGGGGAATTCTTCAGCTACAGTCAAAAAAAGAAAAAGTAACATTTCCAAGATCTCATACAAATGCTGGCAATCTTGGGTAGACAGCAGCTAGGATGCCACTACTTTTTAAAAAACAACAGTAACAACAAAACTCTGCTGCTATACCTGCAAAACTAATCTAAGACAAAAGAATTTCAGAAGAAAAGCTTTTCTTGATAAGTAGTTAAACAAAAAAAGAAAGAAACCAATGGAAAGGTGTTGAATTTCTATGAGTCAGGCTTCTGCTATGAATGGAAATCCTAATTGGCAACAAATGCAATTTTTCCATATCTCTATAGCATTTATTTGGATTTCTAGATGAGGCTTGTCCTGAGATGAACTTGACTGCAATGCAAAGCAGAGGAAGGTAGATGCCTTAAATGTGCATGTTTGAAATCACAATGTTGAGGAATACCCTATGCCTACCTCCTCATGCTGATGGGGAATAGAGGCCACAATAAAGTAACCTGCCCAAGGCCATCTAGATAAGGACATAACCTAGCCATGTTATTCAGAATGAGATGATAGACTCTTAACTTCAGATAAGGCACTGCATTTTTGAGCTTTTTTCACATAAAAACAGTTACGTATGTAGAAAACTAGCAGTTCAGGGAGAATGGCATGTAAGTACATGTGGCAGAATATGGAGATAGAACACTAAGATGAGAGCATAGGCTGGCTCACTTCAGACCAAGGGGTGTGGAATTCATTTCTTTTCTTTTTATTAAGTTCATCCAAAGAGAGGAAAACATACAAGTACAGAGAGCCCTTGGTATCCACTGGGGTTTGGTTCTGGAACCCCTGTGGATACCGAAATCTGTGCCTGATGAAGTCCCATTAAATACAGTGGCATTGTAAAATGGTGTCCCTTATGTAAAATGGCAAAATCAAGTTTAGGAATATATAGACTTTTTAAACATTTTCAAGCCATGGATAGTGGAATCCGTGGATAAAAAATCTGTAGATACTAAGGGCTGACTGTAGAAAATCAGCATAGCAGGAGAAGAATTGGTGGAGAACCTGTTTTCCTGCTTTGCTAATTCTTTGCTGGCAGAGAATCCTGGGGATACCGTGGACCTGAGTCTCAGAGTGAATCATGCCTTAACAATCATTAGAAGTAAAGATGACTAAACTGTTGCTATTGTACTTTGGACATCTCATGACTCATTGAAAAAGTTTATAATGCTTGGTAAAGTGAGAGGCAGCTGGGAAAGAGGAAAACCATATCCAGATGGACAGAGTCAATCAAGAAAGCCACATCTCTCAATTTACAGGGTTGTTGGTGACCAAGGCTCATAGAGGTCTTTCAGTCTTAGGGTTGCTATCAGTCAAAGTTGTATTAAAGGTAGTCGCTCCCTGTAGCTATGGAAACATGCTAATACCTGCCTCATGGCCAAACAGCCAACAGACCCATGAAAGTACCATTCAACTAACCAATCTGGCCATTGCCTTCCTCTAAGTTTGAAAGAATGTAACTTGCCCAAAGTCATTTAGTGGGTCTCCATTAGATACAAGTCCTGGTTTTCTAGAATTGTAGTCTAACATCCAAACCACTATGCCACACTGGCTCTTCATTCTGGCTCCTATCCCATCTTTTCAGGACCAGAGTCCTCTATTCTTTTCTTGAACTGTCTGGTTCCCTAAACTGTCTACAGAGACCCCACATTTCCCTCCAAACAACTTAAGGAAGGGCAGCTCACATTGCTTGGGGAGCTTCCATATCAGTGAGGATAGTGAATGCAGCTAGCATTTTATTTTGAATGGGAAAGGAGCTATCTAAGGCGGGTTACAGACCGCCCTCAAGCGGCCGTTTTCCCTCCGCCGCCATTCGCTGCGGAGGGAAGCCCCAGCAGCCAGACCGCGAGGCTTCCCAGCGCAGCGAAAAAGGAGCGCCGAAATGGCGCTCCTTTTCAAAACACGGAAGTGGCACCACAAGGGGCGAAGCACGCCCTTGCGGCGTCACTTCCGCTGCGACACATCTGGACACTATGCGTCCAAGACGTCAAAATGGCAGCGCCCATGTGGATGGGCACTGCCATTTACAACGCACTCCGCACGTACTATGGAAAAGAGCCATGAGGAAGGTAAGACCCTTCTTAACCCTAATACGGCCCTTCCTAACCCTAGTATGTGCGGAGCGCTACTTTATGGTGGTCTGTAACCCGCCTAAGTATCCAAATGGGAGGTGTCATTTTTAAAGCTCCTCTATACATAAATAGAGTAAGGTGTATGGCTATGTTTTTGTTTTGAATGGGAAATATGTTTATGGTCATTTTACACAATGGAGCAAATTAGAATGTAGATCAGCACCATATTTTTAATGGGCAAATATGTATTGGGGGTGTGTGTGATAAAACATGCAGATAAAAACAAAGCAGACCAGGAACCAAATTTAACATAGAATTCATGGTGATGTGCCAGTTTATGTCATGCAAGGAGTTTTTGTGTAGGAAATTAATCTTCATGCACCAGATTTTTTAAAAAAGGATACCAAGCCTTTACACCCCAATGAAAATTCCAATATACTGAGGAATTACCAGTAATGTTAGCACTGTAGTTAGGGGTAGTAAAAGGGTTTAATGTACATGTCTTGTGTTTCCTAAGTTCACAGAGAATTCAAAATGGGACCAACCTAATAAAAACCAGAGCTATATCGATTCTGCTTTTCAGCATTGTCAAACATGGTTTGGGACATTTATTTATTATTATTATTTTGTTCCAATAGGGTACATTTATTTGGATGAAAAACTACCTCGGTGGCAAAAAGTGATAGACATGCTGGGGGAAAGATCATACTAACTTTTTTGGGGGGGGTCTGTACACCAAGTGACTGAAACTTTGGGACATTGCTTCCAAGTGTTCAGGGGACATTGCTACAAGATGCTTACATTATACATCTAATTCTGTATGGATTGTGATTCAAAACATAAATCTGTGGGATTAAGATGTTCGAGCCATAAGGGGACTAAGGTGTTTATCACACAGCTCAGATCTGGGGTGACTCCTGGTTCAGCTATGCGAATTCACATTATAATGTGAATGTTTTATCACACTTGGTCGCCCTTCCGTTGCCCTTCCAAATAGAGGGGGAATCAAATCCAAGGCAAGTCACGTGAGGTGGAATCACGCAAAGCAGAGTGAGTGCAAATTGTATTACCACACTGATGCATAACATGCGGATTCAACTATTCGAATTGGCAACCTTGCTCAGTGCAGGTATGAACGCATTGTGACCTGGTACATTTCTGGGGTGAAAAGGGGTGCAAATTCTTGTTCCCTGTTTCGTGTGATTGCATGAATATTTGCCTTGTGAATATTTCTGTGTCTTCTTCATCCTCCTTTTTTATTTTCCCTTCCATTTCAGCAATTTCAACACACAGATAGATAGATAGATAGATAGATAGATAGATAGATAGATAGATAGACAGACAGACAGACAGACAGATCTGTATATTCACATTCATGCACATACACACATATATATATATAATCCCAAAAAATGAGTTGCCCTGAAAGTGAAAGGACCACCAAAAGGAAATGGGAAACTTGCAATCTGGGCACTTTGCAGTGGTGTATCAGAGCAGAAGCAAACTTGCATTCCACACCAGACCAATTTGGAGCGAAATCGAAGTGAGCTCGGAAGTGATTTCTGTGAATTCACTTGTTACCGATTTTGCCCAAATGAGGGGTCTCTTTGGAATCACTGCGGAAGCGCCAGGGAAGGAGCCCACATAGAAAGGAATTGCATGTGATAACACATCACTTTATCACATGAATTCGCATCGTTGGACCCGCAGTCACATCGTATCTGAGCTGCAAAAAGCTGCAAAAACCTCTGTGTGATAAACACCTAATAATAATTTAAAAAATGGCAGCCTTACCCCTCCAGCCCAGTATGTAACCATCATCACAGATAATGTTGCTTGCAGAGTTAGAATTGTTGAGTCTCCTCCATACACACATACGCACACACACACACAGGAATAAGACAAACTTGTTTTAACTATGACAGAGCTCTCAGTCAAAAATTGTCCCATTTTTTAGCAGTCACCTGTAGCTTTTTTCCCCCTTAATGGCTTTCTGAACCCCACAGGCAAATACATATTGTTGGGCAATTAATATGATTTTATCCAGTTAAGACATCAAATTGCACATTGGACAATGGAAACAAAACCCCTTTTGTTCAGGCTAAACTGTTCCTAATGATCCCCTGTATCAACAGTGGCACCAGCAGAGGTATCAAAAAGGCCTTGTATTGAGGCTCCTTTCAAAAGACCAAGCAGAGCAGAACATGAAGGAGAAATTCACAAAGAGTTGCATGCTCTTCACGCCACCTTGGTAGTCTGAAAGACTGAGAGGGGGAAAAATGGGTCAGAGAAAACAAGAGCAAAAATAGATCGAAGCCTGACTTATCCAACAAAGGCATGCTCGAATTTTGCTTGAAGGCCTTTCTTTTTGTTATTTTTTTAATTTTCAAAGAAGAAAGACTGCAAGTGAAGACTTGTAAAAATTCATGGAAGTATTCAGTAAGAAAAGAGGAGAGATGAATCTTCTTAAATACAGGAGGGCCATATTGATGTTCCAGTGATGGGAAGTGTCATCTACTTCCTCCAATTTCTCTTGGACTACCAAGGCTTGTAGTCATGACTTAAATAGCCCTTTGTAATAGCACTTGATTATGAAGGAAAGCCAAGTGCAGTGGAGCTAGTGCTTTAAGAAATCACGAACTCCTGATCTTGGGACTCTGGTTGCTTTCAGCACGAGCTAGGTGCCCTTTCCTTCCCCATCACTTTCCTTTCCCAGAAGGCAAGAGCACCCCAGAGATGGAGATTCCCCTGCTCCATCCTGTTTCCCTTTTGATGGCATGGAGCCTCAGGGAGGAGTGGCTGAGGAACCTCTCTGATGGCTGGACTGGAGACTTTACTGAGATGGTGTTTGACCTCTTCTGATGTATTTGCTTTACTATCATAGCTATCAGATTTATTTGATATAGAAACCAAACCACATAAATAAATACTGCAATAGATACATGGGGATCAAGGGTGAACACTTTCCAGAGCCCAAAAGGCCATACTATGCCACTGTGGCCGCTATTGTGGGCACCCAGAACAGATATTGCTTTATTCACAGTCATTTTCCAAGGCTTGAGGGGGTTTTCAGGTGGTCTAGGGAGAATGCCAACATCTTTAAAAAAAAATTAAAGCCAAGAGGAGTGGGGGTGGGATTCAGCTGAAAAACAGATGAGTTTGGCCAAAATTGGAGGGTTCCGGTGACTTGATGAACAGTAGATGTCAGTGGGAGCCCCGAAAGAGCCACATGTGGTCCATGAGTTGCATGATTCCTGCACCCAATCTAGATAGAAACACTATCACAAGTCTATTCAGAGCAATGCTACACTTGCTTATACTCTGGCCATTATGGGACTTATTTTACTTAAATAGGTTAGGATTTCAGTCTTATAGGTCTACAGCCAGTGTGTCCTAGTTTCTAGCTATGAAGTTCACTCAGGGCCTTTGACACATTTATAATGCTATGGTTCTACTTTAACTGACGTGGTTCCATCCTGTGGGACCTTGGAATTTGCAGTTTAGGGAAGGGGACGTAGAATTCCTAGCCAGAGAGTACCAGTCCCTCATTAATTTATCTCAAATACTGATGTACATTATTTTAAAATCCTTTTTAACCTTTTAAATCTGTTTTAATTCATTATGTTTAATGTGTTTTTGACTTACTTGAATTATTTTTATTATTTTAAACTCTTTAACCTGTTGTTTTAATGTCATTTGCAAGCCACCTGAGATCTTTTTGATGTCAGGTGGGTATAAATATTTTAATAAATAAATAAATACCTTCATGGCACAACATACTGGACCAGGGAGAGTTCATTAGACCTGTCTCGGAAAGTAAGTGGCTGCCTTTCATAATAAAGTATACAACAACGGAAAGGAATCCTGGAAAATGATTAGCAAACAGTTTGTATGTACTGCAAGGCATGGAAAATTAGTGGCTTCCATGTCAGTGGGGAAGTGAATCTGCTCCAGGCTTTAACCCAAACTTTAACAGAGCTATCCAAGGTGCTAGACCTCTTTTTGAAACAAAGATCAGCACCTAGGGGAATTTCTTTGAAGTTTAGATTGAAAACCCTTTGAGATGGAAGCTACTAGCCATCTCTGCTCCTAGGTAACCAGTGGTGCTTCCTTAACTTACACCCTTTGATGAAAGGTTGAGTGAGTGAAAAAGAAGGCCTACAAGGCTTTCAGACACTCAGCTGCACAGATTTAAAAGGCATTTGGGGTCTTCTTTTCAGAACAAAACGTTCCAAGAAATGTATCATGTCTTTCAGTTTTTTACGCCATTAAGCTATGCCACATGTTGTCTCTGTTACTTCAAAAGTCTGTTCAAAAAGGCAGCTGTTTACTTGTGAGGCTTCCAGATAAATGGTTGACTAACCTGATGGCAGTCTGCTGGCTGCAGCTTCAAAGACACCAAGGCTTGGAAATTCCAGACAGATAAAAAATTGTTGAAAAACACCTTACCTTATTCTCTGAAAGCCACCCAGAAAAGCTCACTGGAATGCTTAATTCATCCTGTACAAAATGAGAAACTGGATTTGTTGGCCTTTTGACTGTCATCATTTTCTTTATTTTCCTCCCTCTTTTCCTTTAATCTGTTTTTAAAAAAGGTGTCAGACACACACATAAAGAGACTCTTTAGTCACTTGCCTGTTGGGTATTATGGAATATATTCCTTTGATCCAATACATCTTCTATGTTTGATGCATATAATTTACGTATCTCTTTGCTGCTTCTTGTGTGGGGATAAACTGAAGGTCCTGAGGCAAAGACCTTCCAGGCTTACCTAAAATAGTGGGAGGTCTAATTGATTCCATCCACACATATATAGCAAGTTGTGAGCACTCAGCAACACATACTTATCTCTTTAAAAAGTGAACCAGTCACTGTTTAGGATCAAATCCTATCAAGAGTTTCTGACACATAAACCCACAATGTAAAATGAATACAAACTTCATAAAAATATGGTTTAATAAAAATCAGCAGCCAGCAACAGCCTTGAAACTTCAATGTTGTTCAGTCTCATTCAAGGTGCTGGTTTTGACCTGCAAAGCCCCCAAAAAGCTTGAGACTAGGATATCCAAAGGTCCCCCTTCTTCCATTTGAACTTGTCTGCAATTCAAAATCACCATTGCAAGCTCTGTTATATGCTGTATTATCAAGATAAGCTTTGTTGTTATTTGCAGTTGAATCAACTCAAGTTTATGGTGATTCTATGAATGAGAGACATCCAGAAATCCTGGTCATCACATGACCTGCTCAAGTCTTGATAAGCTAGATCAGTGGATCGGTTTAAGGTAAGCTAGGTGAGGCTATGGAAATCCATTGGGTAACCCTGGGCAAGTCACACACTCTCAGCCTTAAAGAATGGCAATGGCAAACCCCTTCTAAAGCAACTTGCCAAGAACATGCCCCATCATAGGTTGCCTTAGGCAAGCCTTGGAAACAACTTGAAGGCACACAACAAGAAGCTAGGTCAGAGAATACATGAGATAGAACCTTTTCTGTAGCAGCCCTCCAGCTGAAACTCATTTCCTAAAGGAGATCAGGTTGACTTTTCTTGTTTTGGCTTAGATGGGCAATAAAGACTATATTTTGTTCCACCATGCTTTTGACTAGTTTAATTTTTTATTTTATTATTATTAATTTTTTTAGTCCAGAATACCTCTTTAATTTTATTGGAAGATTTATTCTTGTTGTTTTGCTGCCATTGTTATTTCATTTTTGTAGATTTTATTTATTAATTTATTGCATTTATTTATTGTCTTTTTAACCTCCAGGGCCCCTAAACTGATGGATAACAGGTAAAATACTTTAAAAACATTAAACAGATAATTAAAAACCAATTAAAACTTTCCAAACTTCTCTTTAAAATAGCTCTAAAACCAGACAAATACTAAAATGAGACAAATAGTTGTCTGGATCTTATGCATGACTACAGGCATCTGGTAGACAGCCAGTGAGAGGTATAAATTTAATATATATATATATATTTTTAAAAAAGCACCAGTCATACTAATTTTGAACGATATTAAGCTCAGTAAGATTAGTATAGCAACCTAATACAATAAATAGGTATATAGGAAGCTGGATACCATAGATACCATTTCATTTCATAGTGCTGGCTCATTTAGCTCATTATTGTTTGCACTGACTAGTCGCACAGTTCTTCCAAATTTCTTAAAGGGCTTTTCTCCAGATCCTCTGGAGATAGTAAGACTGATCTTAGGAATTTCTACATGTAAACCTTTTTCCCTATTATCAAATGAGCTATGTCCTCTCTTCAACCCACAATGATGAGAAGAAAGATTACAGGAATACTTCAGTTAACACAGTTTCTGATTAGTTCCTTTTTATAAAGTCTTTTTATGCCTGTCCAGTCCCCCTTTTTGTCCACTTTCTCTGCTGGAAGTTTTTAGTAGCATCAGCATTGGCATGGTGAAGGAAGAGTAGATAAACTTGAAGTGTCAAGTTGCAACAGTGAGTCTGTAGCAAACAAAACAATTCAAATAAAAATTGAGCTGGGAAAGAATGGGCCTATACTCTAGCTGATCCTACTGTAGCTATGGTGTGCCTGCCTACAATAGGCAAGATAAACAGCAACTGCATGCGGAATCCCTGGCTGAGCATGTGTGGACAGCTAAACAGATTGAAAAGGAGAAAACAGATAAGGTATCTCCCACCCAGCGTGTTTAAAAAAGCATATATCTATAAGTGTGACCATCAAAATGAAAATCATGAGAAAAATGAAGTAAAAGTAATCTCTGGATGCATTTTGGAACCATTGCTCCCCCACCCCAGCTATTCTAAGGAGATTATCTCACTACTTTTTTCCAGATCTGGGTACGGGCTGGGAACATGTGCTATCACACAGCTCTGTGCCCAGATCATTACCA
This sequence comes from Sceloporus undulatus, assembly GCF_019175285.1. Taxonomy (NCBI): domain Eukaryota; kingdom Metazoa; phylum Chordata; class Lepidosauria; order Squamata; family Phrynosomatidae; genus Sceloporus; species Sceloporus undulatus. Next base: position 20,229,576 of record NC_056525.1, on the reverse strand, counting down.
TCCCATACCCAATAGGAACATTACTTTGCTAAGAACAGAAAAGAAGCATTTTTAGCTAAGGATGGCAGAAGTACAAGATGGTAACGATCTGGGTGTGGAGCTGTGGGATAAGACACGGTCCCAGCCCTGTCTCTGACCATACCCAGATCAGGACAACACAGCCAGTGAGATAATCTCCTAAATTATCTCATTCTGCATATCGACAGAATTCAGGAGTGGACTGGAGGAACACTGACCCCATAAGAGAGCACCACTCAGCAAACAAAATTCCATTCAATATTAGGGTGCATGTGGGTATTTTTACCACGTTGGGCCCTTCAGCGATCATTTTAGGACCAAGAGAGACTTTTTAGAAGACATGACACAGACATCACTTCCTCTTTGTTTCCTAGTTTTAAAAAAGGTCTATCCTGGAGCTAAAATAGGCTGGTGGGGGAGAAAGATGTAAGAAAAATGCCTCCCCAACTCCCTAGAGGGCATATGTAGGCAAAATACCACTGAAAATGTTTTGGATTTTTTTTTTTTTACCCTGGAGCCCACAAAGAACCCTGGGGCCATAAGAGTATTGCCTACCCCTTTGTAATGGCAGGACTGGATTTGCTGTCAATAGCTGTGAAAAAAATTATTCCAATCATATTAGCAATCTCAAAGACACTATCAAAATTTACTATAATTTCTAAAAGTCACCCAGAACCACTGTCGCAAGAACCAGCATGGTGGAGTTGTTTGAGTGTTGGACTAGGACTCCAGGAGACCAAGGTTCAAATCCCCATTTGGCCATGGAAGCCCATTGGGTAACCTTTGGAAAGTTACCCTCTCTCAGCTTCCAAGGAAGGCAAAGGCAAACCTCCTCTGAACAAATTGTGCGAAGAAAACCCCATGCTAACTTCGCCATAGGGTTGCCACAGGCCAAAAACGAATTGGAATGAATTTCAGTGTTGTGGTTCTTGAAACAAAATGGTATTCTTTGGAAACAGATTTCCACTTGTTTGAAAAGAGACCCCATCATACATGGCTTTTGGAAACTAAAAGTACTGTATATAGTACCTTCTTTGATTTTTTACATACCTTTAATACATGTCTGACCTTCTTAACCATAATTCTTTGCATTTCACTCTCTCATTCATTCTCATCTGGTGCAACCAGTGATTCAACATTCCAGACAAGCTGCTTCAGCAGAAATTATGCTTTAGCATTTGCTCCTGAAGCTGTCATGTTGGAAAGATATTGTGCCCTGAGGATGAAACTATACCTCCAACTGTCCCAATCTGGCAGGGACAGTCTCAATCCTTTGTCATCCCTCTTTTTCGGGTGCTTTCAAAATGTTCCAGTTTCCCTCTCCTCCTCCCATATTACCTCCTTGTCCTTTTTTAGTTTTTTGTTGTTGTGCCTTCAAGTCATTTCTGGTTTATGGTCATAGGGTTTTCTTGGTAGGATTCTTCAGAGGAGGTTTGCCATGGCCATTCTCTGAGGTTTACAGAAAGTGACTTGCTGAAAGACAGGCAACATGAAGGGACATGCATATACATCTATGGAAAGCAGATTTGACATTCTATCAATTAAAGTTTGGCATAAGGAATTTTCTATGGTAATGCCTCTCACACTTTCCCAGGCTTTTGCTGGCACCAGGGAAGGACTACAGACCACTTTGTAATGTTAATGAATCATCTTAATGGACTGTTTAACAGAAAAAACATTCATCACCTTTTGTACCACAATTATTTTTTTTTAAATACTTAAACTGTTAAATAGGCAATAAATGTCTATCAAAGCACCCCCTGTGGCCTAGTAATCTATAACTATAAATCACTATAATATTATCATTGTCCTGTTTAATTAACACTCTCTTGGATTTCATCACTGGATAGCCTTGGAGGGGGGCACTCATGTTCAAGGTAAGGAAAAACATCTATGTAAAATGCATTAATCTCAGTTACTTTTATCTGGAAAGAGTGGGAGAAATGTTATCACTAGACAAACTTTTCAAGGCAGGGTAGTATTCAAACTGGCATGTAAAGTTCCTTTTCCCCCAATCCCTGTGCCAGTTCACTTATTAGCGTTGTACATTTAGTAGTGTCGGATATTTTTGTACTGAAAGGTTAAGAGGTGACATAATTGCCATGTTTAAATATATGAAGGGATGTCATATTGAGGATGAAGCAAGCTTGTTTTCTACTACTCCAGGGAGTAGGACATGGAGCAATGGATTCAAACTAAAGGAAAAGAGATTCCATCTAAATCTCAGTAGGAAATTCCTGACAGTCAGAGTTGTTTGACATTGGATCATGCTGCCATCATCATCATCATCATCATCATCATCATCATCATCATCATCATCATCATC
>NC_056525.1:20119088-20222232 GCF_019175285.1 Sceloporus undulatus | reverse complement strand
TTAGGCCACTTGATCATATATTCTTTAATAATATCAGCTTCTAATTCAAAATTTCTAATTAGGTTATAGAATTTAGAAATCTGTTTTTTCGAATTTATAATAATTTTTTCTAATTGTGCTTCGGTTACTCCTATACCCTCCGTTTTTTGTCTATCAAAAACCTTTCTTTAAACTGCCTATAAGAAAACCAATCACACTTGTAACCTTCTGTTTCCAATTCTTCTTGCATTTCATAATTCTCACACCTTCTTTTAGTTTTGTGAAATCCCTCCCCCTTATTTAACTTTATTTAACCCTAAAAATTTTTAGGGTTACAGTGTTATAGAGCTAATTTTTTAAAACTAAAATAAAAAGTGCACAAGGAGAGTAAAGGAAGACACCCCCTCATGTCTTCAAATTACAAAGAAACCCATTCAAGAGTGGGAATAAAATGCTGCGGCTGCTGCCAAGAATTGCCAGAAAGTAATCTGGAAAAACAGAAATATTGCTCGGATATTTAAAACAACCACCAATAACTACAGAAAAAAATACTGCAAATTCCAGCAAACTTTGAACATATTTGGTATGTCTGGAGGAGTCCAGATACAAAAATGCACAATAATGATACTTCTGCCCACCACAGAATCTGATAGTTGAAGCAACTGTTTGATAGTAAAGCCACAAGTGTCATGCTGCAGTCCCACCCCCTTCTGTGCAGGAACTTGCAATCCAAGCACCTTTGAGAGATGGCCATCCAGCCTCTGTTTAAAGACCTCCAAAGGAGGAGACTCCACCACTCTCCAAGTGCGTGTGTTCCATTGTCAAACAGCTCTTACTGTCCTCCTAATGTTGAGGTGGAATCTCTTTTCCTGTAGCTTGCATCCATTGTTCTGGGTCCTGTTCTCTGGAGCAGCAGAAAACAAGCTTGCTCCCTCTTCGATATGATATCCCTTCAAATATTTAAACAGGTCTATCATATTACCTCTTAACCTTCTCTTCTCCGGGCTAAACATCCCCAGCTCCCTAAGTCGTTCCTCATAGGGCATGCTTTCCAGACCTTTCACCATTTTAGATGCCCTCCTTTGGACATGCTTCAGCTTCTCAACATCCTTTTTTATTTGTGCTGCTCAGAACTGGACACAATATTCCAGGTGAGGTCTGACCAAAGCAGAATACAGTGGCACTATTACTTCCCTTGATCTAGATACTATACTTCTATTGATGCAAACTAATATCACATTGGCCTTTTTAGCTGCCGCATCACACTGTTAACTCATGTTCTACCTGTGTTCTACTAGGATTCCTAGATCCCATTCACACATTGACTCATTAAACCAGGTGTCCCCCATCCTATACCTATGCATTTCATTTTTCTGCCCTGTTTGCTCAAGTGCAGCACCTTACATTTCTCCATGTTGAACTTCATTTTGTTAGCTTTGGCCCTGCTTTCTAATCTATTAAAGTCATTGTGAATTTTGATCCTCTCCTCTGGGGTATTAGCTACTCTGCCTAATATGGTGGCAACTGCAAATTTGATAAGCATGCAGCCTTTTCTTTCATCCAAGTCATTAATAAAGATGTTGGATAGTACTGGGCCCAGGACCCCACTGGTCACTTCTCTCCAGGTTGAAGAGGAGCCATTGCTGAGTATCCTTTGGGTTCTGCCAGTCAACCAATTACAAATCTATTTAACAGCTGCATTGTCAAGCTCACATTGCAAGAATGTCATGGGGAACCTTGTCAAATGCTTTACTGAAATCAAGATATGTGATATCCACAGCATTCCCTTCATCTACCAAGCTGGTAATTTTATCAAAGAAAGAGAGAGAGGGGGGATTAGTCTGGCATGATTTGTTTCTCTGTAACCTTTGTTGGTTCTTTGTGATTATGGCATTGCCTTCTAAATGTTCACAGACTCTCTGTTTAATGATCTGCTCTAGAATCTTTCTTTTTTTAATTATATTTTTATAAAGTGCATTACACAAGGACAAAATCCAACATATAACTACAGACTTCAACTTTAACAACTGGACTTTAGACAACAAACACTTCTACAATACATAACATACAACAATTAGACCATTCAGTTTTTCTTAAAATGACATATAACATAAATCAATCCTTCCAGCTGTTTAGATTCATCTTATTTCAAGCTATAATCGTATCATCTAAATATTAGACTATGTGTTAACTTTACACTTACCGGTAAATTGTTTTTCTTAAAATAAGTCATATAGAAATAAAATACCACATTAAAACACATTTCCATGTTATTGGTCCCAAAGAAAATAAAGTGGTCAAATCATTATTCAAATACATTTTCTAAACCTTCTCTTAGTTTAGGTTGTGTGAGTAGGTAGATATTTGGGTTACCTCTTTTTGTTCTATCTATCTATTTATTTATTTATTTTACATCATTCTTCATTACATTTCCAATTGCCTTTGATGATTATATCATTCCAATTTTTTCTTATACCTTTAGTAACTGCTACTATCAATAGCGGAGACCAATATTTTTGCTTTTCTTTCTAAAGAGTGGTAAATCCTTGCCATCTTGTTTTCAAGAAATCAAATATTGGTTCCTGCTCTTTTTTAACATATTCCTCTGTTCTTTCCAATTTTCCGCTTGTCATTATATCAAGTTCCTCTATCTCATATACTTTATTTAGCCATTCACCCATGTTAGGTGCTGTATTAGTCTTCTATTGTCTGGCATGCACAATTCTAGCGCAAGAAAGTAAATGAAATACCATGTTTTCTCCTTATTTTGTTATCTATCATGCCTAGTAACATTGTTTCTGGCCGGAAGGTTATTATTAAATAACCTGCTCTAGAATCTTTCATGGTCTTGGTGTTAGTCTAACTGGACAATAATTGTTGGGATCCTCTTTCCCCCCCTTTTTGAAGATAATATAATTATCTTCAATATTTGAAGATAACACAAGATAATATATCTAAAGTACAATAGACTCAGTTTAATCATGTTAGGTTCTAGGGAGAGTTCAGGCTCTGTTTGCTCAAGGACCCATTTATTTGCTTTTTTGATGGTCTTTAGTAACTGTAGTACTCTCCTTCAGCACCACCTTTAAGAGAATTCCAATTATTACTATATGGGACATCCAGGATTCACACAGTAAGAAATATATTGGCTTAAAGATAACAATACAACCTGGTATCATATTAAATGGAAACAGGGAATTTGCTTTCCCCCTTCAAGCAAATTATTTTGCATATGGCCATACTGGGACTCCTTCCCAGCTATAATGCTGCTTCTTCACTTTCTGATTTATAGTTTTGTTTCTATTGTATCCAGGAGACAAAGTGCCTTGTTGGCATTGCTGACTATGGGTAGGAATCTCAACCCTCTTAATTAGGATTTTAATTATAGTAACAGATTAGTCAAGAGTAGTTTATAAACGGTGAAACAATTCCTAGTCTTGTTCATGTTTCTGGAAAATTATATACAGAAATTAGGCTCCAGCTCCACAGTTCAGTGTCTCACCATAGCAGCTACAGCACAACAAGAAGACTTGCATCATAACTGTCCTGTGTGAGTCAAATGGATGGAGCTCAAGATCATTCTCAAAACAATTCCAGATCTTCCCACCCTTTGTTACAAGCAGTTTTTCCCAGACAGTTTTGCCTGGATGCTATGAAGCTATGACAGTATGCCAGCTCTAACAATTCCTTACTTGCAGCACAGCAGTGCCCCAGTTCTTTTATGCCCTCATGGATAGGGATTTCTTTTAGTATCACAGCATTGCATTGGAGATCCTGGAGATTCCTAAAGAGGTGTTCTCTTAGGTAAAAAGAATAGTATTTTTTTCTTTTTGAGTTTTTCCACATTCACGGGGGTCCTTCACCCCTAACCCCAGCAAATGTGGAGTGACAAATGTATAGAGAGAAACCACAGCTATCATGAGTCATTAACAGTCCAAAGGTCAGGGAGCTAAAACATTAATTCAAAGCTGGGAAAACAAAGCAAGATACAGAGACATGCAGAAGAGTTCTTAAAATCCAGTACTAAGGCCCAGTACAGAAGGGTGGGAATCGCCATCACGGGGCCAAAATTAGGGCTCAGGAAAGCGCAGCAACCACATGCTCCCGAGCCTTAGTACTTGCAGGCAGCACCATTATTGAGTGGCACTGCCCACATGGGGGGCATGTCCGTGACATATGGACGTCTGAGTGCCCAAATGTCTGTGCAAGGAAGGGGCGTCATAGGGCATAGCCCTTATGACATCCTAAGGAAGAAACCGCTCTAGGCAGCTTCTTCCTGCTTGTGTATCATTGCCATGCAGTTTGGTTGCTGCGGCAACAATGCGCAGGAAAGAGGGGCGGTGTTTTGCCCCCAGTGTGTACCGGGCCTAAGTTTCCAAGCTGGCTTGAGTGTGTTCCATAAAAAGTGATAGTCATCATTTCCAGCACCCAAAGGGTTTTGCTGCTTATCTGTAGTGACTGATTATTAAGGGAGAACAGCTGGGACAGCTCCAACTGAGTTACAGATGTGCTGAATGCTCCTCAAAAACTCTTTTGTTCAGAGGAGGTTTGCCATTGCCTTCCCTTGCGATTGAGAGCATGTGACTTGTGTAAGATTATCAAGTATGTTTCATGGCTGAGCAGGAAATTGAACCCTGGTCTTCAAATTTGTAATCCAACTTTTAAGTCACTACGCCATGCTGGCTCATCATCTACTGTTTTGAGGGCAAAATGAAATGTGCTGATTATGACCTGAGAAGCTCTAAGTGGCTTGGATCCAGGTTTCAGGGCAGGATATGGAGTTGAGACTGCCAAGGTCACCTTAGTCAATGATCTCTGTCTAGGCATCAACAGGGGAAGTGTGACCCTGCTCGTGCTCTTGGACATCTCAGTGGCCTTCAATACCATAGACCATGGTCCCTCCCTAACCTGACAATGGCTCGGTTCCTACCTCTTGGGCAGATTCCAGATGGTAATGCTGGAGGACAGCTGCTCTCCCTCAGGGCGTCATCCTGTCCCCCATGCTGTTTAACATTTACATGAAGCCGTTGGGTGGGATCATCTGGAGACATGGGGCGCTGCGTTATCAGTACGCTGATGACCCCCAAATTTATTTCTCTATGTCTCCGACTGGATGCCTGCTTTAAGGTGGTAATGGGCTGGATGAGGGAAAACAAACTCAAGCTGAATCCAGAGAAAACGGAGGTACTTGTGATAGGTACCTCAAAGGCAGTCTATGGACATTTGTCAACCAGTCCTGGATGGCATCACACTTCCCCTAAAGGATGAAGTTTGCAGTTTGGGAGTACTCCTGGACTCATCGCTACAATTGTTATCTCAAGTAGATGCGACAGCCAGGAGTGCTTGGTACCAACTTCGGTTGATTCACCAACTGTGCCCCTACCTGGACCAAAAGGACTTGGAAGCAGTGGTACAAGCACTGGTAATCTCTCATCTTGATTTCTGTAACATGCTCTACACGGGGCTACCCTTGTACCAAGTTCAGAAGCTTCAACTGGTTCAAAATGCGCAGCCAGATTGCTCACTGGTTCGTCCAGGTTTGACCATATAACACCTGTCCTAAAATCTCTTCACTGGCTGCTGATTAGCTTCCGGGTGGAATACAAGGTGTTGGTCATAACCTTTAAAGCCATACATAGCTTGGGCCCGAGTTACGTATGGGAACGCCTCTCCCTACACAATCCGCCCCGCACTCTCAGAATAACTGGGAAGAACGTGTTAGAACATCAATCAACCAGGCTCATATCAACCTTCCAGAGAGCATTCACAGCAGCTGCTCCGAAACTGTGGAAAGGTCTTTCAGAAGAGATCCATCTTATTACGTCCTTGGAGCTGTTTAAGAAGGCGCTTAAAATGGATCTCTTCCGGCAAGCTTACCCACCTGATCTTGTGTAAGAGACACCTTCAGACCATTGTATGAATCTACTGCATTACCACCTGATGGTGAGTTAGTTTTAAGATTAATTGTATTATTTTCATTGATGTGTTTTATATGTATTTTATTATTGATGTTTGTGTTTTAACGGACTTTAATCCTGCCTCGATCCATCTGGGAGAGGCGGGAAAATATAAATTATGATTATTATCTGTGTTTTCCCACATCAGCCTGGTTTTGTTTTGAGATCTTCTGGGGATGGCCCTTCTCTCTCTCCCAGCACCCTCACAGGCATGTCTTGTGGGAATATGGAAGAGGGTCTTTTCAGAGACTGCTTCAAGGCTGTGGAACTCCCTTGCAAGAGAGGTTATGCTGTTACCCTCCCTATTATCATTTTGTAGGCAGTTGAAGACCTTTTTACTTAGGCAGACATCTGATGGCTGATTGTCCACAAAGAATGTAATCTTTCAGAATGTGTTGTGCTGTTCATTTTTAATGGGCTTGTTTTTATTTTTAGTTTATTTATTTATTTTTTTAAAAAATGTATGATATTAATTTTGAAGCTGTATCTCTTTCAACCTTTGTAATTGAGTTCTGGATTAGGAAAGAGGTAGGATATTACAGTATTTGTGCTGGTATAATGGCTGTGTCCCTGGGCTAAGGGAGCGTTGGCTCTGGCATGACTAAGCTCCTTACTCACCTTGCCCTTTTAGTTCTTCTGCCGATTGATCTCAGCTGGTAGAGCAGTTGTGCCAGCAGGTCCCTCTGCTGGCCAATCTCTGAAATCAGGCACTAGAAGAAAATTCGACTAGGATAAAGGTAATTCAGATGGAGGCTTCTCCCTGTTCATAACCCTCTACATCCAGCACATTTTTGTGTTAGTGTGCAAAGGCATCTTGTAGCATCTTGAGATTAACTGAAAGAAAGAAGCTGGTAGCACGAACTTTTGTTGACTTGAGCCTACTTCCTCTGACAGAGACAGCTAAATGACTTGCAAAACTACACTTCCCAGAATTCTGTAGCATTGATCCAGGGCAGTTAAAGCAGTCTCAAAATAGATTATTTCTGCAGTGTGTTTTGGACCTAAGTGTAAAATGTTGTTGTATGCCTTCAAATCATTTCTGACCCTAAGGGTTTTCTTGGCAAGATTTATTAGGAGATTGGCTTTGCCTTCTGCTGAAGCTGAGAGAGAAAAGGTGTCAAATCTTGTAATGGACAGGTTGCTTACCTGTAAGTGCAGTCCTTTGAGTAGTCATCTTTGCTATCACACAAATGGGTCATGCCTGCACAGATCCATCCATGAAATATTCCAGAGCTAAGTAGCTTTTTGTGATAACCCCACTCCATTGGCTGCCAGCAAATAGTGCCAAGAGCTACTCCCCTTGACACTGATGTCCATCATAGGTTCAGGTAGACCTGCAAAAAAAGAGGCGAGGAGCGTGGGCACAGATAAGCACTCAAAGAACTACAGTTTCAGGCTAGCACAATGGCCAATGGAGGTGGGGCATGTCAGCCGAAGATTGATGATAGCACTGCCTCTCCAAACTTTGCATCTGTCTGTGCTCAGCAATCAATCTGATAGTACTGGATGAATATGTGTGGTTGAGCCAAGGTAGCTGCTCTGCAAATTTCCTGCAAGGAAACACCATGCAGCTACATGCAAGAGGTGGAAATGGCACAAGTCAAGTGGTATCCAAGCCCAATGGCAGAGGCTTCTTAGGAAGCTGGTATGCCAAGTTGATAAAATCAACCACCCATTTCAACAGTCTCTGTGAGGAAATAGGAAAACCACCTTTACATTTCCCTTAGCAGATAAACAATCTGGGGGACTTTGGGAGAGATGTGGTATGGTGGGTATAGTAGGCCAAGGCATATGGCACATCTATACAATGTAAGGCCTTCCCCAGCTTGGACCAAGGGTCCTGGTGAAAGGCCAACAAGCAATGCCTTGACTAAGGTGAAATGGGGAGACCATCCTAATAAGAAATGCTAGATTGAAATGTAATACCACCTTGTCCCTATGAAATATCATATACTGCTGGCCCAAAAGTAGAATGCAGAGCTCACCTACACATTTCACCAAGGGGACTGCCACCAGGAATACTGTTTTCAGAGTGAGAAATCAGAGATGGCCATGTATTTGAATGGTTTCTGTATAAGTTGGGGGAGAACCCAAAGAGAGACCATGATGGAGCCAGGTCCCAGATGGGTGGATAGAGGTGGGAGAAACCTCTGAGAAACCTCTTCATCATTGTACTCCTAAACAGAGACACACCCAGGTGAGTCAAAGGCTGATGTGCTACAACGGCTGCAAGGCAGACCTACAGTGAAGAGAGGGAGAGGCCGCTCTCCTTGAGATGCAGTGGAAAAGCCATTGCTGTCAGTTTCAGTTGGCACTGACAAAAGACAAGAGGCCTGGGTAAACTTATAGAAATCATGCCATCTGAGGGTGTAGCAATGGCACATGGAGGATCTACATGATGGCCGCAGAATGGAATAAATCTGGTCATCTAATATCTGCATAGTTCCTAGGTCATCAGGTGGAGAGTTCTGAGATCCAGGTACCTCAGTGATCTGCAGGAGCATCACAAACCAAGGTTGTATTGGCTAGTATGGGATTATCATAACACAGTGGGCTGTGTCCTGCTGCACCTTCACCAGCACCCTCGTAATCAGAGCAAAACAGGTAAACCAGGAGACTTTTCCAGTTCAGGAGAAATGCATCACCCAGCAAGCCTTGGCCATGGCTCTCTCTGGTGCAGAAACTTCACATGTGGTTCTATATAGAGAGCCCTGGTGTCGCACTGATTAAATGCCACAAGGTTGTGAGTTCTGTCCTTGCATCAGCCTCACATCCTTCAGTAGGTCGCTAAAATGAGTACCCAGCTTGTTTGGGGCAATTAGATTACACATTGTAAACCACTTAGGGGGTGTTTAGTCTTCTGACAAACAGAATAGAAACCTACTTCCTATTGCTATTGAGATGTGAACATGTCAGAGCAAAGGCTCTGTCGGACAGAGGCTATGACTGTGCCTTCACTGTTGCCTGGCTCAGAGAGTCCACTAGCGTATTGCCTTGTCCTGGAATATGCAGGGTCAATAGGATGATGGACTGATGTATGCATCAGTTCCACAGATGCAATGCCAAATCCTTCATCATGGGAGATCTGGTGCCCCCTGCTTATATATGTAATATACTTTGGTCATTTTGTCACATGGAGCCTTCAAATGCCAGGAAGGTCTTGATTAGTGCTGTGATTTCCAGGATGTAGATGTGGAGATGCTTCTCCTACTGACAGTACTTCCCTTGGACAATTAGCCCAGCACAATGAGCACCCAAACTAAGGAGGGATGTTTCTAAGATCACAAGGGTCATGACCTAAGAAAGATGGAAAGGCATGCTTTTTGTTAAGATGAGGGGTTGGGTCCACCACCACAGGGTGGGGTAGATCCATAGTGGGATCACCAACCTGTTGTGCAGAGAATCTGTCATCAGCAAAATACTATAAGAATCATAACTGCAGAGGATGAAACTGAAGCCTTGCACATACTGTTGTGGTGGCAGCAAACAGACAGCATTTCTCTGATTGAGTGGATGGCTCAAGCCCAGGTCAGTGGAAGAAAGGCTTGAACAAGCCTGGAATCCAGTATCACCACTATGAAGGGGAGAGTGTGAGACAGAGTCAGTTTGTATTTTTCAATATTTAACCATAATTCCAGGTTGATCTGCCTATGTACTAGCACAGTTTTTGTTCTGTCAAGGCCAGCACTAGCCAGTCATCCAGGTACAGAAAGAACCATATTCCCTTTGGCCCAGAGGTGTGAAATGACCACCACCATCACTTTAGTAAATACCTAAGGGGCAGTGGTGACCAAAGGGAAGACCTTGTACTGGTACAGCCTGTGCCCAACCATGAATTACAGGTATTTCCTGTGCTGAGGATGACATTAATATGGAAGTAGGTATCCAGATCCAGAGAGATGAACTACTAGTCTCTGGGCTTCAGGGGGGAAGAATGGTGGAAATTGTGACCTTTCTGAACTTCCTAGGGCAGATATAGTGGTTTACCCATCTATGTGAAAGAGATGAGAATGACTGTCACCAAGCTGACAGAAGCATGCTACTACAGTCTTATATGAACATGTCCTCAACCAGTCTTTAATCTGACTTCAGCACCTAAAATTAAACGCTCATTTTCAGTATAGAATTGTATGAGGGGTTGGTCTGACATATTTTGAGAAAGATTACCATTCTACCACCATTATGTTTCAACCCATGGAGATTTGTCTGGGAGCAAATCTGAATGGGCATGTCTAGGCCTGAACTGTACAGGAGTTACATCATGTTTTTTACCTTGAATTGCCAGTTGTAACACATTAAAAACTTCTTGTAAGCATTAATATCCAGAGGATCTTCCATTTTTATATTATTATTATTATTATTATTATTATTATTATTATTATTATTATTTGGATCATATGTGAAAGGACTACATCTGGAACTGGTATTTTTTCAAACCAGATGGGACTTATTTTATCTGAAGACTCTTTACTGCCTCTTCAGAGATCAAAAGAAGGATGCTGGATTCTTAACAGATTTGACTATTAATATCTTTTCTTCTATCTGGTGAATAATTCATATTTATTGTTATGAACATATTTACCAGTGTTTGTTTTATAGAAAGTGTACAGAAATAGCGTTTTAAGTATTCAAAATACTCTTTTGTATTACATAGGGTTTATGCCAGCAAAACGTTTTTATACTTGTGTTTAATTTGTGTCCCTGGGTAAGGAGTGATTCCCATGTTAATCTGTGTATTGTTCTGTTGATGGCAGGGCCTCAGGCTGGGAGGGTATGCAAAAGAGGATTACTGTCTGCTAATTGGTGATCATCATTTACTGGGAAAGCCTCTGACCCTGAGTGGTTTCTCATTTGCATTTGCTGAGTCCTGGTTTTGGTGTCCTTCAGGACTGGTAGCCAAACTTTATTTACTTTAAGGGTTTCTTCTTTCCTGTTGAAGTTGTCCAAGTGTTTGTGGATTTCAGTGGCTTCTCTGTGCATTCTGACCTGAGATTTGTTGGCTTGGTTGAGAATTTCAGTGTTTTCAAACAGCATTTTGTGCCCAGGATGGTTTGAAATGTGTTCTGCTACTGCTGATTTTTCTGGCTGACCCAGTCTGCAGTGTCTCTCATGTTCCTTGATTCGTGTTTGGACACTGCATTTGGTGGTCCCTATGTAGACTTGTCCGCAGCTGCATGGTATACAGTAAACCCCTGTGGCTGTGAGAGAGTCTCTCTTGTCCTTTGCTGAGCGTAGCATTTGCTGGATTTTCTTGGTCAGTTTAAAAACCATTTGGAGGTTGTGCTTCTTCACCACAAAGGAGTCTGTGACTCCTTTGATGTATGGTAGAAATACCTCCCCTTTGGGTGGTTGCTTGTCTTCACTCCTAGGTTTTCTGTATACTGTATACCTGTTAGAAAAAATCTTTGTTATAGGTGATGTCTCTTGACCTCTTAGCTCTGAACTGGTACCAACTGGATCAGATGCAGTCTTCTCTGGAACTCAAGATCGAAGCAACCTCCAACACAGCTTGCTGGAACAATGACTAGTGAAACAGCTGCTTAATTAAAAAAACAGACTTCACAGCAGACATCACTCAATGAGGGTTTTATTGTCTTAGTTGCTATTTACAAAACTAACAGCTACAAGTACTATGTAACACATCTTTCTCTTTCAGAGTCCATGCTCAAAAAAACAAAAACAAAACTTGAACAGTCCTTTGTTCTCTCTTCAGGAAAACATTCCCACAATGTAGTCCAGCCTCTTCCCACATAGGAACCAATCACAGTACAAACAACAAACATGTCATGTTTACATTCTGTCTCGGCCATTTGTCCTTGAACATTCTGTTTTCAAGCCTAGACTTCCTGGCCTTCAACAGGAACCAATTTTTACTTTAGCAAACCATTGACGCATCTGAACATTTTCAATACAAATATACAGTATACATTAACAATACCTACAGATACCTGCACAAGAACTCCAACCATCACCTAGGACAAAAAAGAAGCACAATCAAAACAGTGGTAGACGGGGCAAAATGCATCTGTGAACCCCATTTCTTGGAACATGAATTGAAGCATTTAGACCAGGCTCTACAGGCGAATGGTTATTCCAGCTCAGACATCAGAAGGGCTGCCAGACCCAGAAAAACTGTAATGCTTAAACCTCTTTTTGAAAAATATACTTTGGCTGTAATTTATTTAAGGGGTGAAATAGACTGACATAAAAAGCTGACTTCTGGGTGTTTTGGGAGCATGGCGTACAGATGATACATGCCCCCAAGACGTCCAGAAGCTGGATTCAAGCCAGGCATCTGCCCAAATGTGGGTCAGCTTCTGGGCATTCTGGCGGTGCGGTGTTTACATGCTGCACACCGCCGGAACACCTTACAGCTGGCTTCTTGCTGTGGCGTGGTGGAAAAGACAGCTTTTTGCTAGTGCAAAAAGGAGCATCTATTTGCTGTTTCCTTTTGGGCCAACAAAAAAGCGGATTGGGCCCCCGGTGCGCGGTTGCCGTGACCCCAATCTGGCTATCTCAGGAGCGGTTTGTTTTGCCCCTGTGTAATGATATGATAAACTTGCTGTACTAATTTGTAAATCTGCCCTTCAACAATTATACGTGTCAATTTGTAGTTTTAATTACACAATAAAGAGATAAAGAAACAATAAATCTGTGTGTGTGTGGTGTGTGGCTGTGTGTAATAATGATCAGTGTTCCTTTCAATGGGAGCAATGCAGGAAATTTTATTCAGTGCTGCAATCGTTCCTAATGGCAGTCGATACTTGGTGATGAAATGAAATAAAAGGAAGCCTTTAAAGTATCTTACCATGTAAAATTTAATTAACTGATGTTATTTAAGGTTCTAACATTTATTTGTCAGCCTCTGTATCAAAGAAGCCCTGGAATACTGTTTGATATGAAGTTCTTAAATGGAGCTTCAGGGGTTTTGCATAAATATTTCCTGTGTGATCTGAAGATACCTAAAAACCCAAAGGAAGGTGTGTTAATTCAAAAGGATTCAGTAATTTCCCCTACTTTTGTTGTTCCTTTGTGAACTGAAGCATTTTCTCTCATGTCATAGCCTAAAGCTTCACTGGATTTTTGTTAAAAAGGAAAAAACTTCAGATAGGTGACGGATAATCTGGTTAGGAATAAATGGTGATAACAGTATTGTATGTTCTATGTCTATATCAAAATAAAAGGTAAAATTCATTCTTCTAAGCCTAACCCACTAAAATAGTTTTGCACAGAAATAACTTATTTCTAAGAGTCTTACACAGAAAAATCTCCCATTTAATTCTACTGTAAAAGAATTCGTTCAGTGGCAATTTGCTGAGCAATCCACCACTCTGAACATTATTCTAGCTTCTAAGAGAAAAATATATAATGCTATCCTGAACATACACGGATTTTGGTATCCATGGGGGGTCCTGGAACCAAACCCCAGCATAGCAAGGGCCCACTGTAGTTACTTCTTGATACAATGACAATTCCAATTTTTGTTGTTGTTGTTGGGAACTGTCCTTGAGTCAACCTCAACCTATGGTGACTCTGTGAATGAGACATCTCCAAGACCCCCTGTCCTCCACTACTCTATTTACTTCCTGTACATTCATACCCATGACCTCCTTAATAAGAGACCATCCATCCAATATGTGGCCTTCCTCTCTTTCTACTTCCCTCCATCTTCACTAGCATTATTGTTTTTTCCAATAAGTCGTGCCTCCTCATGTGTCCAAAGGACTGGAGGAGGACAAACATTATCCCCATCTTAAAAAGGGGGGTAAAGAGGATATCAACAATTATCGTCCAGTTAGTCTGACATTAATACCAGGAAAGATTCTGAGCAGATCATTAAACAGAGAGTCTGTGAACATCTAGAAGGCAATTCTATAATCACAAAAAAATCAACATGGGTTTCAGAGAAAGAAGTCATGCCAGACAAATCTGAGCTCTTTTTTTTGATAAAATTACCAGCTTGATAGATGAAGCGAATGCTGTAGATGGGGAACCTTGTCAAAGGCCTTACTGAAATCAAGATACAGTATATCTTGATTTCAGTAAGGCCTTTGACAAGGTTCCTGATGACAATCTTGCAAACAAGCTTGTAAAATGTGGTCTAGACAAGGTAACTGTTACATGGATTTGTAATTGGTTGACTGGCCAAACCCAAAGGTTGTTCAACAATGGTTCCTTTTCATCTTGGAGAGAAGTGACCAGTGGGATCCCACAGGGTTGTACTGGGTCCAGTGCTATTCAACATCTTTATCAATGACCTGGATGACAGAATTGGAAGCATACTTATCAAATTTGCAGATGATACCAAATTAGGGGGAATAGCTAATACCCCAGAGGACTGGATCAAGATTCAAAATGACCTGAATAGACTAGAAAGCTGGGCCAAAGCTAACAAAATGAAATTCAACACGGAGAAATGTAAGGTATTGCACTTAGGGCGGAAAAATAAAATGCACAGATATAAGATGGGGGACACCTGACTGAAGAAGAGTACATGTGAAAGGGATCTAGGAGTCCAAGTAGACCACAGCTTACACTGTATTTCAGACTACCCAAACCATGCCCTCCAAAATCTCACCAAAGTTCCCCAAAAGTGAATTTCATACACACCATGTAGGTTATATTGCATTGGTCAGACCATTCCAAACATATCTTGTGATACTTGCCTACAAGTGGCAGTCCCAGTCCTCCCTCTTAAAACATCATCAGTTTTCTGCAGTTTTTCTATTTTAAGAGGGAGGACTGGGACTGCCAGTTGTAGGTAAGTATCACAATGTATATGAAAAATAGGTTTAGCAACTGAAATAAAGGTAAAACCTTCCATTAGAATTTATTTTCTTCTCAAATGAATACAGAATTGAGAAAAAAGTGCCAGTTCTCTTGTTATGCAAAAAAAAGTTTAATAACATACCTCCCCAAAAGCCCGGGCTGTAGGCATCCGCTTTTCCTGTGGAGGGACACCGTAGCAGCCAAACTGCACAGCGTCCCTCCACCCCAAAAAGAACCCGGAAAAACCGGGTTCTTCTTGGGACGCTGCACGCATGCCACAAGCGCACCATTGGTGCTCTCATGACATAAGCAACGCACAGTGAAGTCTATACGTTGTGCATTGCTTACATCATGATGGCAGCTGCCATATGGATGGGAAGCCGCCATGACGCCAGTGCCTGTGCACTCCGTAAAACCTAGAATTGGCCGGAGGACGGCACTTCCTGCCTGTCTGTCCCAGGCCTCAGTTTCCCATCTTATACCAGTGATGGCCCATCTGTATTCTTCTACTATCTTCATGTTTGTCTGCTTGCTTTGTGAGTTGAAAAGAGGTTGAGCTTTATAGACTACACGATTTTTATTCCCAAGGCTCTTTGTTAACAGGGAACCAAATAAAAACTAAACTGCCAGATGCCCCAGGATTATGTTACAAAATTACAAAATTATACACTTCCTTAATAATGAGGAAGCAGCAAGACAAGCCACACACCCTCTTACTTTAAGCAATTAATAATTATAGTACAGGTTGAAAAAGAAGTGTAATCACTGCCTTACACAGTAAGTCAAACAAAAGACAAGTCTTATAAACTGTGGAAGCAGCAGAATTTCCCAATAATAATATCCATCAATGGGTAATGACCCCCAAGACTGATGAACCAGAGCACTGCATTCTTCTAGGTATCATGGAACCAGAATCCTGATTCTCAAAAGGGCTGTCCAGAAGATATGAACAAGGTTCACACCCTCTAGAACCATGGGTTTCAGGGGGAGACACCAAACCTGAGAAGGATTTAGGCATAAAGAAGGAAAGACCTTCAAACCCTCTTAAGAACCAGGGACCCTTTCACATTGCATATGATACCACTTTAACAGCCATGGCAACATCATATAGAATCCTGGGATTTGCAGTTTAGGGAGGTGATTTTAGAATTTTAGAATTCTCTGAAGATGCCAGCCACAGATGCTGGTGAAACATCAGGCATAAACTCTTCTAAAACATGGCCACATAGCCCCAAAACCCACAAAAAACTGGATTTTAGAATACTTTGCAAGAGAGATCTACTGTCTTACTAGGCTACAAACCCTAGAATTCCATAGGATGTTGCCATGGCAGCTAAAGGTGAATTATAGCACAATTCATGTGAAGTGTGAAAAGGCCCCAAGGTGGCAACTAAGGCTGACATCATGCAGTTTGAAATAATTATGCTGAGATACAGTCTGAGACAATTATAGTTATTTTTGTTTATTTATATACTCAGCCATGATTAAACTAGTTACACTTATTTACAGGGCATCAGAAGGGAAAGTAGACCATATAAATCCTGGCCCTGCTTTGCATGGCATGACTGGAACATGCATGCCTGAACTCCCTGAAATTTCATTGACATTACAATAACCTGTTACACAATCTACAATGAATAAATATAAATAATCATTTTGTGGACCTTGAGTGGGAAGAACTGAATCAACTGGCATTGTCAAGTAGTGTGTTTGTTTTCATAGTCCAACTAAGTTCAGATGCTGAATTGTGTGTGTTTCTGTATTTGACTAGCCAAATTTAACACTATTTTAATATTTGAAGGCAGAGAATCATGTTGTTGTGTCCTTCAAGTCATTTCTGACTTATGGTGACCCTAAGGCAAACCTATCATGGGGTTTTCCTGGCAGAATTTGTTCAGAGGGGGTTTGCCCTTGCTTTCCTCTGAAGCTGAGAGATAAGCAACTTCATGGTAGCAATTTTCAGAGCAGTCCGGCCAGAGAGAGGAGAAGGAGAGGAGCTGCTTGGCAGCCATCTTGAGACCGTGTGCTTGAGACCGTGTGCTCATTGCTGAAGGGGTGGAGCTTCTGTGAGTCACATCTGTGAGTCACAAGGGGGCGGAGCTAGCAGACTAGCTTTATATACCAACTTCCAGAGCCGGCGAGCGAGTTTTAGTTTTCTCTAACTCAACAACTCTACTCAAGTGGCATCAGGTTAGAATCAGATATTGAAATAGAACCTTGCCTTTAAGTATCAGATAGCAGCCAGTACATTCCTTTAAAGAAGTATTCCCAGTAGATTGACTGTTATAGTCATTACTAAAGACTTTGCAGTATGGACAACGAGGGATCTGCTGTAGTCACCTGCAACTCTTGTGGGATGTTTCTCTTCTTGCCCACAGAAGTCGAGAACTTCACATGCACCAAGTGCAAGTTGGTAGCACTCTTGGAGGAGAAAGTGCAGCAGCTGGAGTCAAGAGTAGCTACACTTCAGCATATTAGGGAACAAGAGGATTTCCTGGACACAATAGAACTAACCATCTTGGATGAGTACCACGCAGAGGAAGATGCTAGGGTGGAAGAGGTCACTTGCCATACACAGGAGGCAGACAGCTGGAGGAATGTCACAAAGAGAAGTAAGCCAAGAAGGAATTGTTCGGGGAGCTTGCAGCTAGAGAATCGATTCGAAGCTCTTTCCCATATCAAGGAGGATGAAGAAGAGCAGCATGGACAGACTTCAGGGACAGAGCAGGGGAGCCTGAGAGTCCCACCCGAGGGAACTGTCGCTGCTAAGCCTCGGAGGAGGCGTGTGGTTGTAGTGGGGGACTCCTTGCTGAGGGGTACAGAAGCAGTGATATGTAGGCCTGACAAGATGTCTCGAGAGGTGTGTTGTCTTCCAGGTGCAAAGATCCGTGATGTGACAGAGAGGCTGACAAGACTGGTCAAGCCTACTGACAAATACCCCTTCCTTTTGGTCCACGTGGGAACCAACGATACTGCAAGACACAGCCTGCAGAACATCAAAAGGGATTATGAGGCGCTTGGTAGGAAGCTGAAAGGAATGGATGTACAGGTTGTCATCTCGTCTCTTCTGCCAGTTGAAGGGCATGGTCCAGGAAGGGAGAGGAAAATAGCGGATGTGAACAACTGGCTTCGCAGATGGTGCCGCCGAGAAGGATTTGGATTCTTCAATCATGGGCTGCGGTTCCACGAGGAGGGACTTCTTGCAACAGACGGGTTGCATCTCACGCCAGTTGGAAGAAATGTTTTTGCCAACAGTCTCAAGAACTTGATCAGGAGGGCTTTAAACTGAGTTCCGAGGGGAAGGGAGACAATATTAAGGAAGGCGAAAGGGATGGCGAAAATAGTCAAACTGACATAGAGGAAACAAGAAAAAAAGTGCAAGGACCCAACAGTGGGAGGCAAAAAAACTTGCACAGGCAGCAAGTAAAAGGGAACTATGGTCTGCAATGTCTCTACACTAATGCACAGAGCATGGGAAATAAGCAAGATGAACTCGAACTCCTAGTACAACAAAGCAAATATGATATAATAGGCATCACTGAAACCTGGTGGGATGAGTCTCATGATTGGAATGTGGAAATAGAGGGGTATAACCTTTTAAAGAGAAATAGGCCAAACAAGAAAGGAGGAGGAATAGCACTATATGTCAGAGATATTTACACCAGTGAAGAGATCCAGGAGATCAATCATGGAAGCCAGGTGGAGAGCATCTGGGTAAAAATTAAAGCGGAGGGAAACAACAAGGATGTTACGGTGGGAGTCTACTACAGACCCCCAAGTCAGACTGAGGAATTGGATGATATCTTTCTAGAACAGATGACCACACAGTCAGAAAAGAGAGATGTAGTAGTGATGGGCGACTTCAACTATCCTGATATTTGTTGGAAGTCAAACTCAGCAAAATCCTAAAGGCCTAGCAAATTCCTCACTTGCCTGGAAGACAATTTCATGGTCCAAAAGGTGGAAGAGGCAACAAGGGGGTCAGCTATTTTAGATCTGATCCTAACCAACAAGGATGACTTGGTTAATGGGGTGCAAGTGGTGGGATCATTAGGTGGAAGTGACCATGTTCTCCTGGAGTTTGTAATACAGTGGAAAGGAGAAGCCAGGCATAGTCAGACACGCATCCTAGACTTTAGGAGAGCGGATTTCAGTAAACTTAGAGAAGTATTGAGGGCAATTCCATGGTCAGAAATACTAAAAGATAAAGGAGTTCAGGACGGATGGGACTTTCTCAAAAGGGAGATACTGATGGCACAATTTCAAACAGTTCCAGTGAGAAAGAAAAACGGGAGGTGTCTCAAGAAACCAGGATGGATGACTAAGGAACTTTCAACCGAGCTAAGTTTGAAACGGAACATGTATAAGAAATGGAAAAAGGGGGAAATCACAAAAAAGGAATTCAAAGAAATAGCAGGCATGTGCAGGGGTAAAGTCAGAAAAGCTAAAGCACAGAATGAACTCAGGCTTGCTAGAGAGGTTAAGAACAATAAAAAGGGCTTTTTTGGATATGTCCGCAGCAAAAGGAAGAAGAAGGAAACGGTAGGGCCACTGCGTGGAGAAGATGGCAAAATGCTAACAGAAGACAGAGAAAAGGCAGAATTACTCAACACCTTCTTTGCCTCAGTCTTCTCAGAAAAGGCAAAGGGTGCTCAACCTGAGGATAATGGAGCAGAGGACAGGATAGGGGCATTTCAGTACAGAATAAGTAAAGAGATAGTAGAGGAACACCTTATTAATCTAAATGAATTTAAGTCTCCAGGACCAGATGAACTCCATCCAAGGGTATTAAAAGAACTGGCAAATGTAATATCGGAGCCATTGGCAATAATCTTTGAAAACTCCTGGAAAACAGGAGAGATCCCAGCAGACTGGCGGAGGGCAAACGTTGTCCCCATCTTCAAAAAGGGGAAAAAAGAGGATCCCAACAATTATCGTCCAGTTAGTCTGACATCAGTACTAGGAACGATTCTGGAGCAGATCATTAAACAGAGAGTCTGTGAACATCTAGAAGGCAATGCCATAATCACAAAAAGTCAACATGGGTTTCAGAGAAACAAGTCATGCCAGACAAACCTAATCTCTTTCTTTGATAAAATTACCAGCTTGGTAGATGAAGGGAATGCTGTGGATATAGTATATCTTGATTTCAGTAAGGCCTTTGACAAAGTTCCCCATGACATACTTGCAAACAAGCTTGTAAAATGTGGGCTAGACAAAGGAACTGTTAAATGGATCTGTAATTGGTTGACCGGCCGAACCCAAAGGGTGCTCAACAATGGCTCCTTTTCATCCTGGAGAAAAGTGACCAGTGGGGTCCCACAGGGCTCTGTCCTGGGCCCAGTGCTATTCAACATCTTTATCAATGACCTGGATGACAGAATTGGAAGCATACTTATCAAATTTGCAGATGATACCAAATTAGGGGGAATAGCTAATACCCCAGAGGACAGGATCAAGATTCAAAATGACCTGAATAGACTAGAAAGCTGGGCCAAAGCTAACAAAATGAAATTCAACACGGAGAAATGTAAGGTATTGCACTTAGGGCGGAAAAATAAAATGCACAGATATAGGATGGGTGACACCTGGCTGAATGAAACTACGTGTGAAAGGGATCTAGGAGTCCAAGTAGACCACAAGTTGAACATGAGTGAACAGTGTGATGCGGCAGCTAAAAAGGCCAATGCTATTTTAGGCTGCATCAATAGAAGTATAGTGTCTAGATCAAGAGAAGTAATAGTGCCACTGTATTCTGCTCTGGTCAGGCCCCACCTAGAATATTGTGTCCAGTTCTGGGCGCCACAATTCAGAAAGGACATTGAGAAACTGGAGCGTGTCCAAAGGAGGGCGACAAAAATGGTGAAAGGTCTGGAAACCATGCCCTATGAGGAACGACTTAGGGAGCTGGGGATGTTTAGCCTGGAGAAAAGAAGGTTAAGAGGCGATATGATCGCCCTGTTTAAATATTTGAAGGGATGTCATATTGAAGAGGGAGCAAGCTTGTTTTCTGCTGCTCCAGAGAACAGGACCCAGAACAATGGATGCAAGCTGCAGGAAAAGAGATTCCACCTGAACATTAGGAGGAACTTCCTGACAGTAAGGGCTGTTCGACAGTGCAATGCACTCCCTCGGAGGGTGATAGAGTCTCCTTCCTTGGAGGTCTTTAAACAGAGGCTGGATGGCCATCTGTCAGGGATGCTTTGATTTGGATTTCCTGCATGGCAGGGGGTTGGACTGGATGGCCCTAGTGGTCTCTTCCAACTCTATGATTCTATGATTCTATGATTCTATGAATTTCATTCTCACTGCAGAAAAATTGAAATGAAGGAAAATATGCTATTACTTTATGAATCTGCTGTCTGAGAATGAAAGATCTCAGTCCTCTCTACTTAACAATATAGGCATTGCAATTCCACTGTATGGTTAGATGGGGATTGTTAGTGCCTTCTTAAGATCCTGGAAGGTCCAGAATTTAATCCATTACCCTTCAAAGGCAGCTGATGGTTTCCAGCCTATGCCAGACCACCTTGGCTCCTAATACCAGAATGATTTGCCCAAAAAAAAAAAAAGAAGAAGAAAGTAGTGGTAGATATCAAAAGTAGGATACTATGCACACAGGTCCCTTGTAGATATCTCTATGAGCACCATCCATTATCAAGCTCTAAAGCAGGGGTAGGCAACCTGCGGCCCGCGGGCCGGATGCGGCCCAGCATGGCCTTGGGACCGGCCCCA
Source organism: Sceloporus undulatus (assembly GCF_019175285.1). Taxonomy (NCBI): domain Eukaryota; kingdom Metazoa; phylum Chordata; class Lepidosauria; order Squamata; family Phrynosomatidae; genus Sceloporus; species Sceloporus undulatus. The sequence goes on along the minus strand of NC_056525.1, from coordinate 20,200,792 downwards.
GCCCGGTCCTGCCACCGATTGCCACCGGGGCCTTTGGCCTATCAGGAGGAGGCGGGTAAAGGGGGAAGCGGCGGGCAAGGGGGGCAAGCGGCGGGCAAGCGGCGGGCAAGCGGGGGCAAGGGGGGCAATTGTCTATAGAAGCCTCAGAAACATGCATTTATATTAACATTTTTTAAAAAATCAGCAAATTTATTCGTGTGTACTCCATTTTTTAAAAAAAAGTATCCTCCATTAGAAAATTTTGTCCTACATTTGGGCCGGTTTACACACACATATATATATATATATATATATATATATAATTATTTAATTATTTATTTTTTGGCTTCGGCCCCCCAGTTGTCTGAGGGACAGCAACCCGGCCCCCGGCTCAAAAATGTTGCCTACCCCTGCTCTAAAGGCACTCTTGCTCTGAAGTTTGAAGGTAACAGAATCTCTGAAAGCAGTCCTCAGGAAAACAAATGAATTACCTGTTAGATCGCCTGGTCATTGGTTCCCCCACCTACAGCTGGAAACTGTCATTAACAACGTAATTTAGTCTGGAGTCCAAATTTTCCCCATCTGCTTCAAAGAAAGAGAACCTCTCAGATTAAAAAGTGAGCTGTATTCTCAAAGATAGGCATCATAGGTCTGAATATCCCCTCTCTGTCCCTGAAGAAGATCTATGGAAAATACTGTATAGGCAGGGAAATGGTCCTATACCATGTGTGCTAAGGACAGCCATAAAATCTACAAAAACTTAAATAAACATTTTAGGGATTAAAAGACACAATTGGAAATCTTTCCTTTTGGAAAACATCATGGAGACTCCTTTAGGAGGATAAAAGGATGCCATAGAAATCTGAGTCCTGGCACCAGGCCAGACACTACAGGATGATAAAGGTCTGAAGTCATTAATTTCTCATGCAGTGATGAGCCATTTCAGGCTTAAAGGGGTTGATTATTGCCACTCTTACAAGTCCCATTAATTGGCCTTTGCGTGCCTCTGGAACTTAATCAACAAGCCCTAGCTCTGCAGGAACTTGAAGTCCAGCACAATGCTAGGATGATGTGTTAGAAACAGAAACCTAATTCTAGGGAATGTGAAAAACCTGGCAACTGTAAGGCATGGTCATTGCCAGTAGTACAGAGTCCTGAATAGTTCTCATTTTGAGGTAAGAAATCAGTGTGAGTGATTTCATAAACACCTTCTTTAACCTTTATTACAAATGATGAGGAAAAACATACTAATATGTTGACTGGACAGTCATTTGACTTGTATTTTACCTCCTTAACTTCCAGAAGGGTTTTTATGCCCATTGTAGCCCTTGCAAAAAAAGAGAGAGAGAACAAATTCAAGAAATTATTAAATCTCTAGCACTACAACATCTCCTCCTCCACCACCACCACCCCAATTATGTTTTGTTGCAGAATCCACAAAGTAGACTTACAATACAGCCATACTGTTATTACCTGCTGCTATGAACCATTTTTCTAGATTTCAGCCACTTGCCAAGCAGTTTTTTCTTACAAATAGAAAAACAGCTGGGGCAAAACATATTCCAGCAAATCAATTTATTTTTGCCATAAGATAGGTTTGTTTGTTTAGGTAAGAGAATTTTTTTAAAGCCCCTATGTTGTTGTTTTACATACCATAAGTGTATCTATACTGCATAATTATAGCAGCCTGAAATCACTCAATTGCCATGGCTCCATCCTTCAGAATCCTACAATTAGACTATTGTGCTAGAGAGTTAGAACAGCATTTGGAGAGAAAAGACTATAACTTTCTAGCAGAAAAATTTAAGTCTCTCACTATAGATCCCAGGATTCTGCAGGATGGAGCCACGACAGTTAAAGGGGTATCAAACTGCTGCAACGATGTAATGCAGAGACACTCTATGATGCAACAAAGCAAAACTGAGGTGTTTGGTTGCCTTGGTAAATTGGCCCCATTCATGAGAAATTGAAATGTCTTTCACGGGAGGGTCAACTTTGGAATTAACAGGAGTTAGGAAATACCCATGAGTAGAAAAAATGTACATTTTATTTTATCTGAGTTTGTTACACTTTTATTCTCTCTTGTATTTTCTTGTTCAGACTACTTGGGTGGAATATATTTGATTCTGCACACACATGCAGCTTTAGACATGGGACATGTTTACACTCTACTGGGATTCTCACTAGTGGTCAAAAATACCCCACAACTGGAAAAAAAAATGTGTTTTTATCAGTCTGCAAGAGGGTCAAAGAAAATAACTATCCTTATAAGTACAGTGGTACCCCGGGTTACGAATTTAATTCGTTCCGCGGCGCCGTTCGTAACCCGAAAGATTTCGCAACCCGAAAAAAGGCTTTCCGCTAGCGCTGGAAAGCCGCTAGCCGCGCTTCGCTTTTAAATTTCGTGCCAAAAAGCGCCGAAACACACCGAAAAAAATTTCGTAACCCGAAAAATCTTTCGTTACCCGGAACAGTTTTTTTCCAAGCTAACTTTTTCGTACCCCGGAAATTTCGTAACGCGATCAATTCGTATCCTGGGGTACCACTGTATTTCTAAGACCCATTCCAAGGGAGAGGTACATCCCTAGAAAACACTTCATTTGAAATGTTTGCTTTAAAAACAAAAATGCAATTATTTTGAACATTATATTCAACATATCTGTGTGCTTCCTTGCTGCATGCAGGTGATTTAGGCTAGGAATCCTCCCCTCCCCTGCCCCAAGATGTCACAAAATGCAGCAAGGACAAATAGGGATCTGCACCCAAATCTTTTAAAGATGTAAAAATGCAATATACCATCCACTAAATCAAACTTGGTCTCTGCAGGAATGCATGCCAGGGTAGACTGCGGAATATACCAAGATACTCTTTATCCAAAAATCAATTTTTCAAGAAGTATTTTTCTAGTGGGGCAGGTTTCCTGAATACTTATGGTGATGACCAGCTCCCAAATTTTTAACTCTAAGGCCTTGTTTTGTTTCATATCCTATCAAACCTTTCTCATCAGAAGCAATTTCGGGGCTTGACAGTATGGCATTCTCTTATTCTCTGAGAAGAAACAGAGGTAGCTGGTCCATGACTGCTTTGTACATTTTATAGGCTAACTTCTCTCTTTCTTTTTGACCTGGGCTAAATTCAGAAATCCTTGCAGTTTCTGAACTGGTCTACTTCCAAATCCTAACCCCCAGTGTTACCAGTTGGCCTTTGGCAAGTCTAATCCTTAAAAAGAAAAGGGAGAACCTGCTACTTGCTCTATAGTGGATGAAGTGAGTTGCCCTTCCTTTACGTTTGCTTTTTCATGAACAAGCCACAGAGCAGAGCACAGTGCTTCATATAATGTAGGAAAGAAGCAGCTGTTTTTCCCCTGAAGAATATAAACCAAGAACTGCCGTTCCACTCTGCAGAGATATTCTTTAGCCATCAACAAAGAAAAGACTTCAGTTCTTTGGGAAGAACACCAGCTACTGAATTATTCTGAAGCTAGACAACTAGTGAGGCCTGCAGCCTCCCATTATTACTCTAAATCTTCCCAACAGCCATTTTAAGATTTCACTTCCCACTCTCCACTAGGAGGCAGCAGGGAGGCCCTCCTCCAAATATTAACTCTCAGTTCAATATTGTTTTATAGTAGGCCTCAGTGCCTCTACAAGCTAAATTGGTGAGGCAGAAAGGTTTGCTGGTCTTTTGACCACCATGAAACCAGGGCAGAAAAGGAGGACAGTCACTGAGGCAATGGTCCAAAACACACTGCAAAAATAATCCAGCTTGAGACCGTTTTAACTGCCCTGGCTCAATGCTAGGGGATTCTGGGAACTGTGGTTTTGTGAGACATTCAGCCTTCTCTGTCAGAGAGCTTTGGTGCCACAATAAATTACAATTCCCAGGATTCCCTAGCACTGAGCCAGGTCAGTTAAAGCGGTCTCAACTGGATTATTTCTGTAATGTGTTTTGGACCTGTGAGAAAGGCAGCATAAGCCTTTGTAGACTGAAGTCTACTTCATCAGATGCATTCTTTCTGTCATTTAGCCTCAAAGGTGCCACAAGAAAGATCCCTTTGCAGACTGATATAGACTAACAGAGCTAAGTCTCTGAATTTACAGTACGCTCATTGCTCTCTTGGCATTCATGTGCAGTTGGCTTTTATTTTATGGCTGCTAAAAGACACCAAACCAGAGGTGAACTGCTGCCCTTCCCCAAGCTTTAGAGAGTGATTATCACTGCTTTCCTTCTCCACAATATTCAGCTTTGTGCCAGCTGTTGTGAGACACCATATGATGTCTGTGGAATATAGCCCAGTAATGCCACTGGCAGGTCACTGGGGCCAAGCAAATAGCCAGATAGAGACTCCAAAATGTGTTGCCCAAATATTTCTCATCACCAGCTTCTTTTGCTTCCATACTGGGGAAAAAGCCAAGCTCAGGAAACTGCACTAACCTCTCCACAGGAACACCCTGCTGATCGTTCTTCTTTGTGTTTAATACTGGAAACACAGCTTGAGTCCCAACCTAAAATGGTGTTGGAACTTCAGTCCAGGAGGATTTCCAAACTGTCCTCCATTTTGAGTATGACAAAGAAGCACAAATTTATATTTATATTAGGGGTTTTAGCATTTACTGTATTTGGTAGTGTTGTAGTAGGAGTCAGGCAATCGTTTGGCCCCACTGACCTGCCTGTGGCATCACTAGGCTCCTACACATTAATACTGTAAACTGATAAATACAATTCCAAGTGTGTTGTAATAGTTCGGGTGCAAGCCAGTGTGGTGTAGTGCTTTGATTGTTGGACTATGACTCTGTTGACCAGACGTCCTCCTTTTCCAGGATATGATCTACATTTCAACCTTCTGACCTGGAGGAATTACAAACTGTCCTCCATTTTGAGCATGACTAAGAAAGATGAATTTATATTTATATTAGTGTTTTTAGCTTTTATTTTGTAGCATCTTACAATTTTCATGAACGCCTTGTCCACCTTTGCAGTTAGGAAACCTGGTCACCCTGCTCTGGAGACTGGGTTTCAGATCCTGGTTTGTCCATGTAAACCCACTGGGTGACCATGGGTGAGTCAGAGTTTCCTAGCCTCAGAGGAAGGCAATGGCAAACCCCCCCCCCCCCCGACAAATCTTGCCAAGAAAAACCCATGATTATGACCTTACGGTCGCCGTAAATCAGAAATGGCTTGAAGGCATACAACAATGAACTAGTCATGCCAGAATCTTGCAGCTGCCTACTGGCCAGACTGGCTGAACTGGGAAGTCTGAATGGTGTTATTCCTGCTGGAAAGCACTGTGGGCGCAAAGAACAAAATCACACACACCCTAGTTTTTGGGGGGTTTCTTGAGCTATGTGGCCATGTTCTAGAAGTTTATTCCTGACATTTTGCCAGCATCTGTGAAGATGCCAGCCACAGATGCTGGTGAAATGTTAGGAATAAACTCTTCTAGAACATGGCCAATTAGCCCAAAAAACCCACAAAAAACTATGGATGCCGGCCGTGAAAGCCTTTGACTTCACACCTCTCTCAACACCCCTTTATACAATTGCGCATCTGACTGGAAATTGTATCATACTCCAGCATTGGCAACAGGGCAGGGGCTTCCATCACACCTGAAGCAAGAAACTAATCTAGAGCAGTGATGTCCAAAATTTGGCTGTCCAGATCCGTAGGAAGAGGCAGGATGTAAATAAATTTTATTACTATCATCATTATCATTATTATTATTTTGGACTTCAGCTCTCAGTCTTCCTGACAGCTGGCTGGGGCTTCTGGGACTTGAACTCCAAACCATGTGGAAGACTAAAATTTGGGAACTACCAATTTAGAGGAATGATGGAAGAGGGGTTCAGGAAGAATGGCTGTTAGGCTACCACTGCCAACACCCTCTGCATTTCCCTCCTTCTGCTACTTTTTCTGAGAGAGTAGTATTATTTCTTCTTTTTTAAAATCATTTTACAAAAGCAACATCTCAGAACTAAAGATGTGTGTGTGTGTGTTTCTGCAGCAGCAGGTGAGACTCGGCTCGTCCCGCCTCCCGACGCGATTGGCTGCCTGCCTGAATCCACCTGAAGATTGACAAGAAACAGTCTCTGCTGGACAGGTGCCCAGATTACCTCATGCCCCATTCTGCCTCTCCAATGATCCTGGCTGAGGGCAGGAAGAAGTGCTGGTTTTGTGGCACGTATTTGAACTTTTCATGTAGAAACTGAGCAGACACGCGAGGGAGAAGGAGCATCCTTCACCACGCTCTGCCAACAGTTTAGCCTTTCATTTTTGTTTGCTCGTATCAGCCTTAAGATGGCTTTCTCTAGACAGACAGACTGGACCTTGTTCACATTACTGGATCAACATCAACTTTCCCTCAGGGAAGCAATGGGAAAAACTGGTGCTGCCAGTGATAGCTATGAGATATCTAGGTAAAGACACAGAGTCATAAGAGGGATTTCAAAAATAGAGCCACTTTCACTGTGGTCCAAAACACACTGCAAAAATAATCCGGTTTGATAGATTTTTGTGGGTTTTTCGGGCTATGTGGCCATATTCTAGAAGCGTTTGTTTATATGTCAGGAACAAACTCTTCTAGAACCTGGCCATATAGCCCAACAAACCCACAAAAAACTATGGATGCCAGCCATGAAAGCCTTCGACTTCACAAATCCAGTCTGAGACAACTTTAACTGTCCTGGATCAATGCTAGGGAATGCTGGGAACTGTCCTTTTGTGAGACATTTAGCCTTCCCTGACAGAGAGTTCTGGTGCCACAATAAACTAAAACTCCCAGGATTCCCTAGCACTGAGCCAGGGCAGTTAAAGCAGTCTCTAACTGGATTATTTCTGCTGTGGTGTGTTTGGATCTAAGAAAAGCACAGGAGAGAGATGGAGCTCTGCATCCTTCTGTATTCACACTGCTCTGTATAAAATATCAGAGGAAAGAGATAGTATATATTGTTGTATACAAAACAATGTTGTTGTTGTGTGCCTTCAAGTCGTTTCCAATTTATGGTGACCCTAAGGCATAACCCATCAAGGTTTTTGTTATTAGTTTTGGGTTTGTTTTGGCAAGAATTGTTCAGAGGAGGTTTGCCATTGCCTTCCCTGAAGGCTGAGAGGATGTGACTTGCCCAAAGCCACCCAGTGGGTTTCTTAACTGAGCTGGGAATCAAACCTTGGTCTACAGACTGTGGACCAGGATAGTTTTTGTTGGCTTTTTGGGCTATGAGGATGCCAGCCACGGATGCTGGTGAAACGTCAGGAATAAACTCTTCTAGAACCTTGTCTCATAGCCCCCAAAACCCACAAAAAACTATGGATGCCGGCCATGAAAGCATTTGACTTCACATGTAGTCCAGGACTTCTCGGTGTTGTTCTTCTATACCATCAAGTCATTTCAGACTTATGGCTACCCTAAAGTGAACTTGTTATGGGGTTTTCCTGGCAAGATTTGTGCTGAGGGGGTTTGGTTTTGCCTTCCTCTGAGGCTGAAAGAATATGACTTGCTCAAGGTCACCCAATGGATTTCTATGGCTGAGCAGTGATTGAACCCTGGTCTCCCAGAGCCATAGTCCAACACTCAAACCACTACACCATGCTGGCTCCCTCCCTTTCTCAGTAGGCTCAGGCAAAAGCAAACTGCCACAGCCCCTCTTAGCTTGTGCATTATTCCTCACTAATAATCTTGCTATCTACACCCCGATGTCTCTTTCGTATATTATATGCTGGAGGGTATATGAAGAGTTCCTGAGCAAGACAGGGCAGCAGACCTGTTTGTGGCTGCATTATTTCTTCACCATTATGGAGCTTTTCAGGTGCTACACACATGATCTCAGAAGTCTCGGGTGTGCCATGGGCAAACCAACAGATCAGAGAAACAGTTTTTAATCTCTATCTCCCCCCCCACACACACACAAAATCAAGTGCAGAATTGACTAAAACAGTGCAATAGTTTCCAGTGTCACAAAAATAAATTAATATTACTGCTGACAGTGTATGGGTATATGGCACAAATACAGTGGATATGTAGTGTAAATAATTTACCATTTAATGCCATTGTCTTAAGCAACATGCTGTATTGTTTTCCAAATTTAATTTAGAATATTTTAAATCTAGGTTTATATAACACAGTTTGCTAACATACTTGCACAGTCCCTTCTTCTCTTTCCCTCTCTCTCTCTCTGTTTAATTCTATAACTGAGTTTAATTCCTGTTGTGAAATAATAATTTAAGTGCATTTCTATTTGTATTGCCAAAAGGAAAGAAAGAATGCTCATGCTGTGACTTGTTGGAAAAGAGCTGACAGGCCTTATCCTCATGTGATACATCTGTAGTGTCTTGCTGTTCCCAGCTTAGATTTCTCTGTAATTAATGCTGAGAGCTTTTTAAGTTGGCATGTTTGGCCATTAATGCATCTTTTTCTTCTTAAGGGTTACTTCATCTTTAAGAAGTGGGAGCTAAAATGAAAGAAAGAACATATGTGATTTGTTCTAGTGAGCATGCCATTCAAATCCTCCCCTTTCTCCTTTAAAGCACTCTCAACTTCTGTTGGTTCCAAACCCCAAGACATTAAGCCTGGATGTGAAACCTGGATCTACCATTTGGCACTGTTTACCAGTCACACATTTCTAAAGATGAAACAAAAACATATCTGTCTAAATTATCTGACTTAGGCAGAACAGTGATAAAATTCAATACACATGGATCATAAAAGAGCATTGCAACAGCAGGAGAAATGGAAAGAAACAGAAGTAAAATGATAAAAAGTACCAACAGAAAACATGGCAAAACAGTAATGTTCACAACCCTTTGATTCTGTCCATCAAAGTTTTTTTTATTCAGAAGCTGTTCAAACTTAAACACTAGCAATTTTGGGGGAAACTATGGCTGAAAACCATATAATACCTTTCTGAAGTTTTATCACTTTAGAGCACAAATAATGTACAATTATCTTCAAAAAGAACTTAATATACTTTTAATAAGGAGGAAACACACTGTGAAAGTCTGATGTTCATTGTAATATATACCACAAATATGCCCCTATTGAAGAAAAGACCATATTCTTATCCACAATTGAATGTGATCATCCAGAGCTAAAAGTTTAATCATGATCCAAAAAACCACACAACCAGTTCTTCATGCCAAAAGGGACTTTAGACTTCTGCTATTTGAAATGAAGCCAAATGGCTGGGACACCACCATCTCCATTCTCATGGAAAGCTATTTTTGAAACCAAGGGAAGACTCTCAAGTTGTTTGCAGTATGGCAATAGTTTACAAGACAAAAATGGGAAGCCCTTGAGAATGCCTTGAGTAAGTTTTCTGTTGGATTTTGAACAAATCATCTGTATAAAGTGATTATGAGAAGGATGTTTGAAAATCCTGAGCTGCCTACCACTAATTTGGGACGTAAAAGCACTCACAAGGGAAGTTAAATGCATAAAGTTTATTTAGAATAAAAGTAACATCATGGAGTTAAAAGAAGGTAAATAAACAGATCTTGAGTCACACCAAGACATTTTAAGTACTTACAAAACAATGTCAGCAATAAGTGCTGGTAGTGGTTGGTCTCCTGGAATCACATCTGGAAGTACTGTATCCTGCATAACTTTAAGGTATTAGAGAGGTCATATACTGCAAAATACCCAAGGTCTTTAAGAACAATGATGGTTAAAGATGCTTAACTCCACCTTCAGCAACCTTGATTACATCATGTTACTCATGCTAAAATCTAAATAAATGTGAAAAGCTAAATGATAGATTTATTTAAGAAATCCTTTTAGCTATGAACACTTCCTCAAGACCTCCCCTCTGTAGTTAGTTTCTATGTAAGTTCTTACACATCTTAGCAAGCCCTTGGCTATCAGTTTTGTTTTGCTGAAATACATTGTTTTCAGCTGGCACAGCCCAAAGCCTGGTTTCTTGAATCTTGGCATAATTTTCTCATTCGAGCAACTCTGGGCATCTTCTTTTGAACCTTAGCTATCTTGAATTATGGCATAATGCTGGATGTGATTTTGTTTTATATAGTCTGTTCATAGAATCATAGAGTTGGAAGAGACTACAAAGGTCATCTAGTCCAATCCCTTGCCATGCAGGAACACACAAAAAGCACTCCCAACAGATGGCTATTCAGCCTCTGTTTAGAAACCTCTAAAGGTTTGAATCACAAAATTTTGCCTTATCATAGAAGCCTATGCTAATAATTGAGCTAACCTGATCTAGTCAATCCAACCATATAGGGAAAAAGGCATAAAAATAAGGAATCTGACATTCTAACATTTCACATCTCAATTTATATGATTTTGACTATAGCTACAAGTTATAATTGCTCTTTAAATACGTTCATAAAACATCTTAATGCTATATATAAAATGTTCATCGAGACCACAGTTATGCAATTGGAGAGAAGGGGCTGAAAAAAATTAAGCAAAACTGTTATTTTCTTCACAGGAAGCTCAAATCAGCTCACTATTAAAAAACAAACAGGGTGCAGCACTACCAGTATTCTTTGTTCAGTTCATAATGTATTTTATCTCCGCTGCCCCCCCCTGCGCCACACACACAATGTTGCTATCCAGCCAAAACCTTCATATAATTAAAAACCACAGGCACTCATTCAAAGTGTCAGATCAAAAGGTTAATGTGCTATGGTAGAAAGGAAGTACTTATATTATACCCTTGAACATTTTTTTGAAGTTTACAGCATTTAAAAACAAGTTAAGTCAAACTCTGGCCAAAGCTAATATTACATCATTTGATTTAAAACATTAATCATAGTTGTTTTAAACCAGTTGATCCAAATGTTTGGCTCGCTGAGGAAAAATAACCCTCATCAGTAGGGGCTGGCAATGCACTTTCTAAGTTTCTACACATGGAATGGCAGATCAAGATTTCTAAGGTTATTGAAAGCAAAACAAAGTGCAGGGTTTTGGTTTTGCCGTTTCAAAAACCTAAGTAATACATTAAAGCAGTTATTAATTGTATTGAGAATTTTATCTGGAATTGTGGGACCGCAGTGTGTGCTGTGTGATACTGTAAATCAACTTGTTTTGTTTCAGCTCTGAGGTTCTCAGAACAATCGAAAATGTTATTGAAGATGCTATCCTATGTTTATCCAGAAACGAAGCACCTGTTCTCATCTTGAAAAACAGATCAAATTGGGGAAATATACAGTAGGTATCTCTTACTATGCTTGTCAATCTAGTGTTCATAAAGTGTTAAGAGCATGTTAAAGAAATTGTGTACAAAGTGTTAGGAATATAGGAAGCTACATTGTCTATCCAGTATAATCAACTCTGGCTGGTAGCAACTCTTAAAGGCTTTAGGAAGGATTTTTTCTAATCCTACCTAAAGATGGCCAGTATTTTCTGGTGCTCTTCCATTGTGTACTAAAAGGGATGAATCTACTTAAAATTATAAGACTGCATATGCTCAGAGTGATATGGTAGTCCTAAACTTGCTTGTTTGTTTATATTGTCCTTCATCATATTAGTTTTCAGGGTGTTGTACAACAGTAAACAAATTTCAGGGGCCCCTCCTCTCCATATTGCATGAAACCCTATTCAATGCTGCATGATCAGCAAGATTATACAGGCTTGTTCTTACAATTCATCTGGTGTATGATAACTGTAGCTTTTAGCCAGTGCATGGCTGTGGTATTTCTATCAGTAGCTGAGTGCATAACAATCTGGCTAAAAATCAATATAGGTTCACTAAAAACAAAATCACAGTTACCATACAATGAAAAAGCCAGAATGTCCTGAAAACTGGTGATAAGTTCTGAAACACTGTATTACTATATCATCTTAGCAACAGAAAAACAAATTGCCCATCTTTTACTGCATGCACTTAGGACATTTCTACTTGTCGAGTCTATTTCAGCTTATAGCAGCTCTATGAATTAAAAACCTCTGAGTCACGCAGTTATCAAAAGCCCTGCTCAGGTCTTGCAAACTTAGGGCTGTGGCTTCCTCGAGTGAGTCTATCCACCTGTAGTGCAGGCAGTGGCGTCCCTAGGGTTGGGGTCACCCAGTGCAGTAACTCAAGATGTCACCCCCACACCATTGACCTCCTCCCATTTCACACCATACAGAATCCTTAGCAATGATTTTTCCACTAATGTTACTCGTAAATAGTAATTCTCAAATACCACTGAATGTAATGCTAATAGTGTGACATAAACAATGAGAAAAATTAAAAGTATACCTTCAAATTACAATATCATACACACAGCCTAAATGTATTTACATATACATAATGAAGATTTGATTAAAATGTGATGTTTTTAGAGAAAATTTAAAAATATTTTTTAAAAATTAAAAATTCAATTAAAATAATTTAAAATTTCAAACTTTAAATTTTTAATTTTTAAAAATTCTGGGGCCTCTACTTTCTCCTCCTACGGAGCTTCACTCTACTCCCACCATCTTTTAAAGCATTTTAAAGGGAAGCAATTGAAAGCCAAAGCTTTTTTCTGCCAAAAGACAGGTGTTTCAGGAGAAGTGGTGTCACCCCCCTAAAGTGTCACCTGGTATGGTTCACACACACACCACACACTCCTCCTAGTGACACTACTGAGTGCAGGGGCCTTTTTCCATACACAATTTTGACTAGGTGTTATGAATTTATGCCAGCTCCAACAATTCTCTTAATGCCTTCATGAGTAGGGATTTTTGTCCATACCACAATATATATATTAGAAAAAAAATGCATTGTAAAGTAGAAAGCAGTACGAAAAGAAGACCATATTACTGATGGATTCGCTCAATAAATGAAATCACGATTTGAAAGACCTCAACTAGACTGTTGATGATCAAGGATCTTGGAGGGCTCTCCATTGTTTGTTGTTGTTAACTGCCTCAGGTTGATCTTGACTTATGGCAACCCTGTGAATGAGAGAGCACATTGTTATCAACAGCCTGTTGTCCTGTTGTCAAGACCTTTTATCAGGTTTTATCTCTGATAAATGCTTCACCAGTGTCACCCTCCACGAGTGGTGCAGTTGACACATTTAGGGGCAAAAAAGACGGCCTCAAAGGAGTGGCTTCTGGCCACCCCTTTGATCACCGGGTTGTGGCCGCGGCATCCACATGCCATGCCCCCAACCCAGCCTTTCCCAGCGCAAAAAGGAGCAGAAGAAAGCCACTCCTTTTTTGAGCCAGGGAGAGGGTGTCTTTGCCTCCGCAGCGGCATTTCTTCACTGTTTCTTTCATGCAGCATATCTAAATGCTGCACCACCGAAACACCATGGATCTGTCGCACATGTGGTCGCCTGTGCGGCTTCTGTCTAAATGCCACACCTTCAGTCTGCCGGGAAGCTGGCTCTTTTTGACCATCTGTTTTGCCTGTCAGTCTGGCTCCTCAGCAAAAACCTGTCTGACATGGGAGATCCTACCAGTAACACTGCTGCAATCCATATATCCTCTTGCCTTACAGGGGCACACAGCCCCTCCATAGCAGAAATGTAGTGCCATTGGTGGATAAATGTAATTATTATATACTAAATAGTTACCACATCCCCTAACTAGGCTTAATAGATTAATTTCTTGGTTAATGGCACCCCCTATTAAAGCTTGGTAATACTGTACTGTAAGTGGTTCAATTTAACTGTTGATTTGCTGACTTATTTCCTCTTCCTCCTAATAAGGCTTAAGAAGTAAATCTGCTAGTTAACAGTGTTCATTATTCATGTGTTGCAGTGAATAAAAAATTCTTCCTCATTATTCATTGCTGGTGATTTGAGAGGAGGATTGGAGGGAGCACTGGCTATTTAGAAACTGAGCTTGGGATCTTTGGCCCTTACATAAAAACTACATTGATCATTTGCTATACTTAAGACTGTATTTAATTATTCTAAATGAGTCAAGAAGCAGAGGAGGATATGCTCTGCATAAGTTCAGAAACATTCACAATATTTTAGATTAGAATTTTTCATCCATATTCTCCAGCTGCTCTTTATAGCCATTTATTGCTGGAGCTCAGTGCTGTAGTGAATCAGTGTCTTATAAATAGAATGGACATATCCTTTCTTATTTACCACTTCCAATTCATATGAACAATCTGGAGTGTTTGCAGAGAGAGTGAACAGGGTGGGAATCAGAAAATGCCAGAACTATATTTGCTGATGGGTCTGTACTTTTGTCTCAAAGGCCCCATTTTATAATTCAAACCAAGAATTGTGTACAACAGGCCTAAAATAAGACAATAGATGGCCACTATTAACATTTAGTTGTATGCTATATACAGCTTTATAGAAATGCTAATGGATGTGGCAAAAATGTGAACTAGTTCATTGAGGCTACTCTGACTAAATCTGGTTCCAATTCACCCTCTTGATATATTTCAACTTTTATGAGCTATGCTGTCGTTACAGCCTTTTTGAGGTGCTACCATAGTGTCTTCTGCCACCTTAAGGCCATAAAAAGCACTGCATTTAACAAACAAAGCTCAGAAACAAAACTCTATTCATCTCACGCTTTGCCTATTCATGTTTTGCATACTGAAAAATCAGTCATATAATATTTTGCATAATAGAGACTCTAGACATTTCATTCTTGATAGATTCACAAGATAGTGCACTCTGATTATATAAGTAGAGTGTCTAGATCAAGGGAAGTAATAGTGCCACTATATTCTGCTCTGGTCAGGCCCCACCTGGAATATTATATCCAGTTCTGGGCACCGCAATTTAAAAAGGATGTGGAGATACTGGAGAATGTCCAAAGGAGAGCAACTAAAATGGTGAAGGGTCTGGAAGCCATGCCCTGTGAGAAATGATTTAGGGAGCTGGGGATGTTTAGCCTGGAGAAGAGAAGGTTAAGAGGTGATATGATAGCCCTGTTTAAATATTTGAAGGGATATCATATTGAGGAGGAAGCAACCTTGTTTTCTGCTGCTCCGGAGACTAGGACCTGGAACAATGGATGCAAGCTCCAGGAAAAGAGATTCCACCTCAAAATTAGGATGAACTTTCTGACAGTAAGGGCTGTTTGACAGTGGAACACACTCCCTCGGAGTGTAGTGGAGTCTGCTTCCTTAGAGGTCTTTAAACAGAGGCTGGATGGCCATCTGTCAGGGATGCTTTGGTTTAGATTTCCTGCATGGCAGGGGGTTGGACTGGATAGTCCTTGCGGTCTCTTCCAACTCTATGATTTTATGATTACACCACAATATATTAATTTATTATTATGAGTGCTCAGTTCTACACATATTGCTATAAAAGAGAATTCTGCTGATATGAGGAAATATTATTGGGATAAAAATAATATAAGGAATGTAACAAATAATAGAAGGAAGGTCATCAAACTGTTGACATTGTCTAATTATATTTGTTGTTGTTGTTGTTGTTGTGTTCCTTCAAGTCATTTCCGACTTATGACAACCTTAAGGTGAACATCCTAAGGGATGTGGTGAATGAGTGGTTTAAGATGCCAATTCTGATGATCGGAAGATCAGAAGTCTGGCAGTTTGAGGCTCAAATGCTGTATGATGGGGTGAGCTGCTGTCACTAGTCCCAGCATCTGCCAACCTAGCAGTTTGAAAGCATGCAAATTTGCAAGTAGATAGATAGGCACCACCTCAATGGGAAGGTAAACAGCCTTCTGGCCAGTCATGCTGGCCACATCATCACTGGAGCAGTCTTCAGTCATTGCTGGCTTTTCATCTTAGTAATGCAGATTACGACTAGACATTCAAGTCAATGGAATACTTTTACCTTTTTAAGGTGAACCTATCATGGGGTTTTCTAGGGCTGAGGGTGTGTGACTTACCCAGGGTCACCTAGAGGGTTTCTATCGCCAAGCAGGGAATCAAACCCAGTCTCTAGAGTTAAAGTCCTACGCTCAAACCACTACATCATGCTGGCTCTCGCCTAATTATATAAATTTATGTTTATATTAAACACAACAGTATGTTTCCTAAGGAGCTGCTTAAACTAAGCATTACAGTGTACACCAAAGAGTGCTATAAAGGTGCTATTAATCCTAACACAGAATAATTGCTAATATATTGGAGCCTACTTCCAGATGTAATTTTTCAGCACAGCCGTTATGAATCAGCTTGATATTCACCTCTTTCCAACTACCTAATTGTCAGTCCCTAGTCTCTTCTCACCTTGTCTGTGAACAGTAAATTACCTCGACAGGAACAACTTCAACACTTGACATAATGAGTGGCACACAGATGATACTAAACAGCTGTTTAAAGGCAGTAACAGGAAGTACATGATGTTTAAATGGTGCTGACAGGATCTAATGAAATACTGCTTGGTCCTCAGAAGAAATATTCTGTATCAGAAAAATTTTCTCAAAAATAAGACATGTATTGAATATGAGCCAGTTAATAAGTAAAGTTAGCAAAGGTCCTAAAACCATATGTGTCTATACAGTGGTCCTGCTGTACCAGCAGGGATTTGTTTCCGCACCCTCTGTAGATGCTTAAAAACACAGGCTATTGTGCTCCATATTATTTAGTGGTGGTGATGTGAACACATACACTTCAGCATGTGCACATGTACATCACTGCCAATGAATAACGGGGCATGGTGATTTGCAGGCAGTCATATTCACGGATCAAAAGCCCAGTGATATGGAGGGCCCACTGTTCCTTTAGGTCAATCAAAAAGGCACAAAAACCTTTCTCTTAAAATTTCCCCTTAAAATACAGGCTTTTGAGTGATTTTATAGCCAATGTGGCTGTTCCCATATTGTTTATGTGATTTTAAAAAATGGCTCTGTAGTACAAATGGGGCAGAACTTGTTTTAAAGTAAAGTTTATGTTAAAATTTCTGCATATGTTAATAAAAACAAATTTTATAGCATTTATTTCAAAAATCTACATATTTTATAAATACATATTTGATGTTGTTCACTGCCATCAAATCAGCCTCAACTTGTGGTGACCCTATGAATGAGAGATCTCCAAGTCACTCTGTTGTCAACAGCCTCCCTGAGGTATTGCATACTGTATTCTGGGCTGTGGCTTCCTTGGTTGAGTCTATCCATTTGGAATGTAGCCTTCCTCTTTTCTTACTGCATTCTACTTTACCAAGCATTACTGTCTTTTCTAGTGAGTCATCCCTTCTCATTATGTCCAAAGTATGACAGTCTTAGTTTAGTCATCTTGGCTTCTAGGGTGAGTTCAGGTTTGATTTGCTCTATGAACATTTTCTTTTTAGCAGCCCATGTTATCCACAGAAGTCTTCTCCAGCGCCATACTTCAAATGAGTTACTGTTCTTCTTATCAGCTTTCTTCACTGTCCAACTTTCACAACCATATGTAGAAATTGGAAATAAGATGGCATGGACGATCTTAATTTTAGTATTCAGTGATATATACATTTATGCTTCCTTAAAATTATATTAAAAGGAAAAACAGAGTTGGATTTCATCATCATACTGGAGCCACTAAACTCCAAAACTCCAGATAACCTCTCCCAGCAGTTTCATTCTTGTGTTAAATACTAATGGGGAGAGAACTGAATGTTTAAGGATCCTGCAGGTCAGTGACCAAAGCACTGAAAAGGAATCCCCCAGCATCACTTTGAGAGATTCCCTCCACAAGCAAGATGGGAGCTACTGTAAAACAGAACCAACATGTCCTATCCCAAAGAAACAGCTCATGGCCAATGGTATCAATTTGATAAGAGGGCCTGAAGAGCCAACATACATTCTTCTTGGCCATCTCTCTGAATAAGACATCCAGTAAAGTGACTAAACTTCTCTCTCCCTTAACCAGACCTGACGTCATACTCAAATTCAAGAACTCCTGGAGTGGAAAGACCATCATGTGTTCCATGTTGCCCAAGAATGGAATGTTCTCCAGAAAAATAGGGTTTGGGGAGACTTTTTTTTTTAAAGCAAAGTCTTAACGCCACATCTTTTAGGCAAGCTGGGACCCTGAGGTGTTGTAAAAGAGGATTCAGCCAAATCCCTTACACAAAGGGCCAGCTTTCCTCTCGTGGCTTTCATGAGCCATAAAGAACAAGGGGTAGTTTGGAAGCTGCAGATAGTGCAGAACAGAAACATCTAAAATGATCTGAATCAATTTATAAAATCACAGGTTTAAAGATTCAGTAGGCTTGCAGATGAACACCAACTGCACCACAAGGAAAATCAGAAGTGACTGTCCCAAATCAGCAACAACTTTTGGTAAGTCAAAGAAATTTAATGATCCAGTTTTACTTTCTGTAATACTGTTCAGTAGGACTGAATTTGGGTAAACCTCAAACCAACACATTCTGAATCAATTGGGATGATCTGGAGGTTCAGGTGTCAAAAATAAGCAGAGAAAAGAAACCAGATACATGTCTCCAGTATACACATATGAAAACCCCAAGGATATATTAGGAAGAAGTCTGAGAAGGAGGCGTGTGCACATGTCCAGGGAAAAATCCTGGGAGGGAGGAGCCAGGAAGGGTGTGTGCGCATTCCCCCTCTTCCTCCCTCCTGGACCTCTTTCTAATATATCCTTGGTGTTTTCCATATATCATATGCTACTTACTCTACTCAAGAGCAGAGCAGTCAGGGCAGTGAGGGGGGGTTCCCCATCCCTTGAAGCCCTACCCCCTGCCCCGGGTGATTATTTTTATTCATATTGAATCTGTTGTAAATGCAATATGTATTATATGTATTTTAATACAGTGTGTGTTTTAATATAATGTCTCAATGGCTTGTGAACTTAAAAAATGATGGTGATGGCTTCGTTTTACATTTCAGCTCTGTTTCTTAAAATATTATCTATTATCTACAAGATGGTGCAGACAAACATTTATGCAACAAAAAGGTAATAATCATATTTACATCTAATTACTAAACTAAAATAAGCATGCATTTGAAAAATATATTAAATTAAAATATTACTTTCTATGGATATAATTCACTACTCATGACATATTTTAAACTACTGAGATATTAACTTAAAAATAACTAGGGCACTGCCGGTTGCTGCGTCTGGGAACCGCAGCGGTCAAACCGCGTGGTTCCTGGATGCACCAAAAAGAAGCCGCAAAAAGCAGCTTCTTTTTGGGACCCGGAAGTGGTGCCGCAAGTGGCCAATGGCGCACTCGTGACATCACTTCCATTGCGGGACATGCGGACGCTATGCGGACTCGATGTCAAGATGGCAGCGCCCGTGTAGAACGGGCGCCGCCATTTTGTACGTCCCCAGGACGTACTAGGGTTAGGGGCGTGTGTAAAGCACGCCATTTCCTAACCCGAGTACATCCTGGGGATGTACTTTACGCCCGTGCAGAACGGGCCTAGGATACCCTGTAATAATTTGATAAAATGCTAACAACAATGCAGCAACATGGAGTCATTTGAACAATGGAAATATATAACTTTGTCATTTACTTTAGCATTTTTCAATATATACTGAAGTGTAAATTTGTTGTTCTACAGCAGACACCTGTTTGGGTCAAAACTATGATAGAGTGGTCCGGTATTATTTGAGAATGCTCTGCTTTCTGAAAACTGTGGTCACTATGTTAAAGCAATGTGCTTTAAATTTACATACCAAAAGTATATACCTTTACAAAGTAGTATACAATAACTATCCTGTGTCTAATTTTTCTGAGTATGTGCTTGATCAAAAACAGAAGTGTCATGTTTCTGTATCACATCTAAGTCTAATTTGTCCTCATTCTTTACAAGATTTAAAGCACTACATCTACCCAAACTATACTGTGATCTACAAATAAATCATAGCCTTCTTGCACCTTATCTGTGCTCTGCGATACTATAACCTACCACTAGACCAGTGTCACCTTACTACATGACACTTTAGCAACTACCATATGGCTCCCATATCCACAGGATAGGTACTCACAGTTTCACTTAACTGTGATTCATAGCTGTCCTGCCTGCTGGTGTCCTTCTTCTCCTCTTCCTCATGTGAGGAGGGGAGACATGGAGGGAAGCAGCACCACCACCATTCTCTTCCTTCCTTCCTTCCTTCCTTCCTTCCTTCCTTCCTTCCTTCCAATGACCTCCTGCTCTCCATCTTCTCCCCTCATGGGATAAGGAGCACAGGGAGCAGCATCTACCTTGGCCATGCCCTGCTCACCATCACATTCAAGACAACATACATACAGTAGTTCTTCCTCCTTTAGCCTAAAGGTAAGTGGAGAAAATAGAAAACAGCAGTACTTTCACTTACCATATTCAAAGCTCATGGTACCACTGAATAGAAGTGTATGTTTGATCTTATGAAAGTGATGAATATGGGTGAGACATTTATCACACCAATAAAAATACCATATAAATATGGGTGTTCAGTCATAATGATTAATAGGTTGGATTTTGAAACATTTGAATTGTGTAGAGGAACCAGCATGGTATACTGGTTTGAGTGTTGGACTAGGGCTCTGGAAACCAGGGCTCGATTCCCAGCTCGGCCATGAAATCCACTGGATGACCTTGGTCAAGTCACATGCTCTCAGCCTCAGGGGAAGGCAATGGCAAACCTCTGAAGAAAGTATGGCTTAAGTGAACATTTTAATATTTGCTGATCTTTTAACTGAAGATTAAACTGCTTGGGCATAAAATACTTCAATGGTTGAGTAAAATAAAAGGAGAAGTAATTGCAAACAAATCTCTCTCTTTAACATTATTCACTGAGGAAAGCAAGAGATTGTTCCCTTCCATTCTTCTCCTCCTTTCCCAGTAGAAGGCAGAGATAAACAGACTGATGAAGTACAGTCATCCCTCCATATTTGCGGCTTTGATATTTGCGGCTTTGATTATTCACAGATTTCATTAATATGTTCTCTCTAGGACTGTCTAGGTCCTCCAGTGCAACTCTGTAGTCAACTTTAACTAAAAGTTGCACTGAAAGACCATTTGTAGCTACTCCAGTGCCATTCTATGGTTAGTGTATGTTGGACATTGATCACAGAGTTGCACTGGAGGACCTAGAGATTCCTAGAGAAGTGTCCTCTCAGGTAAAAACAATGTTTTTGTTATTTGCGGTTTTTCCATATTCACGGGGGTCTTGTTCCCCTAAACCTAGTGAATATGGAGAGACAACTGTATATAGTAAAACCCCACTATATGTACCACTGGCTGTTGTTCTGTTAAATCTTGATTATTATATTTACTTCTGCTGAAAAAGATTATACACTTGGCATGAAGCAACACTGCATCTCAGCCTTCAAAGGATTTTACATTCTTCAGTGTTATTTCATGTTTTGTGTTTGTTTGCTACTCAACATTGTTTCTTAGCCCTCTGAGGACATGACTCTTTTCTGACTGTTGTTTTGTAAATAATATTGCTATTTACCTTTTAGAGAATTATAGAATCTAATTAGCTGTTGTTTTGTAAACTTTTGAACTTCTGCTGAAAAAAAATACTACCCATTGCTAATTACACTCTTTAGTAGTTCAGTGTTATATAGTGTTATTGTAGATTAGTTATTACATGTTTGCTATATTTTTGTATATGTATAATTGTGAATTATGAAATGTGAATATACTTTTTTGTCAAGAAGAACCAAGATAAATGTATATTTATTATTACAATATATATATATATCCATTTATAAAAGTAGATTTGTAATACATATATTGGGATGTTATTGCATAGATTATTAATGCACTTGTCTGACTGTAGTTTCAGCTTAACCTTCTGCTATCCTAAGTGGTAAATTAACCCCTTATTCACTAGATGTAGCTTGTTTCATAGCTACTAAATAATGTATGAGTAACATTATAATAATATATATCATTTTTAATTTAAATTATAAGTGATTGGATAATGTAGATACGTGACTATACCTCATATATAATTATAATTATTAGTGGGGTTGGTAGGTGGAAGGTTATGTGTTTGTCACTGTCAATACGTTTAGAAGAATAAAAAGATATTTTTAAAGAAGCATGTATTCAAATAATTTTATTAGACTATTTATTTTTTATTTATTTTTAAACTACATTTTTTTTCTTGACAGAGATATATTTTACACTGATACAACACATTTTGGTAACCAAAGAGTTGTTGACGACATTATCACTGACATTTCCTGTATGCTCAAGATACCTAGGAGGAATCTACATATTGTTAAGTATTAAATCATTCTTCTGTTGTATGTAAAAATTGATAATTGGGAAACAAGCAGCAAATTCTTATTACTATATATTGTAGCAGGAAATGACAAGATAAATAGGGAATGTTAGTTCATTTTCAGCAGTATAGCAAACAAATGCTTAACACTATTTGGTTTCTCAGCTCGAGGCCTCCTTGGTAAGTGAGCAGCTGAGATTATCACAATGAACAGTAGCATCCCTGACCCGGACTGCACCCAGTGCAGGGGGCAAGGCTCCAGGAGGCGGCGTGCCTGGCCCTCCCTCTCATTGCCTCTGCATCATCGTTCTCGTGAGTAGGATTACACAGTGGCAGCAAGGTGGGATGTGACCCTCCCTCAGTGCCTCTGCATCCTACTCATGAGCAGGACAATGCAGAGGCAGTGAGGTGGAGGGGGGCCCAGCCCTCTCCCCCAGCTCCTCTGTGTCCTCCTATTCACAACGGCAGCGAGGGGTATAGGAGGAGGCCCAACCGAGTGTCACCCCTCTTCTGTGGTGTCTCCTAAGACAGGTTGCACCCCCCCTTGTGATGCCACTGACAAGGAACAGAATTTATTGTAACTTTTCTGAGGAAACCTCCATTTCTTCTAATAAGTTACCTATACCCATTGCAACTTTCCATCATGTTTCATCCTTATCCTGTTCACCCTCTCTAAAGATGATAAATAGCAGCAGCATATTCTATCTATGCCTTCAGCAGGCATGTGGTTATTTTGGTTGCAAAGCTTCTTGTTTTCTTGTATGTTCACAGACTTTATTAAATTTATTAAAAAAAATCATAATGCCTTTACAAAATTTTTTATTTCATGCCTGCCTTGTGAGAGGCATGTATCTATTTTGTTTATACAATATTCTGTAGTTTTTTGAAATGTGAGCAAAACTTGAATGTTTCAGCTCAAAGTGAATTTCAGAACTTATAATGGCAAGGCTTCCTGGTGGCGGAAAAAGAACCCGCAAAAGGCGGATTCTTTTTGCGTCACGCTTGTGACACCCGAGTGTGCAAATGTGTACAGGGTGCTGCCATTTTGACGCCCCCGTCACGTGCTGGGGTGAGGCCGGTATGGACGCTGTGTCCTCGGCCAACCCCTAGCATGTGACATGGGGCAGTGCAAAGGCCTGTTTAAATCAGGCCAATATTTGCTTTTTCCTTGAGCTGAGTATTAAAACACTGACATTTTTCTCCAGCTCAGATTTTGATCCACAATTAATTTCACCCTAATTTTATTCACATGGCCACAGTACCAACTGCAAGCCACAAGAAAGAGAAGTTTTCTTTCTCCCACTCTCTAGTGCCAAGCCACAGAACTCTCCTACCTATGCATCACATATTGAGTTGTAGGCCTTTAAAAATGTCACTTCACAGGGAATAATTTATTGTTGGAAAGGGGAGAAGAGACATCATTCTCTTGCTGTAGCAGTCCTACTTCCCAAGAGGATGAGTGCTATTCTAGTAAGAGAGGTGTAAAGGGTTAGAAGGATCAGTGGTCAAAAGTTGCTTGGAAGTTGGATAACAAAAGTCTGATGCATCTATTCCGATGAGCCTATCCCCCTGACCTGCTATAATAGCTTAAAGATGACACTTCATTCGGAGCATTTATGGGAAATTAGATGTTGATATTGTACCTGTATAGGACTATTGATGTGTTTTTAAGATTTTATGATATGAGAATGTATTTTAACTAACTGTATTTTTTAATTTGTTGCTGTACTCCCGCCTTGATCCGCAGGGAGAGGCGGGATATATATAAATAAAAACTATTATTATTATTATTAGTAGTATTAGTATTATTATTTTCAAGTCAAATCAAGCTGTTTTCCAATTTCTGAGAATTCGTTCTGATATTTTCTTTTTTTATTGTTTTTAATTTTTTCATAATCCATTCTTCAAGTAAACCCATGCTTGTTTCCTTCCAATGTCTAGCAAATATCAGGCGAGCTACAGTGACCAAATACAAAATAACACCTTCTTCTTCTTGATTTAATTTTCCTTTTATATCTTCCATAATATTTTGTAGTTTAGGGTTCAGTTCAAATTCGATCTGCATGATATCCTGAATTTTAGCATGAATCAAATTCCAGAATTGATATTTTCTTGAGACAATCCAAAATTGCACATTTCTAAAGTAATAAAAGATGAAAATGGCCGCACTATCATTTGTTGAGAAATATCTGCATTTTTTACCTAATATATACAATTAATAATATGCAATGCTCTGTTAGCTACATAATTTATATTGCTTCTTGGTTTTTTCCTGGTAGCTGTCAACCAGCAAAGGGTGTATTGCTGGTAATCTAAGTTATATTGAGGAAGATGGTACAAAAGTAAATTGTACCTGCAGTACAACGGTATGTTTTACTTTTGCTATTGATTTGAGTTAATATATTTTCTATATAGTTCTAAAAGAATAAGTATACAGATATACCCCACTCACTTCCATGCCAGCATTCTCTAAAGATGCCAGCCATAGATGGCGAAACTTCAAAAATAAATTCTTTCCAATGGAACAGCCACATAGCCCAAAAAATCCACAAACACAAAAAACTACAAATAAGCTTTTGTTTGTTGGATTCAGACAAAATGGCAAACTGCCGTTTAGTACAAATACGGAACAGAAGCTTCTCATTTACTGCCATCACAAAAAAGGACAAAAATGAGGAAGGAAATGTGAGAGCCCAAGATATATAGCTGTTTGTTTGCAGAATGCTATTTTATGGTACAGTATTATGTCTGAACATTAAACATCCATCCAAAAGCCAGATACAATGAAATCTACATGTAGTTTTCTTGTATGCATCCAATGGCCCATTCATTTTGACGACGAAAGATGACGATATAAGCTATACAATATACACACAATATACTTTCACCCTGAAAAAACAGGTGTAAGCTATTATAGGCTCAAAATGCCTATGGGTGCATAAGATTGTTCATGTCTGGAATAGATTGCTGGATCAGAGGCTTTAACAGTAGAGTATTTATGGTCTAAGCAAAAATAGATGGTATTGGAGGTGCCTCTTTTATTTTTCCTAGTTTTGTAGAACTAAACCTAAGGTTTGTGCATTAATATTGCACTGGGAAGCCTCATATTTCGGTATGTTCAGCTGTTCTGTGCTGGACACCTGCAATAACAGCAAGGATACACTTCAACTTATGGTATATGGATTTCTGTGCCAATTACCCTCCCCTTTCCTCCTCCATATGTTTGACATATTGAGGTGAATTCCAATATGAGTTACAAAATGTTAACAAAACTTTCTATAACTCTAAATAACAGATGAACAACAGTAAAACAAATGGAAAATAAAATAGTTTAAAATATCTGTAAACATCTGTCATCGTGATGTTTAACTTTATCTCCCTCTATTGACCATATAAGTGGGCAAACGAGAAAGCTATTTGGTTTCAATGGAATTAGTGTCCAATGAAATTTGATCAAGGGCCTATACAGACAAGCACGATATAATGGGTCAACCCTATGGTATCCTGCCCACAATTCTGACCCAGTTCTGCCTGAGGCAGAGAAGCGACAGGCAGGTGTTCACATGCATGGATGCTACTGCACTGTAGATCTGCTGTCAGCATGCACCTCTAACCTGCCGCTATCACTGGTGCTCTGAAGCCCACCCCCACTCCCGCAGTCTGTAAGGGCACAAACGGGGCCTGGCTATAGCCACATGGTCAGACACCCCATTCCAACATCACAGGCCTTCAGAGTGGGCACAATGGCAGCACCAGATAAGGGGCTCTGTCGTGAACAATTTCCCAGGAAACTCCACCACAGGCAGACTCTCTTTTTAGATCATGTTAAAGATCCCTTGCACCAGGGCTGATCCAGAAACACCAGATTACCGTCTGCACTGGCCGGGCCCAGGGCTATTGTCCTGTGTCATCCATACAGGATGATGCCTGGCCAGGGGGAACACGGACCTTATGGCCTGTACATTGAGACCCCAAGACTAAATTTATCAAGACATAGCTATTAGACTCAGAAATAACAAGTGTTGTTGTACAAAATTACTTTGGAAATTATTATTATTATTATTATTATATTAACCTTTATTTATAAAGCGCTGTAAGTTTGGGAAATTGGGAGCTTTGTGATATTTATTCTAGTTTTGCATTATCTAATTATTTTAAATAAATGCATTTTCTTCACTTATGCTCTTACTAC
Organism: Sceloporus undulatus; assembly: GCF_019175285.1. Classification (NCBI taxonomy): domain Eukaryota; kingdom Metazoa; phylum Chordata; class Lepidosauria; order Squamata; family Phrynosomatidae; genus Sceloporus; species Sceloporus undulatus. Next base: position 20,174,575 of record NC_056525.1, on the reverse strand, counting down.
AACTTTTATTGCTTTAGGCAGCTGTATCATCTAATGTTGAAGGAATGAGAAGTATCCTTTAGGCAAAATATATACTTGAAAAACAGGGGAGTGTTTTCTATTTTGTTTAATGACAGAAAGAGATTAATGAACAGAATACCTATTTTCCCTTAGAACTGAGTTTCTAATACAAAGTTACATCGCATGAAAAGTGTGAAACAGTTTGACATATACCAAAGTATTCAACATTATATTAAGTACTAAACAAGAACACCAATATTTTTCTTAGCCTTAATATTACAGATTTGATCACAGATGCAAAATTTATTTTAATTGTAGAAAAAGATGCAACTTTTCAGAGACTGCTGGATGATGATTTCTGCAATACAATGTCCCCATGCATAATTATTACGGTATGACATTTGTGCTTTGGATAATCAGATTCATGCCTACTTGGATAGTTATTCTATATAGTTGAGATTTAGGCCTACGTTTTGCACTGAAAGTGCCTTGGTCATCCTGTGAGAAGATCTATGCTGGGAGAGAATGGATTTGGTCATCCTCCTGGACCTCTTGGCAGCTTTACAGACCATCATCCATGGCATTTTTCTGAACAGTTTTTTTTTTTAATTGGGGATGAGAGATTATAGTAGATGCAGTAGTACCCTTTATACTTGGATGATGGTTTCCAGAACCTTGTGCTGAAAGATCCTGGCTTAACTTTATGGTACTGAATGATTTGGGTCTTGTAGTGTTCCATCTTATTGCACAGTTTGATGTCTATGGGAAAATGATGAGTGAAGTCATCTGGAAATTCAGAGTTCATGCCATGAACATGCAGACAACACACAGTTCCCTCCCTCCCTCCCTCATCAGAGCTCGATAAGGCAGTTTTTAATCACTGCCTGGCCTAGGTAATGACCTGGACAGAAATAATTCTACCTGGCTTCAGTAATTCATACTGTAAATGCAAGGCTGTAAAGCTGGAGATGGGGTCAAGGACTGAGCCAGAAGTAATTTTGGGTGGAGCCAGAATTGGTAGAAATGTACCAATCCTGATTCTGGCTTGTAAAGAAAAACTTATAATATTAGATGCTTAGTTTGTTGCATATTTACTTTCATGGTAATTTTGGGACTATTTTTCTGGTTCAGAAATTTTAATCAAATATATTTTATGTTATGCCAGTCTAAGTAGCCTGCTATTTCACACTGCAGTGATGAAATACCTTATGCTACCATTTCACTACAGTAGATTTTTTATTACTAATTAAATATACATTTGTCATTATAAAGGAGTTAGAATCAGACAGTAGAAAAACAGAGGAGTCTGAGTTATTATTATTATTATTATACTTTATTTATAAAGTGCAGTAGATTTAGTCAAAGATTTGGCATACCAACTGCACAGTCCTACTCTAGTGGCATCCCAGCTAGATTACAGTAGTGTATTACAGTCCACCTTTGCCTTATGTGGGGATCCGTTTCGGACCCCTCCGCGTAAGGCAAATAGCGCATATGCTCAAGCCCAAATGAAAATAATGGGGCTCATGCATGATGTGCATGCCATTGTAACTTCCTTTGCACAGCTTTCAGTGTAAGATGAAAGCCACGTAAAAGGCGCCTGCGTATGACGCAGGCACACTGTAAAAGTGGGACTTCCATTGAAAATGACAAATAAACTACAACTACAGCAAAAATTTCGATAAAAAAATTTCTGCCAACCTAGCAGTTTGAAAGCATGCAAATGCAAGTAGATAAACAACTTCAATGGGAAGGTAACAGCATTCAGTGCAGTTATGCTGGCTACATGACCACCAGAGTCGTCTTCGGACAACAGTGACTTTTCAGCTTAGTAATGGAGATGAGCACCACCCCCTACAGTCGGTTACAACTAGACATTTATATCAAGGGGCTACCTTTAACTTTACAGCAAAAATACAGATTGAAACTGGCCACTATAGCCATATCATATACGATCTTCAGTGACATCCAAATCTTTCTGGATTTAGTTCAAAGTGCCAGTTCTAACATATGAAGCCCTCCATGGTTTTGATCCTCAGTATCTGAAGGCCTAACCTTTCCTATACATTTTTACTTGCGCACTTAAATTATCATGACAAGCTTTGACCTGATTGCCAAAACTGACTCAAGAGTCAGAGCTTTCTCAGTGGTAGCTTCTCCAAACAGATGTGTGTGACACTTCTCTGACTATAAATAAATGCATGTTTTGGTGTCAAACAGAAGATTTTTTTTGGGTAGCCTTTTTAAATGGTTGTATTCTCATTGCTCAGCTTGTACCTCAATGGGGCTTTTAGCTCTGAAATTTTAAAAATTGTAGTGGCTTCTTGGGTTCAGGGAGGGGATTTTGTTCTTAAATAGGTGGACTATATTATATTTTGATTTGTATTTATGTAGTCTACCCTGAGAATAATTGTTACAAAGGTATTAATAAATTGAATAGGAACACAGATGTGTAATTCTAGAATTTTATTTCTAAACATAAAAATGTGGCATTATTTCCTTAGGGGAAAGGTGTACCAGATGTGAATACAAGACTTCTAGTCAGAAAGTTATGGGATTCTTGCCATGTACCTATCTTTGCCCTCGTGGATGCTGACCCACATGGTAAGTATGGGAAGTATCTAGAGAACACAACTACAGCGTATGCAGCATTTTAATTGGCAAAATGCAAATAGAGACAATCTACATGAGACACAGGACCTTTTGTTCTCTTAAGGGCTGCAGATCCAATAATGTGTTGGGATGCTGTTGGTGGGTGTGGGCCATGTGCTAGCTAATGGGTGAGCTGGAATAACTCACTTTCTCTTGATATTAAAACAAAAGAAAGTGTGAAATCATCAGGGTGTTGATTTCACTTATATTATGTCTAGTGATGAAACGAGGGATGAAGGAAGGTATTAGATCTATTCATCATTTAAGCCTGACATTGATACTGCTTAGGGACTTGACAGATTTCAGATCTGACATATGCAAGGACTTGAAATTAAGGCATGCTCATCAATTTGTCAGAAAAAAAAACTTAACACACTATCCTTTCTTAATTTTTATAACAGTACTGATATTTGATATTTTCTGTATTCCAGGTATTGAAATAATGTGTATCTACAAGTATGGTTCTAGGGTAAGTTTTTTCTTCTGCATTTCATATTCACAGTATCATTCACTATATTGTTTTCTAGCTGAAATGTGAAGAGCACTGATACGTGTTTAAATGGGGCTATTTTGGTTAGGGAGCAAAAGGCCATCTGATACTCAAAACCCTTCTATCTTAGGAAATATGGCTATGGCTGCATCTGCATTGCAGAAATAATCTAGTTTGATATCACTTTGACTGCCATAGCTCAAAGCTGTGGAATGCTGAGATTTGTAGTTTGTTGTGGCACTAGAGTTCCCTGACAAAGGCAGCCAATTGTCTCACAAAACTACAGTTCCCAGAATTCCACAGCACTGAACCATGGCAGTTCAAGTAGTGTGAAATTGGATTATTTCTGTAGTGTGAATGCAGCCTATGGCTGATTATACACCTATAAAATAATTCATACTTACATCGATCCTGATCCTGTTTAAACACATTATGTTCTTCTGCAGTCAAAGTGTCTGAGTGCTTTAAAGTAATTTAAAGTAAAAACAAAACACTTTTTACTCCACAGTTTCTCGGAAAAAAAACATTTAAAAAAGTGTGTGCCCTGCATTCCAAACCGGTGAGGAACTGAGGGGGAGTGGTGGGCAGTGGCACAGGTAGATGTGAAGTTACCTTGGCATCTCTCTAGAACACACATACAGCTTGAGCCTGGCTTTTGCTCTGCCATTCATAAACAGTGTAATTTTATATCTGCAGAACCTCATCTGAACAAATCTTGCCAAGAAAACCCCAACCCTTAGGGTTGAAGTAAATTGGAAATGACTTGAAACCAGACAAAAGTCAAACACACATGCACATGTGCACACACCCACATACAGAAGTAAGTCCAATTGAGTTCACATGGGCTTACTCCCAGGTAAGAGAACAGGTGAATGCTTTGAGAAAACAGTCAACAAATAATCTTTACCCATCTAATTCTTTATCTCGCTTCAATATGAACTTTTTCATTAAATGTGTTTCTTTATTTCCAACTAAGAGAAATTTCCAAAGGGAAATGTGTTTCCTTTGCCTGGGTGGAACTATGTATGTAGCATAGAATGCATTTGGCAACAAATGCAAGATTTCCAACCCGTTGATTGCCATGAATAGCAATGAGAAAATTTGCAAAGTGGCTAGCAGAAGAGAGGATACACACTTTCCTCTCTATCCTATGTATAAATTCAGCTCTTTCCATACAGAGGGCAACTATTTAATGTAAATCACTTGCCTGCTTTGTTCCTGTTTTGCACACATTTCTTTAAACTCTGCACAGACTAAGATGCACCAAGTAGATGGAAGTAGCTGTAGAAAAGCCAGAAAATTTAGGGTTTGAGTTCAGCCAGATATCATATGAGAAAAATAACATCATATTGTCTATCCTAATGCCATGCTATCATTTTGTGTCAAATAATCATCCCAAATGACATTAACTTAGTAATATTGCTTGAAAACCTTATTTTGTCTTATGTTTCAGGCAAATAGAAATACTACTTAATATATGCTATTTCATGTTTCAGTCTATGTCTTTTGAAGCCCATAACCTTACGGTTCCGGCTATAAGATGGCTTGGCCTTCTTCCGTCTGATTTTGACAGGTTAGTAGGGGGGAATTACCCCTTCATAAATCCATCAGTGTATGTATACCTCTCAATTGTATATTTAACCAGTTAGCTGAACACTGTGTGCTCTTATTAATTATTAATAATCTTTCGGCCGTTGAGGGAGAGAGCAGGCCAGCCCAGCGTCATCAGGGGCTGGCCTGAAGACTGAGTGCCCTCCCTCCATAACTGTCATCTTTCGGCCATTGAGGGAGAGAACAGGCTGGCCCAGCGTCATCAGGGGCTAGCCTGAAGATACAGTGTATCTTAATTGTAGATTTTTCTTGTACTGTTTTATTTTCTTCTTGTACACCACTATCTATTTGTAATAGCGGTTTATAAATAAAACATATTATTATTATTATTATCTGTTCTTCCTGGATTTTTTATTCTTACCATTAGCTCACCAACATTATTTTGCCTTTCATATACACTATGACTCTTGTATCTGGAGAGGATACATTCCCAGTCTTACTGCAGATAGTGAAAATTGCAGATAATAGTCAAGTTATATTTCTGGCTGATGTAGACCATAGGGTGGCACTGGGGGACCTCCAGATAATTAGAGAATTGATCTGGAGGACCTTTGGTGTGACTCTGTGGTCAACTTCAGCCACAGGTTTACCCCAGAATTGTGCTGGAGAATCTCAGATACCTAGAGAGATCATTTTTTTTTTCAGATACAGGTAAGTGAAACTGCAGGTACTGGTCCCGCAGATATGGGGATTGTACTTTACATCAAAAATAAAATGAAACTATTGTGAAATCTAACCTATCTGACTAACCTATCTGACTTTCAGGCTGAACATACCTAAAAGTGCATTGATTCCATTGTCTAAACAAGATCAAAGTAAACTGGCCAGTTTGCAGATGAGACCTTATATTGCTTATCAGTCCACCTGGAAAAATGAAGTATGTATGAACCATTATTATCTCCTCTTTATTATACATAATAATCCTGAACAAATTTATTCATCTGAACACAGCAAAAAAGCACCTGATTTGTACAAGCCATGGCCATAGCTATAAAAAACCAATATTTCTGGGAGGAAACAGCACATCTTAACTTCCAGGAGTATTGGCAGCCTTATGTGGCAGTAGCTGTGCACTATCTGCAGAAAACCACTGTAACCAAGGTAGTGCTTTGGGTTTGGAGTTAACTTTAAAAAAAAAGTGGCACTGCAAAACTGTTGTCTTCTACATGCTGTTGGATTGCAACCCCTACCATGTCTAAGACCCAGCCATACTGACTGAATTGATGGAAGCTGGAGTTTTTAAAATCTGTTGAGGGACACAAAGTGTCCTTGCTTTAAAGACAGTCTTCAGAATAAAAATAGCAAACTGTCATCTTCAAAGTGTTGTTGGAGTACAACTCCCATCAACCCTCACAACTGCCTGTTCTGGCCAGGTCTTTCAGTCAGCTACAGTGTACCCGCCAGTGCCTTAGACTATTTTGTATAAAACATCCAATGTCAGAGTACTGAAACATCAAATATTTAACAATTTTCTGGTCCCCACATTAATCTAAGGTGCAGGCCAGATCACTCTGACAAAACACACTGAACAACTACCTTTGAACGTTCATACCCATAGTTATTATGCCTATGGGTGTACCTCTAAAAGCTGCTGCACTACTGAGACAGTAGTGGTTTGTGAAATTGCACATTACGAAGATGGAAATAAAGTTAAGGTCAGATTGGAGCCATAGTTTGCATGTAGTATGTTTGGAACATAATTCGTGGTTTGGTTTGAACTCTGACCTGAGCCACCATAATTCATCTTCAAAATAATGTGTTCTTGTCAAGTAAGGCTTCATAAACACAAAATAGTAGTAACAGTATGATTCCTTAAAGGCATATGCATACAAAAAGCAAAGAATCATAATGAAAGACAGTCAAATTCTAGCCAACAAATAAAATTCCAACTGAAGTGTGAAGGAAAAAGTATACAAACCTAGACCACTCTGCCCTTTCCACTTCATACAAGGTGCTGTTTAATTTGCTGCAGTCTTCTGAATTCCACCAAAGCAACAGCTGACAGAATTGGGATGTAAATTGTCAAACGTATTGATGTGAAAAGGGATAAAGACCTTGAGCCAACATAAACTTAAGCCAGTTTAAGGCAAATAAAGTCAACTAGGTTCTATGCACTTTGTATGGAACTCAGCTTTAGTCAGAGTCTTGCAGCAGCACAATAAAGTGTGAAGCAGTCAGTCTTTAAAGCAAAGCAGAACTCTTGTCTTTATCCTGTGGCACAGGTACTCTTTTGAATTACTGTATATTGTACATGACATCAATTCAAACATAAATGTAAATTCTAGTATTTTCCCTTGCAGCTAGATATTATGGCAACATCTCAAATGAAGGCTGAGATTCAAGCACTCAATTCTTTTTCATCTGATTATCTTTCCAGAGTGTATTTGCCAAACAAGTTGCAGTTTGGTGGGTGGATATGAATATTCAGATAACCTTTCAACATTTCATGAGGCAGATTTAGTTCAGAGTTGTTAAAGTATATCTTATAAAATGTGCTTTCTACATGAAAAGAGCTTTGTGGAGTTGTTCACAGTTAATGTTCACAGTTCAGATTCAAGTCTAAACAAAGGCCACAAGTGTGGAGAGTATGGGAACTGTATTCTCCTACAGCCTGCTGCAAATTAGTTCATGTTTATACTTCAAAATTAAAACGACTGAAGTATAAAGTTTACCCTTTGTTCATTATTAGTAGTCTTTCAATAAATAAATGAAAAAATCTATTTTTTCCATTTGTTTTTTTATAAATTCAAAATCATCAGTAATCAAAGATGATAGCTTCTTCTCTTTTCTGTCATATATTTCTACAGTGACAGACTAAATTTGTATCCTGAAATATTTTATTTGTGTCTAATGTGCACATAATCTTCTCTGTAAAAAGCAAGTGTTTCGTTTTGTGTCGAAATTCTAGAGAGAATATTCACTCCATTCATTCTTGTGTTCTTTCATAATCACCCAGTACATTTCTCCTAGTTTAAAGAAGAATTAACTGCATCAGTATAATTAATATTATGGAATTAAGAGGAATTATTACTGTCAGCTGTAATGAATGATAAAACACATAAAACCAAGAGTGTCCTGTTCTATTGTCATTACTTTATAGAGTCTCAGATAATCTCCAAAGCAATCTATATTTATGGTACTTGCTGGTCCCTACAGTGACCCTAGAAACTGAAGGGTTCAGTAACGCACCTGGTTTTAAGACAGAAGCAAATGTGACTCCCTTTAGCTCTTTCTTGCTTTTCATATACAGTGGTCCCTCCACATTCGCTGGGGTTAGGGATGGAGGACCCCGTGAATGTGGAAAAACAGCAAATAAAAAACCACCATTCTTTTTACCTTTTTAGGAATCTCCAGGGCCTCCAGTGCAGCCAGACGTTGATCATACAATACAATGCCGTTCATTTGTTATGACAGTTAGCCAGCATAATAATAAATAGGATAAAAACATTACAGGACAATCAACTGGCCATAATATATACAATTTAAAATATTTTCATCCATCGTAAAAAGAAAGTAATGGGAGGTCTAATAGCCAGATATTTAACAGTGTTATTTTTCTACCCGACTATGGCAATCGATGGCAGCTGCACAAAATCTGGCAACTTTTGCAGTTATCTGATCATTTAGATCTGAGAGAAGGTATTCTACAGAGTTAATTTCATCTGCCAGGGAGCCTTTGAATATGAGGAGTTATAAGTGAGGCTTTGTTGTCTTTATAGAACGTACAATAAAGTAGGACATAACACAATGATTCAACTTCTTGATCCCAGAATCATGCTGGAGGACCTACAAATGCCTAGAGAAGGGTTTTCTCTAGAAACCTCTACGTTGTCCAGCACAACTTTATGGTTGACCTCTGGCATTTGCGCTGGAGGACCTAGAGATAGCATATTAATAACTGCATTTAGGGTGTAAAAATGAAATGCACAGATATAGGATGGGGACACCTGGCTGAAAGAAACTACATGTGAAAGAGATCCAAACAGACCATAAGTTGAACATGAGTCAACAGTGCGATGTGCGACAGCTTAAAAGGCCAATGCAGTTTTAGGCTGCATCAATAGAAGTATAGTGTCTAGATCAAGGGAAGTCATAGTGCCACTCTATTCTGCCTTGGTCAGGCCCCACCTGGAATATTGTGTCCAGTTCTGGGCACCACAGTTCAAAAAGGACATTGAGAAACTGGAGCCATGTGTCCAAAGGAGGGAGAACAAAATGGTGAAGGGTCTGGAAACCATGTCCTTTGAGGAAAGGCTTAGGGAGCTGGGAATGTTTAGTTTGGGGAATAGAAGGTTAAGAGGTGATAGGATGGATAGCCCTGTTTAAATATTTGAAGGGATGCCATATTGAGGAGGGAACAAGCTTGTTTTCTGCTGCTCCAGAGACAATGGATGCAAGCTCCAGGAAAACAGTCCACCTCAACATTAGGAGGAACTTCCTGAGAGTAAGGGCTGTTCGACAGTGGAACAGGCTCCTTCCTCCTCGGAGTGTAGTGGAGTCTCCCTCCTTGGAGGTCTTTAAGCAGAGGCTGGGTGGCCATCTGTCACTGGGGATGCTTTGACGGAGAGTTCCTGCATGGCAGACTGGGGCTGGACTGGACCGGGGCCCTTGGGGTCTCCTCCCTCCTCCTCTGATTCTAATCAAGACCTCAGATATCAAACCCACGACCTCGCCGCTGACCATGTGAGGAAGGCGGGTCAAGTGGTGTCCGCGTCCTCTCCCGCGTCTGCATACAATCTGGGGATGCCTGGTTCAACTGGCTGTTTCTGATGGTGCGCAAGGTAACTGATTTCCCGCTCCTGCCACTCGGCTGTTTGTTCGCTGCCAACACCTACAGCGTAAAACTACTAGGCCTCGCTGGTTCCCGCCACGCTGACGACGGAGAACGCCCAAAGCTGTGCTCCTATTGGTCCTCCTGGTGGACGGATGGCGGATAGAACGCTCCCGGCCCCGCCCCTTGCCGCGGGCCACGCCCACCTTCAAGCCTCGCTGCTGGGCGCTGGTCAACGTGCTTCTCATCGGCGCATGCGCAATTAGGACGGGCCTGTGCTGGGAGGCTGAGCCTGCCTTGTCGCCGCCGAGGAAAAAGTGGGAGCAAGGCAGGGTAGGTGCTCCAGGTCCCTTCCTTCTCCCCGCTTCAGAGCGCCGGGGGAGCTCCGGTTCGCTGCCCTCGCCCGCCTCCCTTCTTTCCTCTTCATTCCCGTCCTAAATTGTGGCCCTTCCGCCTTCCTTTCGGGATCCTGGATCAGGGCTATGGAATTCTGGGAGTTAGCGCTTGTTGTGAGCCCTGAAAGAGGAGGCTGAAACCACAGCCCTGGCCTCTCCTCAGCATTAAGGGTGGCTGCCTTATATTGCGCTTCTGACAGAGAGACTGGCGTGGCCCCAGAAACCGCTCAATGGCCCTGGACTGTATGGGTTTCAGTAGAGAGAAATGTAAGGGACTCCGGCAGGAAAAATGAAATGCACAGATATAGGATGATGGGGGACTCCTGGCTGAACGAAAGTACACGTGAAAGGGATCCGGAGTCCAAGTAGACCACAAATGGAACATGAGTCAACAGTGCGATGCGGCAGCTAACAAGGCCAATGCGATTGTAGGCTGCGTCTAGAGATCAAAGGAAGTCATAGTGCCACTCTCTTCTGCTCTGGTCAGGCCCCACCTGGAATATTGGGTCCAGTTCTGGGCACCACAATTCAAAAAGGATATTATTATCATTATGCTTTACTTATATAGCGCTGTAGATTTAGACATTGAGAAACTGGAGCCATGTGTCCAAAGGAGGGAGAACAAAATGGTGAAGGGTCTGGAAACCATGCCCTATGAGGAAAGGCTTAGGGAGCTGGGAATGTTAAGTTTGGGGAAGAGAAGGTTAAGAGGTGATAGGATGGATAGCCCTGTTTAAATATTTGAAGGGATGTCATATTGAGGAGGTTGGATGGCCATCTCTCTGGGCTGCTTTGATTGGGAGTTCCTGCATGGCAGAATGGGGTTGGACTGGATGGCCCTTTCGGTCTCCTCCAGCGCTATGAATATGACAAAGAAGCAGGAGTTTATATTTCTGTGAGTGTTTTAGCTGTTATATGTTGTAATGTCCTTCATTTTTCTTGAATGTCCTACATTTTGTGGTACCTTGTCTTCTTTTGCAGTGGGGACACCTGGTCACCCTGTTTAAAGCATGATTAGTAGTAGACAGGAGTAGTACCTACTCCCAGGTAAGTGAGTGTAGCGTTGCAGGCTATGTTTGGGTCCATCCCACAAAAACTTCACAAGGTATGGCAGCTATGAAGGTTCCTTTAGACACAGGCAAAGAAATTAATACAACTTTGGGATAACAGCTAAAATTTGAGTGACAGGGGGGAAAGTCTCTGCTGTCTATACACATACACACACATCGCACACGCATATCTGCACACACCTTGTTCCCGGATGTGGAAGAGGAAGGCTTGACTGGAGAACAGAAGTTAATTTCTGAAAAGGTTCCCCCCAACAGTCACAGACTTGGCTGGAGAAGCAGTCCCCGTTTTGCTTCCACCAAAAACAACTCACCTTGGTTGCCCTATGGACTAGCTGTGATTTTGGTGTCAGCCTGGGAACAGCAAACCAAAGACGGTGGCTGCATCCACACTGCAGAAATAAAATCTGGTTTGACGCCACTTTAACTGCAATGGCTCAGTGGTATGGAATTCTGGGAATTGTAGTTTGTTGGGGCACCAGGGTGGATGCAGCCAGTAATAAGCATAGGAAACCAGTACAAAAGATGCTGAGTTTTTTTGGCAGTAGTTGGGAAAAGAGAGACTGATGCCATAATTGCAGCAGCCAATAAGTGGTGTTTTCAACCTCTTGTTACGAGGCAAACTTTAAAATACATATTCTTAACTGGAAAAGTTTGCCCACAATTCTGCTCCCTTTAGTCCAGGCTAGGAGAGCCTTCGACCCTCCTGATATTTTATGCCTCAGACAGCGTGACAAGTGGTAAGGCATTATAGTTATAGTGAAAAATATCTGAATGGTTTAAGCTTCCACCAGCCCTGCTTTAGCCACTGAGTATGTTAAATGTATTTATGATCCCATTATTGACATTTGAGAGTAAGGTAAATTGCACAAATGAGCTGGTAGGTGAAGGAAAATGGTTGGTTAAGGGTCAAGGCTTGATTCTTTCCTGGTGTGAACTAGCACTATAAAGTATGCCTCAATATAATTTGTGATATTTAACTATTATGATAGTGCTGCTCAAAGTGGTGTTATATCGACTCTGCAAGACTTTAGTTACTGGGATAGAAAGAAGTAGTTGTACCTAATAGGCACAAATAGAGTCCCTGACACCTGGAGGCGGAGGGAATGCAGCCTAGGAAGCATTGCATTATGAGACATGCTACTTCCTCTAAGGAACTCAAGCCTTTGTCTGAGAGTATTGAAGTAAGGCATCAAAACTTATACAGTGTGAGGAATTATCACTGCCATATTATAGTGTACACATTTGTACAAACCTGCACCAAAATAATTACCAACTGTTCAGAATCACTTCTAGGTAAGTATAGATTGGCAGCCTTGGACTTTTGTGATGAGTGCATGTACTTGAAAGTCACAGTTAAACTAACTTTTAGATAAATATGAATAGGATTGTTCTTTGAACCCCTTTTAATTCAGGTCAATTTAAATCATTTATTTGTAGGGTGTCATTCCTGTACGTGGATTTATGTGTTAAATAGTCTGTATAGCAAATTACTGAAATGCTTTCAACTCTGTTATTCACAGGGCCAAAATGAGTTTGTTTGGGTCAACATCAGGATTCGGAACTGGTGGCACCAGCATGTTTGGCAGCACAGCTACAGATAACCACAATCCAATGAAGGTATTCAGCCTTTATTCACATGGGGAGAAATATAATTTTTATTTTTAAAATTCAAGTTCATACATAAAAATCTCAAATACCTTCAAGTACCAAAAATAACAGTAGCAATTATGTATCCCAGTCTGTAAATATGTGAACAATTCCTTGGGAAAAGTTAGAATAGCTATGGCTTGATTTATGTTTCTTTCACAACTGGCATTGTGGGCCTCCACCCAAGGCTGTTTGTTTATTTTTATTTTATTTCTATCGTGCTTTTGCTCCAGAGCTGGGACTCAAGATGCTTCTACACTGTAGAAATAATTCTCTTCAATGCTACTTTAATTGCCATGATGCCATCCTACATAATCCCAGGGTTTGTCGTTTGGCAAGGCACCAGCATTCATTGGGAGAGAAGGTTAAAGACCTTGTAAAACTACAAATCCCAGGGTTCCATAGGAAGGCGCTAAAGTGGTGTCAGACTGCTTCATTTCTACAGTGCACCTTACAAAATTAAAGAAACAATATAGATAAATACAGGGTTGTAGTTAAGCTTAATATGTTAAAATGTAACCAAATGATAACATTAAAAATAATTGAAATCCTCCTACCAGCTTTATTATTTAAAAAATATATTCCAGAAGCCTGTCAGAAAATTTTAATGGGTTTTTCACTGCTGGAGGACAGACAACAACAATGCTGTCAGTCCAACCTTGCAAGGAAGTGAGTTCCAGAGCCTAGAATTCACCACCAAGAAGTTCCGCTCCTACCTTCCCCATCACACATACCTGTGAGGGTGATGAGATGAAGAGAAGGCCTCCTGCCCAGATCTCAGAACTTGGGCAGGTTCATATGGGAGAATATGGTCCTTCAGATAGCAAGGCTTTAAAGGCCATATTTAGCACTTTAACCTGTGTCAAGAACCAGACAGATAGGCAATGTGGCTTTTATAATCAGAGTTGTGTGCTTACTGTAACCAGCCCAGTCTGCTGCTGTTCTTTGGATCAGCTGAACTTTCTAACACCTTTTGGAAAGCAGCTTCCTCCCCAGTCACATAGAATTGTAGAGATCCAAATGGGATTTAAGACTTGCCATTGTGGCCAAATCAGAAATTTACAGTGCACAGTTGGCTCACTAGTTTTAGCTTTACTTAATTGCTTTTTAACTTTGGTATAAACAAGATTTTTAGGCATACTTTGTTTAAATTTCTTGTAAGTTGCCTTGAGTCCTATGCCAGAGGAAGGCAGGGTAGAAATTCAGTTTAAAATTTGGCAATGAAAATGTACTCCTAATACAGTCCTAATACAGGCATAGTTCCTATTACAGTAAAGGGCCAACATGACTATCCCTGGATGTTTACAGTTCAAAATGTTATACAGTACATGTAGAATGATGTGAATGATGAGATTAAGGTTTGTTTTTTGTGGGTTTTTCAGGCTATGTGGCCATGTTCTGTAAGAGTTTAATCCTGACGTTTCGCCAGCATCTGTGGCTGGCATCTTCTGAAGATGCTGGCGAAAAGTCAGGAATAAACTCTTATAGAAGATGGCCACATAGCCTGAAAAACCCACAAAAAACTATGGATGCCGGCCATGAAAGCCTTCGACTTCACATCAGATTAAGGTTTTTTTGCCGGAATCACAGTACGTTATAGGTACTTTGCTTCTGTTTATAAAGTGTATGGTTATGTAAAGCTGTAGACATAGAAGACTGTATCTTGCATACAGTGAAGTAAGTTATTTCTTTGCCTCTTAAGCTGCATCCACTTTGCAGAAATAATCCAGTTTGACCCCACTTTAACTGCCATGGCTTAAAGCTATAGGATTCTGGGAATTGTAGTTTGTTGTAGCATCAGAGCGAGTGGAGCAAACTACCATTTCCAGAGTTCCATAGCCTTGAGCCATGGCAGCTAAAATGGGGTCAAACTGAATTATTTCTGCAGTGTGGATGCATGCAGCCTTAGTGTTGTTTACATGCAGGTGAGTCTATGATAGGGCAGGCTACAGCTTTATTTTGCTTGTGGGTATTTGGTATGACTTCCAAGAATTTTGCAATTGTGAAACTTTTTTGTTTGATTTTTTTTAACTATTTAAAATGTATGTTGTGTACATGCATTAGAAAGTATGTGTAACTTTTGTTTTGTTTCAGGATATTGAAGTTACATCACCACCTGATGATAGCATTGGTTGTTTGGCTTTCAGTCCCCCAACATTGCCGGGTAATTTCCTTATTGCAGGATCATGGGCAAATGATGTAAGTAAAAAAATGAAAGAAGGTACTGAGCCAAGCCATGTGCTCAACATGCCCAGTTGTATGGCTGTTTCTTGCAGACAAAATATATTAACCATGAGAGGATAATGGTGAAGGTAACCAGACCGCCATTATGAGGCAAACTGAATAATACTATACTGCCAGTATGGAAGTCACTGGGTTTTTTTTAAAATATAATATCTGTTACCTCTTATTATAATACACCAGTAATTGTCTAACTGGGTTAGTTTAAATGAGAAAGTAGGAAGAGAAATTTTATTTGCATTTTTTTTCACTGTGTAGGTTTTTACACACATATTTCTTCTTGACATTCTATATATGTCTATTCAGAACTTAGTCAATTCAGTTCACTGGGGCATACTCCTTGGTAAGGATTGCAGCACAAAGGTCTAGTCTGATTTGCCTTTCTATGGATAATAATAATAATAATAATAATAATAATAATAATAATAATAGGTTTTATTTATATACCGCCCAATCACTGGGAATCCGAGCGGTTTACAACAGAGGGGATAACAGACAGTTCCCTGCCCACAGGCTTACAATCTAAAAGACACGACACAAAAGGAGAAGGGAATGGTGAGGGGAGGAGGGAATCAGGTCCAGCATTCTTCGCTCCCTCAGAGGCCTGGACCAAGGCAGATGGACCGGAGGGAGGGCTCTTCTTCTTCAGGCTAGCCCCTGATGGTACTGGGCCAGCCTATTCTCTCCCTCAGAGGCCGAAAGATGACAGTTAGGGAGGGAGGAGCCTCCTTCTTCAGGCCAGCCCCTGATGGTACTGGGCCAGCCTTCAAACAAAAAATTGTTTGAACAGACAAAATTCCCGTTAAGTGGCAGTTTTGTTCAAACTTAATTTTAAATTACATTCTTTTGAGAACAGTGAGACATGCTTCCATGTAAGCATGCATAGGATCTTGTTGCAGAAAGAGCCCATCATAAATAATGAGATGAATCCAGATTTAATTTTGTTTAAATTTGCTCTGTTGAAAACAAAGGGGCAAATTAGTAATGCATAACTTGTCCCATTGATTAGAGGATCTCTTCTAAATTTGACTGAGCCTGAGTCCACCCACTGTATTTACTGCTACTTGAGCATTTGTGGATGAAGTTCAGATTCGTCAGATCATTTTACATTGTTTTTGCTTACAAAGATACTAAGATGCTGAAAATGATAGCCAGTGTGGTCTAGTTGTTATACAGGTGGCTATCTATCTCCTTTATTAAAATCTCAACTAAATTAGGACACTCACTGGATGGCCAGCCTTTCTCTGCTTTCATTATCATTATGTAAGATAAGGATAACTAACTAGTCTTAAGGATTCTTGCAAGAATAAATAAGGTATAAGCTTATACATTAAAAGTGGTGTACACTCATCCCTCCACATTCGCTGGGGTTAGTGGCACAGGACCCCCGTAAATGTGGAAAAAACGCAAATAATAAAAACACTATGTTTTTACCTAAGAGACTGCCTCTAGGAATCTCTAGGTTTTCCAGTGCAACTCTCTGGTCAACATCTGCCAGACATTGACCATAGAATTGTTCTGGAGGAGCTACAAATGCCTAGTGGAGTGTTCTCTCTAGGAATCTCTATGTCCTTCAGTTCGACTTTTGGTTAAAGTTGACCATAGAGTTGTGCTGGAGGACCTAGATATTTCTAGAGAGAACATATTAATAAAATCCGTGCATAATAAAATCTGCAAAGTCAAAGCCTCAAATGTGGAGGAACAAGTGTACAAATGAATTGTACGTTAAAATGTTCTGGGTTTTTTTTTTACTTCAGGTACGATGTTGGGAGGTCCAGGATAATGGGCAGACTATTCCGAAAGCACAACAGATGCACACAGGACCTGTGCTAGATGTTTGCTGGAGTGATGTATGTTCCTTTATTAGACCTGGCAATTTCTTAAATATCTGTGATGGGGAGGAGGTGTCAAGATGTTAGAAGCCTTGCCTCAAAACTTTGACTTTTCCTTCAGTGGAGAAGGGTGAAAGATGCACCTCCATTCTAATGGGCCTGTCATCCACTATAAGCTGCTTTGGGTCTCATGTGGGAGAAAAGCAGAATATAATTTGCATAAATAAATAAACTGATCATGGGAATCTATCATTCTTTTCTGTGAGTGTGGGAAGGTTTTGCCGTGGAATACATCATCATCAACTCCATTTAGACAAACAGATGCTATGAAGTAACAAAACTTTTTTCTCTGACATTCCATAGGATGGAAGTAAAGTGTTCACAGCATCTTGTGATAAAACTGCCAAGATGTGGGATCTTAACAGTAACCAGGCAATACAAATTGCACAGGTATGATTGTCAAACAGAATCTACTATAAAGGGGAACAGTAACTTTTATTTAAAAGAAAAACTTGCAAGTTAAAGATTTGTTTCAATTAAAGAGTTGTTTCAATTAACTGTTGGTACAGATTCTTGTGTTTATAATGATTAAAAAATATGTGTACCAATACTTAATGCAATTAGAATGCCCACTTCTGTGTTAGTGAATGGATTAAATGTATTATTTATGTAAAATTGTTGATGTACCCGTTGATGTATTGTATTCTGTGCTATATTGCTTTGTACTGTGATATATGTTTATATAATTGATACTATGTGAACCACTTTGATCAGAAGGAAAAGTGGTATATAATAAAAGTTTTATTTATTATTATTTATTTATTATTACTTGGAGTGCTCATTGATTCCCCCTTACATTTGTAGGAGAGATTACTTCCTCGTTGTTCCATCACCTCATCCCATTTTTGAAAGAATTGCTGCTTTGTTCTAATATCATTACTGGTTAACAATCCTTATTTATCTGACATCATCTGCCCATAGCAGAACAGTCTAGGTACGGGAGCACTGTCAAAAAGCAGAAATTGTTGAAATGAAAAACCATTATGTGTTTTGATGCCATGTGTTCTGATGCCTAACGTGTCAGATAACCAGGGAATCCAAAGAAAAAGGCAAAGCTTTCTTCGCAAAGAAGGGAATCCCTCATTCACAGTGAGAGAGAGACTGAGAGAGAGAGAGACCCTTCCTTTGAACCCAGGAGGTGGTTCATCCCCCCTCCACACTTCCCAATGGTAAAGACTGACTAGTCACATTAGCTTGAGCAGGGAGAGGGAATACTACCTCAGCATTCACCCTATGTGTTTGTATGTACCTCCACTGGTCCCATTAGTCTTTCTGCATCCTCTCCCTTGCAATCCACTCCCTTTGCTCATATGCCATGAAGAAAAGCTGTGGCAGCAGTAGAAGAAGCAGTAAGCATAGCTGCCTTTGAGCAGCTGAGTGAAGGCAGCAGATGCGGAGGAGGAGAGGCTGATGGGACAGGTGGAGGCACACACACAAAGACATGTAGGGTGAGCAGAGCTGGGACAGTATTCCCTTCTTCCTGCCCAGGCAACTCAAGGGCTGGAGGGGGCCAAGCTAAGGCAAGGAAAAGCTGAAGCAACAGCCATCCCATGAGGGGGGAAAGAGGAATATTGGAAAATTACATCAAGTGATGAGGCTCTAGTGGGACTGCATTTCCTTTTATTTTTAATTCATCCACAGTGCCTCAAAAGTGCCTCTTTAATGTACCTGTCTTATGTGCACTAGACCCCAGCTCTGGTCTTTCAACCCTTTTCAATGACCCATCCTTTCATTCTAAATTTAAAAAATTCAATGTGTGATAATTTTTTTTAAAAAATGCATTGAATGTACAGGTTCTGGGTATACTTTAGAATAGTTGGAAGAGTGAGTCGTCAAAAAGTGGGGGACACATGTATGTACATGTGCATACAAAGATCTATGAATTGTCCACTGTGTAGTAAGGTTACAGTGTGAGGTAGATGGGAGAATATGGTTGTCTGAATTAGTGCCCAAGTGACATTAAGAACTGTTAAGTTCAAGACAAACAAATATTAATTTTTCTTTCTAATAAAAATAATCAGTCATCTTGCAGTATATTGTAGGATTAAATGCAACACATTTTAAGTGATAGAGCTGGAATGAGAGTTACAGTGTTTTGCATAATATATGTATATATAACTTTATACAGTCAGACCTTGATATCCATGACAGATCCATTCCTTATACACATACCCTCACAGATATCAAAATCTGTGGATACTCACGTCCCATTGACCCCAGTGGCTGTGCCGCACTTGGGGACAATGGAACTGAAGTCCTACCTACCTCCTTCCTTCCTTCCCATCTGAGGCTTCTGCCCCAGGCTTGGCTTTGGGTGTGGAGGATGGAGCCCTGTCGGCTGGAGGGAGCCAGAACTGGTGCCAGGGCTTGGGTCTAGGGGCCTGGAGGTTCCCTCCCGGGTACTGGGCCTGGGGTCGGGGGCTCTGAGATCCAAGCCCTGGTTCCGATTCCCTGCAGCCAACAAGGCTTCAGCCTCCATCTCCAAACCACCCCTGAAGCCAAGCCCAGGGCAGAAGCCTCAGAAGGGAAAGGAGGGAGGAAGGGAGGAAGAAAAGATGCTCAAATCCATGAATGGCAACTCTGCGGATATCGAGGTCCCACTGTACCTAGGATTCAGTTTCAGAATCATATCCATCCATCGTTCTCTTTTATTCAGGGCCATGGGGAGAGTAAAAACTAGAATTGATTGATTAGATGTGTATGAAATTACATTGTATCTTTTCTTTTATATTCTGGGCAAGTTTTTAAAAATTGTGTTTCCTGATAAGTATGTCTAGAAAAAGATTACAAAGGCAAGGGGAAGCTAGGCTCTCTTTTCAGAAGAGAGAGAAAGCGGTGCATTCTTATTTCAAGATATGTCAGAAATGATCCTTAGGTAGACCGAATCCCATTGTCTTTCAAAACCTGTTTATTCTTTAGCATGAAGCTCCTGTAAAGACTGTCCATTGGATTAAAGCACCCAATTACAGCTGTGTAATGACTGGGAGCTGGGATAAAACTTTAAAAGTAAGCAATATTTTAATTCCAATGATAGCTGCTGTCCTGTTGTGAAAATGCTTTCTGAAATTTATGTAATAAGTGTTATAAAGGAAGTTTTGTCTGTTTATATAGCATAGTGACACACAAAGAAACAAGTTTCATCATGTTCAGAGAGCTTTCTTCCTAATAAGTGTCTTGGGGTTGAACATTAAGAGTTTGAGGTTTGAATTGGTTTGATTGTCAGGTCAGCCAAGAGTTCATTTTGGAAAGCTGTTGTTGTTATTAACTTTGTTTATATACTGCCTTTTTCACAAGACTGGGACTCAAGGTGGCTTACACATTAATAATGATGATGATGATGATGATGATGATGTTTATTTATATTTCCTGCCTTTCCCACAGATTGAGGCGGAATTACATCATTAAAATGATGCATAGTGCAAAATACTAATACTGAATTCACCAACATTCCTATTAGTTCTCTAAAATAGCAGTTCAGCAATTAGCCAACAATCATAGTCAAGAGTGGGGCGATCGTCATAACCTTTTATATGGAGTCTGGTGGATAAGCCCGCCGGAAGAGATCCATCTTGAGTGCCTTCTTAAACGCCTCTAAGATAGTGGTAGGCCATTCCATAATTTTGGGACTGCGGCAGTGAACGCCCTATGAAAGGTTGTCATTAACCTGGCATGATGTTCCAATAAAAACTTTCCAGATGTTCTAAGAGTGTGGGGCAGCTTATGTAGGGAGAGGCATTCCCACAAGTAACTTGGGCCCGATCCATGTAGGGCTTTAAAAGTAATAACCAACACTTTGTACTGCACCCGGAAGCTAATTGGCAGCCAGTGAAGAGATTTCAATACTGGTGTTACATGGTCAAACCCAGTGTCCCGGTGACCAATCTGGCTGCCGCATTTTGAACCAATTGAAGCTTCCGAACTTGGTACAAGGGTAGCCCCAAGTAGAGCACATTACAGAAATCTAAATGAGAGATTACTAGTGCAAGTACCACTGCTTCAAGGGCCTTTCTGTCCAGGTAGGGACGCAGCTGGCATATCAACCGAAGCTTGATTATTAAAAAGACTAAAAAGTCAACATTAAAGCCAAATTAATTTATTAACTATTTTGTGAACAAACTAAAAAAGTTTTTTTTTAAGTGAAACAATACAGTAATTATTATTAATCATGTAGTGTCTCCTTGCCCTGCCCAGTTCCAATCTGTAACATAGTTTGGAAAAGTTACATTATTGGACTACAGCTTTGAGAATATTAGCACTTCTGCCCACGATAGCTGAGAGTTGGAATAAAAATCAATAATTGTTTCAAGTTCTGGCTTTGTACCATCTGTGCATGGGGTATATCCATAGAATCATAGAATCATAGATTTGGAAGAGACCACCAGTCCAACCCCCAGCCATGCAGGAAATCTAAATCAAAGCATCCCCGACAGATGGCCATCCAGCCTCTGCTTAAAGACCTCCAAAGAAGGAGACTCCACCACTCTCCAAGGGAGTGTGTTCCACTGTCGAACAGCCTTTACTGTGAGGCTGTTGGTTCTCTGGATGCTTTAGTGCAGAGAACTGTGTGCAGAGCTTAGAATAATTAATTTTAGGTCTATACATCCCAAAGTTTTTCACAAGAGATTACCTACAGGATTTTGGGAGTTTAAAAAGTGACTTTTCCAAGCTCTGGTTTACAGTATGTAAAGAGTGCTGTCCTGTATCTTAAGAAATCTTTAGATGTATGTGAATTTTTCCAGGACCTTGGTAGTGATATAGAACTTTCTTCCTATAGGAATTTTAACATGGTAAACATATTAATATGCTATTCTTATCTATTCATATTTGTCTGTAAAGTTCTTTGCTGCCCTTTAATTAGGCCACTGTGCCACCAGCTTACTCAGATTGTATTTAAACAGAATATCTCGAGTTCATCATGGTATATGGAATATACAGGCTTCCTAGAACCAGCCCTCTTAATGGCATGGAGGCAACTCAAAGCTGTTTCATTTTAAAACAGTCAATCCAATATCTCAAGTGGGGGGTTATTAATATCTTGTTTGATTTTTATACAGTTTTGGGATACACGATCACCGACTCCAATGATGACTTTGCAGTTACCTGAACGGTGCTACTGTGCTGATGTAGTAAGTGAACGAGTTCCAAAGATGTTCATCTATGGATTTGCTGGGGGGAAAGCCTTCCTTTGCCATTTTTTTTTGGCCTGTTACTGTAATGTACATTAATAATTAGATTTTGTATCACATGTTGTTATAAAAAGATTTATTTTGTGGTGGGTAGGAGGCGCAGCAGTTGTATATTGCAAAATGAATTGCTTCTAATACACATCATTATTGCGAGTGAGTGACTTAATGTGAATTCATATGCTCCTGTAAATGCTTTTAACTTCTGTCTTCTTGACTGCTATCTTTATAGCAATTAATTGTAATTCAAATGATCAACTTGTTCCAAGGTATATCCCATGGCTGTTGTGGCTACTGCAGAGAGAGGCTTGATAGTTTATCAGTTAGAGAATCAGCCTTCTGAATTTAGAAGAATAGACTCTCCACTTAAACATCAGGTAATAACTAAAGTTAAATCTTGGTTGGCAGGATTTAGGTCTCATAAAATCATATTTAGATATTTACCTCATATTCAAAAAATGTATTGATGACTGCTGTTTCATTTATATAATTTTGCATCACTGGAATGCACCCATGATTTTATATTGTAGAAAGTCATAGCTTGTTTTGATGAGTACAAGAGCAAGTGTAATGTTTTAAATCTTTTTGGGAGAATAAGTTTATTAAAAGTCATATAAAAATAATAGAAGCAGTCAGTAATTATTAGAAGAGATCAAAATCTGTTCAGATGAATTTATAAAAAGCTGTTTGATGTGTCTTGGAAAGCATGGTCTTATGTGGTAGGATTTTTCTTCTCTTTTTTACTTTTGTTTGACTTTTGGTCTCAGTGCCATAATACAGCTATGCTTTGAAAGTCCCTTCAGTTTCAAAAAACAAAGCAGTATGTGGTGTGGTGGACTACTGTTTGAGAAATCTAAACTGAGCCTTCATGCATATACTCACTGAATTGCACCATTTTTGGAATGCTAGATTTATGTATGTTGAATGTAGCCAGCAGTACACACTGGGTGGGAAGAGGGGAGGGAATGGCTCCCAAAAGTCTTCAAAGGTTTAAATCTGTATTTCTCATGGAAACTTGATTTCATTAGCAGCAAATGCCATAAAAGTAATACAGCTGGGATAACTTCAAATCAAGAAAATAAACTTGGTTTATTCTTAGCCCTTGGTGGGCAGAATAATGACTGCATTGCTTTGCTATAACTTGAAAGAGTTAAATATTCTAAGACCTCTCTAACCACAATGTTTGTGTATAACTGGACAAAACACTTGAGGCTCAGTAGTTAACATTCAAAAGTTTTAAAAATCTGGATAATTACAGTATACTTGTTTTTTGCCCATCTCCACTAAATTGTAGAAGTGTTGTCACTTGCTGGTTTCTTTTTTCTGCATGCCTTACATAGAAGAAATAGTGCTGGATTATTTGTTAATTGATAGGTAGACTTTACTAACAGTGTTTGTTACCTTAAGCAAATCTTGGTCACTGCAATTGGCCACTTGGTTACAAAGCCAGTTTAACACTGACCTTTTAATTTGTGGTCTCTTTTAGACATAGCCTATTATGAGTAAGCATGAGCTTTAGGTTTCTCTATTCCTTCCCCTTCCACCCCAATCCTGGCTTGTTTTTTAAAAATAGGTTAAATGGCAGTTTGTACTTTGGGGAATACCTGCAGTTAATATTTTTTTTAAAAAAGAAGATGAATGGCTTTATCTTGTCCTTATTACTATATAAGAGGAGTAGAGGACACAATTCCAAGGCCCATGCCTGCCTTTGCATAACATTAAAGCATGTTTTTGTATGATATTCAAAATGGGTCATTGACTTATAGCTGCCTGTTTTTGTAGTTACAAGCACCAATAAATGCAAAAAATACATATACTGAGTTATGTCTTTCCAACAGAATTTATCATTCATGAATGCTACTAAATATTCATGCTGTCTAGTAAGACAAATGTAATTTCTAATGCATTGAAATAAGTTTCAGTTTATTCTGTTATCAACTTGAAAGTACCATATATACTCATCTGTAAGTCGATCTCATGTATACGTCAACGTCAGGTTTTGGGGCCAAAAGTTTGGATTTTGCCATGACCCATGGATAAATCAAGGATAAAACTTGGAGTTTCCTTCAGTGTGTGCATGTGTGTGTACAGCACGAGAGACTCTAACTGAGGTTGTTTGTTTCAACTTTGGTTTCAGCCTTCACCCAGGTAGTGGCGACCAGATGGCGGGAGAGAGTCTGTTAGTTTGTTTAAAAGCAATTAATCCCTCAGGACTCTTTCTACTTGGGATGAGAGAAAAAGAAACTGTCCTCCCACCACAGGAGAAATCTGAAAGATCTGCTATCACATTATCATACTGACCTGTAAATAAGTCAACCTGGGATTTACTGTCAATTTTTGGGCATACATTTTTAGACTTAAAGACGAATATACATGGTAGTACTTAAGCCCAATAGAATTATCTAGTTCCTAGTTCTGCATCTTCTCTTACTTAAGCTATAGTTGGTCAAAAGCATTAGAAGCATATAGTTCTGACAATCAGTGAATTGTTTGTGCAACTCTAACTGATTATCAGCTTCCATGGTATGTTGTACACCTGCAGAATTTGCCCAGCCGAGTTAATAGTTAGGTTCTCTGAGATCTAATTAAAACACAATCTCTCTTACTTAGCATCGATGTGTGGCTATTTTTAAAGACAAAGTGAACAAACCAACAGGATTTGCCCTTGGAAGCATTGAAGGACGAGTAGCCATTCATTACATTAACCCACCAAATCCGTAAGTGTCTTGAAATGGGCTGCTTTTGGCTTCTGAAGCATGGGGCTTGTAGAAGTAGGTTATTGTGTGAAGTTTGAAATTAAGAACTTTGGTGTTTTTTTCAGTGCCAAAGACAACTTCACCTTCAAATGTCATCGATCCAATGGCACAAACACATCTGCACCTCAGGATATATATGCTGTAAGTATTTCGCATGCCATGAAGTAAGTATCCTCTAGGGTAGTTAAATATAGCTATGATGTCAAATCTGGGCCCTCTATTCTTTGACATTTTGTCCCTACAGAGACAACTTGTACTTTCTGTGTAGAGGGAGAAAAGTGACATCTGTAACAACCAGATTGGCAGCAAGCAAAGAGCTTTTGCATGCTTCATTGTCAACTCAAGATATTTATCTTCTAGTGAAATATGTTTTGGGATTTTAAAAAATGACATTTTTGCATTGCCTTGAGCAGAGATTCATAACTGCTTCTTTACAAATTATTTCCAATATCTTAAAATGCTCTCCTAGCATTTTATCATACTCTAGCACAGGGCCAGATAACAAAATTGGTCTTGAAGACCAGATTCTACCCACCATGCCGCAGACCCATTGTAGAGGGCTGCATTATACCAGGGCATGTCTCCCTCCTCCATGAGCACTCATGTTATTGGGCCCATTCTGTCTTCCTCCATGCAGAGAGGGGCATGGAACTTCATGCCTTTTGCTGAATAGAGAGGAACATTTGCCTGCCACTCGTCGCCAATGGGGACATCAAACCTTAGGCAGAGGTTTTGGGATAGATTTTTGAGGAGCTCCCCCTCTTAGGTTATGGCTGAATTCTCAGTTAGCTTCATTCCTTCTGCAGCAACTTCCATTGCAGAAGGCAAGAAAGGGCCAAGCAGATTTAACCAAAGCCTTGAAGAGTAATTTTTGAGGCTGTCACCTGCTTGCTTTCCTGTCCTTTTTGTGAAAGCAGGAGTTCAGGGATGGAGAGGAGCATAGGCTTAAAGACTGATGAACCAAGACAAATTAGGTCTGTGGGCTAGAGAATCCTTGCCCCTTTTCTAGCATGTTCACTGAATGAGACCCAAAGTAAGGCAGTGCAGTTTTAAAGCAAGAGCTACATAGCCCCAGTCCATTTCATCCTCTGTGACTGTCATTCTATGGTGAGAACATTAATGAGATTTTATTTGGATACATTTAAAATATAGCAACACCTATTTCTTACTCCAAACAGTTAAAGTATTGAACTAAGGATGTCCCTCAATGTATCTTTTGGTTTTCTCCTTTATAAGTTAATGGCTTTAATTTGTTCAGTGATAAAAGTAAGGAAGCACATAGTTGGAGGAGATCCACAATCTCTGGGTGCTGGAGCCACCATCAACCAGCCCATAGTAGGAAAAAGCGATATTCCTTGTCCATTATAGAGGCTTTATTTCTTGATGGTCTCAAATGACCAAAACTCCTAATATAGACTCATAAAGCATATAAAACATTTCTTTTATAGGAATTGTGCATGTATTGTATGACTGCTTTGTTTTATATTGGGTAGGAATCATGTAGACGTGCAGGTGATGTTGGACTGTACATCCCAGCAACCCTTACCAGCGTAGCCACTGGTAAGCAGTACTGGGAAGTGCAATCCAACAACACTGGGAGAGGTATCTGATCCCCTCTGCTGCAGTTTTACATAATGCGTGTATTAATTTGGGAAGTGATAAGGAAGAAAGCATCTCCATTGGCTGTGCTGATAGGCCAGCCCCATTTGGCTTTTCCTTTTCCTCTAAAATGTTTCCATTCATGGTCCATTATGGAAACTTTGCAACATTAAAAATCTAGTTGTTTTCCTTTTTCCTTTTTTATTTTGCATAATGTCTTTTAGAATGTAAGTCAGAGAAAATGTCATGTTTGCCATTTGTATTATATAAACCCCTCTTGTGACCTTTTCCGATGTAGAGTGGAATAAATATGTTTAAACTAAATTTAAATTAATTGTTACTCATAAGGTAAATGGAATCGCCTTTCATCCAGCCCATGGTACTCTTGCAACTGTAGGCTCTGATGGTAGATTCAGCTTTTGGGATAAAGATGCACGGACAAAGCTAAAAACATCAGAACAATTGGACCAGCCAATATCTGCTTGTTGCTTCAACCATAATGGCAACATATTTGCATATGCCTCCAGTTATGATTGGTCAAAGGTAAGTTGGAAGAAATGTAAAGATAGCAGTGGTCCAGTAGCTATCACTGGAAAAACTCATCATCCCTTTATCTTTCCTTTATCAGACTGAAGTCTCTTGTCATAGAAGGGAAACATTATTTGTGGTATTGAAAAGTTACTGGAATGTACCGTATATACTTGACTATGAGTCGAAAAATTTATGCCCCAAAATGAAGTCCAAAACCTGGGTAGACTTATGGAAGGGTCAATGAGTTAATGCTAATAAATTTTGTGAAAGAAGAAATGCCCACCTTCCTCTGTAGCCTTGTAACGGCTCCCTGTTTGAAGCCCTGGCGCCAGCTCTCATTTCCTCCTCTCCCCCCCCTCTGTGTGTGTGTGTGTGTGTGTGTGTGTCTGTCTGTATCTCAGGCTCTCAGCCTTCCTGCTGAGCCAGACCTAACTAGCTGCTGCTTGAGAGAAGGAACACAAAGAAAGTATGCCCAGGCTTGTTGCCCGTTTTGCCTGGAGGTCTTGGGGGTAAGAAGGAGAGAGAGAGAAAGCCCTGTCCTCTATTTCTGAAAGCCATGAGTCTTGGGGGTGAAAAGCAGAGAGAGAGAGAAAGCCCTGTCCTCTATTTCTGAAAGCTATGAGTCTTGGGGGTGAAAAGCAGAGAGAGAGAGAGAGAAAGCCCTGTCCTCCATTTCTGAAAGCCATGAGTCTTGGGGGTGAAAAGCAGAGAGAGAAAAAGCCCTGTCCTCTATTTCTGAAAGTCATGAGTCTTGGGGGTGAAAAGCAGAGAGAGAGAAAGCCCTGTCCTCTATTCCTGAAAGCCTTGAACCTTGGAGTCCTGGGGGTGACAAGCAGAGAGACGGTGGGGTCTGTCCTCCTTTTCGCAAGCCATGTGCCTTGGAGATGCTTTTGGTAAGGGGAAGAGTGTGTGTGTGTGTGTGTGCGTGCGTGCGTGCGTGCGTGCATGTGCGTGCGCGGACACTGAGGTTTGTTTCCCCTTTTCCATGCTGAGACTGATGCTTGGGAGAGGTCCAGAGAGTGAAATATAGGGAGGGAAGTGGTGCTTTGTCCCCCCCCCTTTAGATCTTTTATAACATCCTCCAGTGTTTGCCCCTCGACTTATCCACGGGCCATATCAAAATCCATGATTTTGGATCCACAAACTGCCCGCGACTTATACATGAGGTCGACTTATACATGAGTATATACAGTAGTCAGAATGCCATATCTGACCATATGAAACCTTAAGATGTTTCAAATAAGCAGCTGACCCTGTCATACAAATTCTGCTTGAAATGTAACTGTTAACATCTGCAGATATATGTGAAGTTATTCATGTATGAAAATGTTTAGATAATGTTGAGTTCATCTCTGATATATAATAGGAGGGTTGTAGTTCATTGTAAAACACATGCTTTGCATGTGGAAATTTATTTGTTTGATTCATTTATATTCTGTCTTTCCCTCAGAGCAGCCAGATTTTATCTCTAGCATCTTCAATTAGCACTGGGAAAGGCATGTGGGAAGGTGCTTTATGTGAGGTCTGGCCATTGATCATCTAGAACTGATTTAGTATTTGAAACATTGGAGAGCTATTTCCAATATATTTACACTGAATTAGATGGGTCAGACCTCACTTAAGGCTGCTTTTTGTGTGCCTAGTTAACTTTCCTATAGTATGACGTTGTGTATTTCCCCTCCAGTGTTAGACTTCGCAAAGATGCCAAGAGTAATTCAAAGTATAAAAATGTCTAAATGTGTACCTCTTGTGAAAAGGATTTTTTTTAAAAAAAATATGTAATATGTGTTTAGTGTATTTTTAAATATTTTAAATTAAATCCACTGGATTAATTTTTTTTCTTATTTTATGTTTTGTACCATAAACTGTTTTGCCCCTGTCCTGTTTCAGGCTGCTGCTTTTCCTAAATTTATGTTATTTTCTTCTTCTTTTTTTTCTGATTACAAAAAGGGCCTATCATGGTCATAAAACAAGCCAAAGCCTCTTCAGATTCTAGTTCTTGGAAGGAGCTTTTTCCAGAGCACAAACCATAAAAAAGATTTTAAATAATAATAAAGAGGGGGTAAAGGCATGTTGGGGGAGATTTGGCCACCCAGCTCTGGTGGGGGACCTGTGTTGTCCCTGCATCCACCCCCATGATAATACATAAATCGAAGGTTTGTCTCCTTATTTTTAAATCTTGTGCAGAGAACATAGCTATTCTACTGTGATATGAGCCCTGTAGGGTTTTAAAGTGAATTTTTGTTAATTATAAAATTGCATGTGGCTGAATGTCGTTAGGTTGTGTGACTACTTAAAAAGCTTCATTTTACATTTAGTTGTTACCTCTCTATACTAATTCAACTACTTTTACAGGGGCATGAGTTCTATAACCCACAAAAGAAAAACTATATTTTTTTGAGAAATGCTGCTGAAGAATTAAAACCAAGAAATAAGAAGTAGTGAGTATCATTCAGACCATCCTTTTCGAACTGTTTTCTTGACATGTGCCCTCCTCTGGTCTCTTCCCAGTTACTCATTTTGGATTGTAACCCTCAGCTGGGGGCTGTGTGATTAATACCAAAGCACATTCTTACTGGCTAGAAAGCATCCTTTTGAGCGATGTGTTCAATGCTGTACAGGACTGTCTGACATTTGCATGAAGACTTGCCAGTGTTTTTAATAGTAGCAAAATGTTTGCTTTGGACCAAGAAACCACAGTTGTATCCTAAATAACTTCTTATCAGGATGAAGTGTATATTATGAATAATTCAGAAATGCAGGGTTAAACAGTTCGCTTTCTTGCTGGATGTAGAATTGGGCTAACAAAGATTGGGAAAATAATTTAAAGGGGACCAGTTGTGATTGTAAACTATTCCCTCCCCCTTATAAAGTTAATATTAAACAGCTGACCACTTAGAATAAAACAATATGTGCTAGGATTATGGAGGGCAGAAAATCTTACACGTTTTATTTTCCACTTGAGAGCAGACTTATATGTTTAGGCAAAAACCTGAGATAGACCACGCAGGGATTTCTGATACCTTGTTTCAGATCTAAATTCTGTAAGGTTCAGTTCTGATTTATTTTCCCTTTTTCATGAGTTTCAGACTGTGCCTATGGATATAGTTTTGTAATGTGAGTCAGTCTCTAGGAGCTAAATAGTTTGCAGATCCTCTCTTGAGGCATGGTAATATGCAGCAGTTGGGAGACTGATTACAGACCCAGGGATTCCCTGTCATGTAGAAGTGCCGATATGACTATGATTCTGTGAACTCTGCTATTCATTTCTTCATGTCAGTGTTTACAAAACACTGGATGAACAAGATGCTATTCTAAGACTGCACTGTGCCTGTCTTTGCAATAGCAAATATGTGGAGGGAAGAACCATTTCAGATGAATGTATGCTCATAATATGATCACTGTTATAAATAAATAAAGAAACAAACTGATTCTGTGCCCTGAGTAGTTGCAGATACATTTGTTTTCAGATTCCCTTAAGCAGATAGACTGGTTTTCTTGTAACTCCACAGTTCTACCATTGCCTAATATAAGCATCAACGAACAACCAAGAAGAAATGGTGTGCAGGTTTTCATTTTGAACATATAGTCCAGGCTTATTTTCATTAGAAAACCTGTTGTGCAAATGCCAAAGGATTTTCTTTTGTCAAGCTTAATACTTATTTCCACTTAAAATGAATGCAATTAAAACGAGGGACCAGAATTTGTATACAATGATGCTTCTGCCAAACTTCTCTGTACTGTAATCCTATGTGTTGTAAGACTTGCTACAATTTAAATAAAACAGGTTTGAATTAAAAGGTATTTCATGTTAATTGTCACTCTGCGTATTGAACTGGAATATGCATTTATGAGCAGGAAAATAGCCATAGATGACATACAGTTACTTTTATTAAAAGACTCCATGGGAGTCAGTCTCTTACATGTTTGTATTGTACAGAAATGATTCACTAGAAGGTAAATATTCCATTCACTGGAAGCACAGCCTTACATATATCTATTCAGAAATAAGAGATTTGCATGAGGCATATTTCCTGGGTAAGTGACTATGGGATTGCAGCCTCACTTTCATTCTGATATGAAAAGGGAAAGTCTATATTAAAATCATGCAGTCCTGCTGCCTTTCTTAGCTTCATAATACACTGCATAATCAAGAGTGTCCATGAGTTGCTTGTATTCCCCTGATAGGAACATATAAAACTGCTTTAAATCAGATCTGAGATATTTGTTCACCTGTCATAGTATTATCTTTTCTGACTGTCAGTTATTCTCTCAGGTGTCAGACAGAGAAGAGCATTCTTGAGTTCTACTAGTTGAAAGCATCTGAACTTAAGACAGGGACGTAGCCGGGGGGGGGGGGGGTCCGTGGGGTCCGCCCCCCTTCCGTTGGATACAATGAATGGTGCGTGCTGCCATGGCGCCACACCCAAGCCCCATTATAATGGTGGCACTTAGTCTGGACCCTCCCTCCCCTCTTTCTCAAAATCCTGGCTATGTCCCTGCTTAAGATGCCAGAAATTTAATATGGGATCTTCTGCATACAAAGCGGACTATCACTGAGTTTCCTTCTTCCTCTGTAGTAGAGATGAATTGGCACCATGCCACAGAATTCACCCTATGCATCCTGCTTTTTCGGGAATGGTGATTAAAACCTTCAATTTCAGCAAAACATGAGATATGTGAAGAGGACTGAAGCAATACATAGTTCCATATGACATAGCATTTTATTTGAAGATTTATTTATTTTTGCACTTGCCAATTCACATGCAATTTACACATCAGCATGGCTTCTAATGGTGCCATAGATTTATTAATGCATAGTTGTGTTTATAGCGGCTGTGCCATGTAGACCAGTAATTTGAATGTAGCCTAATGTGCACAATAGCTTATAAATAAGGTGGCATCAGACTTTTCAATTGGGCAAGCAAATTGAGAATTATAGGCTTCTAATACAAATTCTGCATTTGGTTAATTGGCATTATCCATCCTTCAGGAAGGGATCTCCTTGTGTAGCCTTTAGCTCTCATGAGCAGTGAGCTAGATTATGAATCAGTGTTCACCTGTGTTGTCTTGGGGGCTCTTTTTAAGACTTAGTTTGCTGCTGAACTATAAATAAAGTACTAGAGATGTAATGTTCAATCTTTCTGATTATAAAAAAAGAATTTTTCATTTTGCAGTTAAATCTTATGGATGTCAATAAGAGTCTAGCAGGTAACAACTGTGTGTGTGTGCGTGTGATCTGTGCAGAGCAAATATTCCCTGGCTTCATTAGAGCTATTGCCTGCTTATCTGTGTAGTGAATCCAGCAAAATACTGTACTTACTTCCCTTTTTAGCAAGTATTGTTGTAACCTAAAGTGTAGTAAAACAAAAAGGTATTCTGTGATACAGGCACTTTGGGTGAAGTTTGAAGAGCAAAATTTACCCAATTTTTCTTACAGCCACTCAGAAGGCTTGCAGTATATTTGTGTTTATGTACTTGTAAGTGTAATGTGCATTTAATACATTAGGCATATTCGGTGTGGTGGGTGCTATTTTTTTCCCAGGAACTACTCATGCAATAGTATTCAGATATGTCTGAAGCATTCACTTTTTACTTGCCACGCCCAAGCTGAGAGAATTTCTTCAGGACTACTCTCGCAAGTCTGTAACAACATGGGAACTTCAACCTAATCAAAATGTTTGTTTGTTTTTTGCCACCTTAATTTTGCAACATCTTTGAGATCAAAGTTGAGTATCATGTAGGAGAATTGAAGTGATAAACTGGGTTATTCCAGTACTTTGTATAAGGTGCAGATTGCTATTTGAATACAACATGATATATTTCTTATTTGTTGATCTGGATAAATATGACCTATATATTCTTCTTACCTGCAGATACGCTATGTAGTTTTAGAAAGACATGTTGATTTGTGGATAGGCTACACAGATTGGGAGTGGGAAGTACTGTTTGACAGTTATACCTATAGATCCATCACTGTCATTAGACACTCAAGCAGCCTCTGTAATTTGAAGCATATTTTGTAAACTTCAGCTGATGCACCGGTTGCAACTGTACTTTGGTAGAGATAGCTTAGCCACAGCTAGCCTTCTGGGAACTTCCCATTGAGACTAAAACAATGCCATCTATGTGAGGTTGCCTTTAATAATTGGGTCCTAAGTTGAGCTGCAGGATATTAATTGAGATTGAGCCTTTCAACCATCTTAAGACAGCTGTTTCAACTGCACAGGATGCCAGTCTATTTCAAAGCCCAATTCAAACTTCTAAAACTCTCAGTGGCATTAGCTGAAAAATTAAATTTTTCCAAATAACCTTACCTAGTCCTTAAAACCCTCCTGAAGCTCAAATTGTGTCCACCGGTTGAAGTGAGGGAGATAGCTTTGAGGGAGAGGGCTTTTTTGGCCACAGAGCATCCTCCACAGAAATTTTTGTTGGTGCCATCTTTATTATTTCTTTTGATACTAGATGAAGACTGTTTATTCAGCCAGTTTTTTAAAAACTTGTGTTTGCTTGATTGTTGTTCACAATCTGGTTTCTTAATTTATGATTCATCTTTTCATTGCTATCTGCACTATTAATTGCTTTGTCTCCTTCGGTCTTGGAAAGAACATATTGTATTTTAATAATGTATTTCATTTTATTAAAGTTCTGTAATCCTTCAAACAACGTACATAATTGAGTGGCCACACAAATACAGTAAAACATGCAAACCAAAACATGTGAAGAGAAAATTGTGACGATCAATTTGAAATTATGTTGAGTTGATTACTTTTTTGTACACAATGTTGCTAGGTAATTTTGACATTTGTTGATGTGGTTTTTTGAAGAAAAAGAAATGTGAGGAAGAAGATGGGAACTATTATAAAACTCATTATCCTGTTGTAATGGATGTGACTAAACTTAAGAGTGCCTCAGGTTAAATCAAAGCTTGATAATTTAAATCACCAATGAAATTCAAGTCAAGGTTTCCTGTTTCCACTTCAGATATTTTGTTTCCAAATGTACAAATGTATTTACAAACACTTTTGATTACTACTACTGCCATTACTAAACATTTGGTTTATAAGTAAACAGAGCTTTTCTGTCAGTTAGGGTCTAATGACTGTATGCCTGTCAACTTATTAGAAGGTATATGTATTTTTAATTTGTAAATCCATACCTTCATTAGTAAATGTTGTACAGTTTATTGCTTATATATACTAAATAATTTGCTTATGATTTCTGATAAGTTCTGTTCAAATTATTAACTAGAAGTTAATTAAACATGCAAACAGTATACCGACTGTATTTTGTCTTGCTGTATTTTGCATTTCTGTTTGCGTCTTTCTGTACACATACAAGAATTATGTGCAGAAGATCAAATATTAGAATGTCCAGAAAGAAAAGCTAGTAGTTACTTGTGGGTGAGAACTTCAGGTAGTTATAAATGGCCTTAACGTGAGAACAAGATCTTAGGTTGCAGAGGGCATAAAATGGGCATGTAGGTGATAAAGCATGGACTCTTGGAGTTAGTGACTGGAACACAGGACTTGTAATGAGTAAATTACCCCATTATCAAATTCATAATAATATAGTGCTTTATCTGTTTTGCTGTATTTATAAACTTTGATATTATAAAGCTTGGAGAAAGAGGATTTTTATACTGAATAATTAATGCTGTAGGTCTTTCTCAATGATGGATTCAATGTCAAGGAAGTATATGGATGCAGGCTTTGCTTTAACACATTTTTGCTAAGTTTGTGGAGCATTTAATGAAGGCCAGTTTTAAAAGGCAGTTCTACTGTAAATGAAATGTAAGTGTATGTAATGTCTTGTAGCACCTTTGATACTAATGGAAAGAAAGAAGCGGGCAGCATGAGCTTTCGTAGACTAAAGTACTTCAAATGCATTTGCTGGACTGTGAGGAGACAGACCTATATAAGGCAGTTCTGTGTGAGAATGTCAGTTCAAAATCGTGTGTATGGAAATGAAGTGGCAAGTCCAGTTTTAACTATGGTTGTTGGTGGACAAAGGCAGTAAGGAAGCTGTAGCCTGCAAATAAGGAGAGTAGATGAATACAGTAACCAAGAGGGACATGATGAATGAGACAAGGGTGCTTTCATGAGGATGGTGGTTAGATAGTGTTGAAATGTGTGTAGTGTGCCAGGAAACCAGTATCTCTGTTAAACCCAGTGCTGATGAACTGTAGTCTGTGGATAAATTCCAATTCTGCTGTTTCTCTTTCCAATCTTCCTTTGTAGTTCTTTTGTTCAAGGACCACAGTCCAGACTAGTCTGTTTAGCTTGACTATAAAATCCATTGAACTTGATAGGGTCTAGAGTAAACATATCTGGAATTATACAAATGGCAACACTCTTTCAGTGAAAGGCTTTAAGTTGAACTGTGAAATACTCAACAGAGACAAAACCAGATACAGTTTAAAATGTTGCAACCCGGCCCAAGGCCCACAGTCTAAAAACAGATGTGAAATGATGTATGTTGTTTCCTTGTTCAGACTATTGTTCTCTCTTTAATCAAACATTTCCCATTTTGTTGTTCACCCTGTTCCAGACCACCCTGATAAGTTCCATCGAAATTTCTCAGGGGATTCCCCAATGGGAAATCAATTAGGTAGCCAAATTCCTTTGAAAGGCAGTCTTCCCATCCTACTGATCTCCCCCACAGTGATCATGAATCCATCTGTATGCATTTAGAGCAGATGGTTTCAAACTGACCCAAAGATTCTATTCAGGCAGGTACATGGAAAATTTTGGAAACAGTCCAAAATAATTCTTAGTTGTACTTAAGCTAGACTCTCCCTGCCCCACGCAGTTTGAAGTGCTTTTGACCAGGGCCAGATTATAATTAGGTCAAGAAGACCTAGCCTTTATTCCTGGTTTTAATAATATGGTGTGGTTTTAACTGATGTTGATAGCATGGGGGGGGGGATATTCAGGTTGAATAATGTATGTATTTCATTTTGTTGAATAGAAGTATTCACGATGCTGAAGACCACCAAGAAATTCATAAGAGGTTTGTGGTTGGGGGAGGGACTGCTGTTTTAGGATAAAGTGTTTGGATACTGCTGATGATCAACAGGGCCAGCAGGTGAAGTGAGAGTGGACATGCTGTTAAGTAGTCTTCTGCAGTAGTATGCATAGGGGTTCCTCAGTATCAAGCTGATGTGAAACAGGCTTCCTGCAGGTGTAATTTTCATAAACATTTCTACTCTTCATCTTTGGACCCATCTGTATCCTCAAATTTGATTCCATTCATATACTTATCCATATCCATGCTCTTTTATCTTGAGGTTTGGTATGTGTAACACTAAAAAGAAATAGCTTAGTACTTAGTAACAGAGGCATGAGGAAATAGACTAAAACAAGGTGTAACTTTTCTCTATTGGCTTTGTTGTCTGTGAAAACAATCTGTTTTTCTCATCATGGAGGCCCTCTACCATAATCAACTTGTTACTAAGAAAAATCAACTCCAAATTGTTCATCTTCACTAACAGTAGCCATGGTTCCTGCTATCATAACATAGTAGCCAGTTTGGACTTAATGTTGGAAGGCTGCATTAAGGAGCTGGTGTTAATTGAACTGTGTCAAGCAGTCTTCACATATTTTTACAGACTGCAGTTATTGATGCACCAGAATAAAAGCCAATGTGCTGTCCACAGGACTGAGCACCAGTGTTATAAGCCATCGGCATTTGAAGCTCAACATGTCCAAGACAGAGCTTCTTGTCTTTCCTCCCTAAGCCCACCCTTCAACACTCCTTTTCTGTCTCTGTGGACAACATTTCTATTCACCGTCCAGCAAGCCCGCAGTCTTGGTTTTATCTTTGATCTTCTTTGTCGTGTATCCCTCAGATCCAGACCACAGCCAAGGCTTGTAGATTCTTTTGTACAATATTGCCAAAAACCGACCATCTCCTCCCTCTCAACTGCCAAGATTCTGGTCCATGCCCTAGTGGTCTCATGACTTGATACTGTAACGTCCTCCTGGCTGGGCTTTCCTCTTTCTCACCTCCGTGCTTTAAGCTCTGTCCAGCATTCAGCTGCACGCATTATCACTTCGCCCACCGCGCTGACCACATCTCTCTGTGTTGGCATCCCTTCACTGGCTCCCCTCCCTTTCCTCATTCAGTATAAGCTCCTGCTGTCGACGTTAAAAGCCCTCCATGGGCTGGCCCCTCCTTACTTATCAGACCTTCTTTCTCCTCACCTTCCCACTAGGGCCTCCGTTCTGGTAGTCAAGGTCTGCTGTCCAGCCCAGGATTTCCTGCCCCATCTCGGATTCGCCCCTTTCACGTGCTGCCCCTCACTCCTGGAACCTTCTTCCCCCGCAAGCAAGAGCCATCACTTCTTTAACCAGCTTCAAAATGGAGTTGAAGACCATCTGTTCAGAGAAGCATTCCCAGGCATTGCATAATTGTCGCTTGCTATTTGATGTTTTTCGCATGCCTGTTTTTATCGAACCATTTCCTGTATTGCTATGTACTTTATATGTATTAGCCTATTAGCACCACCACCTTCCCTTCTCCTTTTATGTCATCTTTTAGATGTAAGCCTGAGGGCAGGGAACCGTCTAATTAAAAAGATGTATGTACAGCGCTCTGTAATTACAGTGCTTTAAATAAGGATAATAATAATACGATAATATAATAATAATAATAAATAATAATAATAATAATAATGTAGTGGTTTGAGTGCTGGACTACAACTCTGGAGGCAGTTCAGTTCCCTGGTTGGCTATGCAACTCACTGGGTGACCTTGGGTAAGTCACTACTCAGCCTCTGAGGAGGGCAGTGGCAAACCTCCTCTGGACAAATCTGGCCAACAAAACCCTATGATAGGTTCCACTAGGGACACCATAAGTTGGAAGTGACTTGAAGGCTCACAACAATAACAACTAACACCAACTGGAAAAATGGTAGTGTCTGCATTCGAATAATTCTGTCTATCTGAAGGCTTATAACACAAAAATTACCAATGCAGTAATGCTGTTTCTCTACTGTTTTGGGTGGAAGGTATTATGAGAGGTGAATTTCAGTAAGCAAGGATTATTCCAACCCCCCGGAGTATTAGCAGAATGAAGGGTTTGGAATTGCATATCTGAAATTGTACAAACAATGTAATAATTTTCCTGTTTGTGTGAATTAGACACAGATTTGAAGCCTTTTGAAAAGGGCATTTTCCTAACATTTTTAACAACTTAATATACGTTTTCAAACAATACGCCCTCTGTACTTATACTTTGGATAGATCATTCAGCCCTAATCCAGGTTGAAAAGCCAAATCTGTGACTCCCTTTGAAACAAGATGTTAATATTCAGCATATAAAACTTTATGCTAAATGTTTCAGAAACATTGCCACCAAGAAGAAAGATCTAAACAGTGTGTCAGATTCAGACTTAGTAATGGTGAATAGACCCATTGTTATTTGATGTGATGTGATTTGTTTGATATTTGATGTTTTTAATTTGTTTTTTCTATCTGGTAATTTTAACTATTCCTCTTTTAATTGTTAGTATTTTAGAATGTATGCCTTGGGCAGGCTTTTATATTCTCTCTAATTTTACTGACTTTGTACAGCGCTTTAGAAATAAAGTTTAATAATAATAATAATAATAAGAAGAAGAAGAAGAAGAAGAAGAAGAAGAAGACAGGTTGGCTATGATGGCAAAAAGAAATGGATAGTAGGACTTGTCTATAAACTATTCCTACATTTTTTCTCAATTTAATATGAGTTGATTGTGTATCCCTGTTCTTAATACATAACTAGGAGCCATTGCAGCACCATAGGTTATTTAAAATTACATTTTGGTGAAAAAAGAGCAAGTTTACATCACTTCATTTTACAGAATAAGAAAATGTGCAAGCTGGCAATCTTGTGATAATTCTTCACTTCTTCCTCAGCAGCTGGTTATTGTCAGACCATGTTATGTTCTTGAGACTTGCCTAATTTTAAAATTTTCTCCCAGTCTTAGTTTACTTCATAGCCTGCTTTTGTTTTAAAGGGGGAAAAACCCATGCCAGCTTATGACTCCACCAAACTGTTTGAGCAAATCTACATTCAAAACACAATATTTTTAAACAATGTGTGAGTTTCATAGATTTGGGATGTCGTTGAATGTTTACTAAAGAGATACAAGATACTTAATGTAGCATTGTTAGATGCTTAAAGTGCACAACCATAAAAGATGATTTCTGGGGGTTATTCAGACATTTTTAGTGTGACTATGTGAATAATCTCACACATTCCAATTTTGTTCACACTGTTGTTTTTTATCAGAACCACATCTCTGTGTGTTTTGTTACTCACACATGTCAGAACTGTGAATAAAGTTGGAGTCGATGTGGGTGTATTCAAAACAGATTCAAGGCATATGGAGTTTTATGCCAGTTTCTTCTGGGCCTGTTCGTATTGGTTATTCACACAGCTGACAATGCAAATCTTTTAGGAAAACTCAGGGAAAAACCTGAGATCGATTATCCTGGGTTAAGTAGGGGTGGGGGTTTGGTAGCCTCCCCAACTTACTTGAGTCCATTCAAAAAGCATGTGAACAACAAAGATTCAGCCCACATTCTGCCAGGATCATTTCCAATTCCAAGGCTTGGGGGAGGCCCTGAGCAAAAAGTCCTTAGTCAACTTTCCTCTGTGGACTCATCCCTGCTCATTCACATGTCCCTTCCTTCTAGGCCCAGTGGAACTGAAAGGAAAGAAAGGAAGAAGATGCAAACAGACTGCTCCTCTTTTCCTTTCTCCTGCCACTGTTCACGAGTTTGGAAGAAAGTGTCCAGGCAGTGACATCAGGTCACAGGCCAGTTGTCAATGAGTGAGCTCTCTCTTGGGCTCTTGGCCTTGGCTGAAGTCTTAACAAGCCTTGCCCCAATGACAAACTTGCTTCAGCATTATTGCAAATGAAATCTTTTCCACTTTAGATCAACTGGATCAGCTGTCATTCATGCATCCTTCCAAAGAGCCTGTGAAGCCTAAAAATAGTCCAAGTGAGGTCACACAATCACAAGATCTGACTGCTGGAAGTACTCAAGTTCCCCTCTGGCTATGCTTCCAGTGTGACATTCATAGAAAGGAAATAGCCACCACTGTTCTAAACCAGCAGATATTGTAAATGTTATTTAAAATCTCCTTTCTAGTGAGCCCTAGAATAGAGTTTCTCTTTATTCCAGCTGCCCCTCCACCCTTACACAGACACATTGAGTCTCAGGCAAGGTTTCTGCCATTTCTCTTTGATATCCTTACTAGGAGATAATCTTTGGATTACATTTCAGAGCATGCACCATTGTCTTATGCCACCAACTCTGTGGTGACACTCCTGGTTGCTGTTTTTCAAGTACATTGGAATCTGCTTTGGGAGGGAGAGGAAGGTATGATTAATTTAAAGTTATTAAATGAATGATTTATGCAAATAAGTTCCATTGCTGAATTACCCCATATCCTTCCAAAAACAAAATCACCACTACCACTATGGAAACCTTAATATTGCCGCCACTTGAACCACTAGAATAGCAATATGATCTCAAGTTATCAGGTGTCCCTTATTGTTTGGGGTATTTCCTACTTACAGGCCAGAACTTACTGGCTGTTCACAAGACTTGAGATGAGCCTTGTATAGGCCAGTCTTAACTGTCCCTTATTGCTGTTGGAAAGCCTGACAACTCTAACTCAGACATTAAGCACTCTGGCAGCAGTGCTTGTGAACAATAATAACTCTAATAGCTGCAATAACACATAACTGAATTTCCCCAAGTGTCAGATGTGCACATCCATACTCTCCAACTGTCCCAATTTGGCATAAACAATCCTAATTAATCCTCTTTTGTCCCATTTTTTTCAGATGCTTTTAAAATGACCCATCTTCTCTCTTCTTCCATTTTCCCCCTTTGTCCTTGGTTTATTTCCAATGCTGCAAACTGAGTTCAAAGTGCAGAAGTAGTTTTCACTCAACTCATAAGAAGGGAGAGGGGAGAGGGCAGAATCTTGCACTTCCCAGTCAGCTAAGACAACAGCAAACTGCTGTAGCCTCTCCTAGCTTGTGCGCACTTCCTTAATAATATTTGCCATCTTGACCACACTCTGATGTTGCTTGGCCACATGTGTCTTGGTTTTCATGTGTGAAACACTGGAGGGTATGAGCATCCATCCTGTCCTAGCTTAATGTCAAAAGAGTGGATGGAACTTGTCACAAAGTATGTTCAGATGTTCCCTTCATGGCTTGTGGGGAGTCATCACTAAAGTTAAGGTTGCATCCCCAAAAGCTCTGCAAACTCTGTGTAGCCATCCACTGAGTGTAAACAAATAGCCGCTCTCTACTGAATTAATTAGCTGTTTTTAAGCAGTTTACTATTGCTGCCCTGTGGCAAAGCATTCCATACTCTGTTGTAAATCTTTATTTGGACCAGAAGATGGCAGCATTTGTAGTCCTTTGCATTCATGAAGCTTTTTGGATGGTTTGGTATGTTCTGCCTTGTGCTAATAAAAGCAAACAATGAAACTCCAGGAAAAGAAGAAGAAAAGGAGGAGGGAAAATTCCAAATGCTTTTGGCTTTAGGAAATGAGGAACCATCTCCAAAGGTTGATCCTGTAGTTTATTCTCCTGATAATTATAGGAGAGTGCTGCACACAGGTCAAATGCTTTCTCTTAGGCTCCAGGATTAGCTCAGATATCTCTGATTACTACTATAAAGACATGCTTTCCCTCCTATGAACATGACATGTTGACTTCTTCAAACAGCAGCAGTAATTTGCAAGCGATTCCTGTTCCCGCACTGAGTTTTAATGTTTAGGGTTCCAACTTGACAGCCATGCCTTCTTCCAGAATGCTCCATTCTGCTTCTACCCCACATTTTCCATTTTACATTTCCAACAGTCAACCAAAAGTCTCTGGCTGCAAAGCACTTATTCCTCATTGGACTGTTTGGGGTGTGTTTCCCTCATGGTTTATTTATTTCTCTTAACTAGGTCCCCCTCTTCTTTCTCAATTTGTTGTATTCTCCTATGCCTCGTGCACTCTCTCCTCATTGGTAATGGTGCTATTATAACTGCATAAAGAGCAGTACTTTAAATAGGCGGTTAAGGATGAATCTATAGGATTCTCTTATAAAATGAAAGCCTGAAGGTGGCTGGGGAAGCATGAAAGGAGAGCAAAGAACCCTTATCCCTTTTTTGATTTAGCCCTGAGCCCCAAAGGCTACCAAAGTAGGTGGGTCTTACACACTTCTAAACAGGTAATCATGTTTGGATTTTGGTGAGTTTATGGTAGAATCATAGAGTTGGGAGAGATCTCAAAGGCCATCCAGTCCAACCCCCTGCCATGCAGGAACACAGAATCAAAGCATTCCTGACAGATGACCATCTAGCCTCTATTTAAAAACTTCCAAAAAGGAGATTTTTAAACAGCTCTTACTGTCAGGAAGGTGAACCTATCGTGGGGTTTTCTTGGCACAGTTTGTTCAGAGGAGGTTTGCTATTGGCTTCCCCTGAGGCTGAGAGCATGTGACTTGCCCAAGGTTACCCAGCAGATTCCATGGCTGAGTGGGAAACTGAACCCTGGTCTCTAGAGCCATAGTCTAACACTCAAACCACCATGCTGGCTCCCTGTTGAGGGAGGGGATATGTTTACAAATAGGAATTTTTTGTGTTACATGTCCCATTTGTAAGACTACACTTTAAACATCTTTAATTAAAATTTAGAAACAAAGTGGCTTTTATGTGTACAAAGTGTCATAAACCAAGAGGTACTCCCAAGCTGATCGGAGACACCTGCTGTTTCCTGACCTGCCCATATTCCAAAATTTCTGATCTGCACCATCATGTCTGCAACCTCATTTGCTTTTAAGTCAGACAAAAGATGCAACAGCCAACATTGTTGGCTTCCAAAAGGGGGCAAATTTTATTCTACTGACTGATTAATTACTCAGTGAACACGTTCAGCTTGAAGAGACATTTTAATTATTCAGGGGCTGCATGGATGATAATATAGGCCTTCTGTGTCTTCCCAGTCGTCCAGATCTTGTCACGTGACACCAAGCCCCTGTTTTTGTGTACTTAAGGAAATGTTTCCCTGGATCAAAACCCACTGAAGGCAAGACCCAGATATCAGGCCAAGGTAACGTAACAGCCCTGGACAGGGAGTGTTTTGCTTATTCTGACTGCTTTTGTTGGAACTTTGAAATGAACAGCTGGCCTGTGCACATAAACCGCCTGCAATTGGTAAGCCTGTGTCATGACTCTATTTGCAGAACATGTCCCACAAAAGGGAGGGGTAAACAAAAGAAAAAGAACGAGGCAGTTGGGGATCAGATTAAACAGGCTTCTCTTCTAGTTTTTATTCTTTGTGGCAAAGTACAGCCCTGGGGCAGCTCTTGATTCCTCCAAATTTTCCCTTCCAAAAAGAGCATTTCATAACAAAACTGTATGGTTTTATTTATTTATTTATTTATTTGCTGGGGGGAAATTCAGCCAAAAATCAGTTTGGAAGAAGGGAGTTTCCAGAGAGAGCAAGGGTGATATGGAAGCTCCCAGGGGCCACATGCAATCAGTCGGACATGCCATTCACACCCCTGTTCTCTGGCAAAGCATCTCTATAGGAGCCAAATGGTAATTTTAACTGGTTGGAGCGACAACAGAACAAATTTCAAAGTCTAATCGATTATCTTGTTTTTCCTACTTTCTCTTTCACCTGATGAAGAAGCCTGTGTTTCTGAAGCTAACCAATAATTTTTGTACCCTTTTGTCTAATTAAAAACATTACCACAAGGGAAGACTTTGGAATTTCTGTTGTGGCAGACACAGATTTAAATATTAGGGTCCTAAACTGGAGGAAGAAGAATTTATGCCAGTGCTTCCCAGGCCAGTAGCATCACTTGGGGGGTGCAGCAGGTTAGACCATACCAGGTAACGCCATACCAGAGGGTGTTCCAGAGGGAATTAGTATGTTCTTAAGAGGTCACAATGACCTTTGGAATACCAGATGAATTTCCTATGGTAAGAATATGGAGATCTGAGGACATGTGCAAGGTCCAGGTAATGCTGCAATCAAAGCTAAATGGGTCTGCTGATTACTCCCTCCCTCCCTCCAGGACCTCTGCATTTCTTCTTGCAGCAAGACACAAAGGAGGTTTCACTGCACCAAAGCTAGCCCTTCCTATCTACCCCCTGCCATGCTCCCAGCCAACTTCCTATCCTTCCACTCTGGAGCTGTCCTAATCCAATTGCTGTTTTTGTAACCCTAGAGTTAAAGCCATCAACCAGTCTGAATTCCCATTGTTAATTATACTCTTCAACCAAATGTAAAGGTATCCAGATTGGCTTCTATTAACTTTCCTGGCCTCATCCAGAGCCTACATTGATCTCCAGTCCTGCCAATACGGAAATTACCTGAGGTCCTCCCAGCTCTTTTTCTATAAAGGGGCATTTATAGGATCTTTGTACTGGATAGAGACAGGTTTGAGTTTTCAAAGGTTT
Organism: Sceloporus undulatus; assembly: GCF_019175285.1. Classification (NCBI taxonomy): domain Eukaryota; kingdom Metazoa; phylum Chordata; class Lepidosauria; order Squamata; family Phrynosomatidae; genus Sceloporus; species Sceloporus undulatus. The sequence goes on along the minus strand of NC_056525.1, from coordinate 20,130,265 downwards.
GTTTTTGCTTTTTGTACTCTCAAATAAAGAACCGCATTTTATTGCCTTCTTGTTCCTAGTGGGTGCAGGGGCATTGGGAATATGGCCCGATAAGCCTAATTTGGTAGTCTCCAGGCCCTTCCTCCCTATGTTTGTCCCTACTTTCTACTTTCCCTGCCTACTTTTTAATCTTCTTTGCATCATGAAAAATATGTGGTTTTGAAAGCTTGCACAGAGATTTTGGGCCTTCTTCTGGTAAGCCTGAATAAAATATCTCTATCAGAACTTGCCAGAAATATATAACACACTTGTTCAAAAGCTAGAGTTGAAAGGTATGTGCCCATTTCCACCACTTTTTAATTTGTTGTGCTTTTAATAGATCAGTTTGAGGATAAAAGAAGAGACTGGGAGGAGAAAAAAACATTGACATTTTAAAAGCAGCTGGAAAAATGGGATGATGGGATTAATTAGGATGGTTGGACTGTCTCCTAACCTTCCCTAGCTTCCAAGATCAGACAGATCAAAAATCCCTTCATAGCATTCAGGCTCACAAGAATATTGTGAGGTAGATTTCACTAAGGACCACCAGAAAACTTTATGGGTGAGAAAGAGGTAGAAAGTCCCAACTGCAACACTTAGTTGCCTCTGTTTGTGTGAAGAATTCACGTAAGGAGCAATTGCAGAGGGCTTCATGTACAGGGCATGGCTCATGGTGTGTCACTCTAAAGCAAATGATTCCCAAACATTGGTCTTCCAGATGTTTTGGACTTCAACACCCAGAAGCCCCAGCCAACTTGGCCAACAGTCAGGAATTCTGAAAGCTGAAGTGAAAAACGTCTGGGAGACTGACATTTGGGAATCACTGCTTTAAAGAAATGTAGGTTTCTTGTAGTCCTCCAACTGTTATGAAACTGCAGCTAGTCTCAGTAGCCCTAACCAGCCTAGATAGCGGCAGTCCAACAACATCCGGAGGGCTGCATGATTCCCTCTCCTGCCCTAGAAGATAGCTAACTGCTGATTGGCCCAGCCAAAAAATTCCTCACAAATGGACTGTGAGTCACAAACACAGTACAGGGCTACTGTCACAAAGGGCTGTGATAACACATGTGCTTTAGCAACCTGTTTGAGTCCCTGCCTCCACTGCTGCAGGTGTTGCTTGCTGTGGCTGGCATGAGATTGAGGGGGCAGATGAGGGAAAAGATGCTACATTGAATCCCAACGTCCTTTCCTTCCCCCTTTCCTTCCAACTATGGCTGCCACAGAGGATAAGGTCTACAACAACTGCCTCCTCTTTGCTGAGCCCCACCAGAAACTACTGGGCACCATCTTGATTGTGTTGGGCCTTTTTGCCTTACTGGAATATGCCTTTAAAGTGATTTCCTTGGTAAGAAACCTGACACAGGTAGGCATTATGGGCAAAGTTGTAGTGACGGGAAAGGGCTTTTGGGTGCCCCACACATTTTGGGATCAGCAAAGCTACCTTTGTTTTTTTCTGGAACATTTCATGTAATGTCATATGCAGTCTAGATTGAAGTAGCTGAAACCAAACACCATTAGGATTGGCAATTTAGAGATTGGCATTACTTGGCATTTGCCATGTCCCTTCCAGGGAGGTTGTAGTTTGGGATCATCCCAGGTCCTAAGGTTTCTGGGCGAAAACCTGAGAGTTATGTACAGCCCCTGGTGATGTTCTTAGGTCTCATGACAGTCACTAACAGCTTGTCCTTCAAAAACAGACAGAGAGAAAATTAAAGTGATGGAGAAATCCTATTTCCTTTTTGGTGGAAATTAAGAGATAAATATTCGTAGATCAATGTGAGAAATAGGGATTATCCCTTCTCATTTATTTAAGGAGACCAGATGAAAACCATTTAATCTAGCCTGCTTGCTTGTAGGCAGAAGATGGATGAAGAGCAGAATGGAGGGTGAGCCCTGGCACCACGACAACTGCCAGGGAAGGCAAAAGCTAGCTAAGTAAACATACAGACTCTCCCCCAAACAGAGAGAGAGAGAGAGACTTTACAAGTTACAAAAAGAACTAACAAACCAGTCAAGCCTTGCCAAATGTATTCAGCTGTTGTTCTACCAGCTGAGCTGCAGATTTGCAGACAGAGCTTTACTCTTAGCCAGAGCTGAATCCAGCAAAACTGGAGAATCTTTATTCGTCTCCCATCTGGAGATGAGCTACAGAAACTGGAGACTCAAGTGCTGGCTGTAGGATTTGACAAAGCTAGCTTGCAGTCACTGCCCAGAGACTCCTAACTGTATTACCTCTCTTACTCAACAAATGGGCATGAGAAAAAAAAAGGGTACTTTTACAGTTGGCTCTCCATATCCAAGGATTCTTTATCTACAAATTCAACTATCTACAGCTTGAAAATATTCCAGAAATATATAAAATCCAAAAAGCAAACCTTGATTTTTCTATTTTATATAAGGGATACCATTTCACTGTGCCACTGTATACTATATACTGTGCCACCTTGAATCCCGTTGTGTAGAAAGTCAGGGAACAAATACTGGAAATAAATAAAATAAATAAATGAGACTTAAGTATCCACAGATTTTGGTATCTATGGGGAGGCCTAGAACCAAACCCCAGTAGATACCAAGGGCCAACTCTACTCACCTTGCACTCTCTCTCTGAAAGTTGGTGTTATTTGGGTCAAACCTACAAGGCCAGCAAATGGCCTGAATTAACAGTAATATTTCCAGAGGATACTTGTCCAATTTTTTCTACCCAGGTTCAGTATGGAAAATTATAGTTTTGGTCTAAAACTTCCTGAATCCCAGCCAGTCATACTGGCTGGAGGATTCTGGAAGTTGTGTGTGAAAAAGTAACTTTCCCAAGCTCTGCCCTGGCTTCCAAACCTGCAGATGAACTGAACTTGGAACAAGTTTGACAACTAAATGCCCTTTGGACTACACGTGCCATAATTCTTGGCCAGTGTCCATGTTGGTTGAGGCTGAGATACCATGTTAACTACCCCCACCTAGATTTGTGTTTTTCCATGTTTCAAATAAGAATCACTGAGAGTAATTTGAAACAAAAGAGGGGGTTCTGTAATCAAATCTCCTAATATTTCCATTTTTCACTGTGAGCAAAGTGGGCTGTTTTGAAGAATGTAGAAAAATTACTTTTGGAGGACTACGTCTCCCAAGGGTTATTCAGATGGTGAAAATAATCTTGGTAGAATGTGAGTTGAATCTTTATTGTTCACATGTATTTCAAATGCACCTACAGTAAGTAAATTTAGGGGATCTTCCAAAGAAACCATTTAACCCAGGATAATCAATCTAAGGATTTTCTTAAAAGATACACGTTGCTGGCTGTGTGAATAACTGATGCAAATAGACCTGAGCTGAACCAGTCATTCAGACATCGGGTTTTTTTTAGCACGATGATGCGATTCATCTCACTTCTGGGTTTGTTATGCACACTAAGGAACTGCATTGATCTGCATTGATCCACATCTTCATGAGTTCAGTTGCTCACATGTGCGAGCATTCAAATAAAGATGAAATTGATGAGGTGAATGCATAAGGAATCCCTTTTTTGGTATGCAGCATTTTATCCCAGTTCTATTCAGGTCTATTTACATTGGTTATTCACACTACTCATGATGCAGATCTTTTTAAAAAAAAACTTGGGGAAAAACATAATATCTATTATCCCGGTTTAAGTGGGGTTTTTTGGGAGGGAACCTGCCCCAAACGTAATCGGGTGCATTTGGGATGCATGTGAACAATAGAGTTTTAACCTGGATTCATCCTGGATTATTTTCAAAGTGTGAATAACCCCCAAGATAAAAGTCTGCATGCTTTGAATGTGTTTCTAATACATCCACATCATCAGTTCCATCTTTATTTATGTGAGGAACAGAATTCACAGAGATGCCTATAGATGCAGTTTCGATAAAGAAATAAAAATAGTGTGAAAAACAAAACTAGAATGTGTGAGTGAGATTAGTCGTGCAGGGGGGAAAACGATTTCTGAATCCCCCCCCCCCAGAATGCCCCTTGTGCAGCATGGTACCCCTCTTCCCTGAAGCCTTATCCCCATCAGAAGGGAGGTATATGGAAGGTATAACGATTTAAGTTATATGGGGGGGAAAAAGGTGGGAGGAAGGAAATAATATTGACGGCTATGTTCAGAAGTGTCACAAGAACAGACAATGTAAAAATATGGACAAGAAAATCATTCTAGAAATTTGGGGACGGGAAGTGGAATAACAGTAGTAGAAAAACTTGATTTTGGAAGGTATCTTAATGTAAAATATAAATATAAAGAATTCAGAATCTGATAAATGTAAATTTTGATGCTGTGAATGGAAAACTTCAATAAAAATATATGAAAAAAAAAAAGAAGGGAGGTAGAACAAGAGGAAGAGGAGGCTGGAGACAGGGTTTTTCACAGCCAATTTTCCCCCCCAGCTTTGATGGACCATCAGTATTTCCAGCAATTGGCTACTAGTCAATGCAATGACATGGTTTTTCTTTTCTGCAGTTTTGGCTAAACTTCACTCCATTCCTGAAGAGAACTTATGACTCTTGCTTCAAAAAAGGTAAACTGTAGATGAGTAAGAATTGTGCGATGAAACAGGCCTTTTGCTTTTCTTTTGTCTTTGTGTTTTTAAGATGATGACTGTACTTTTTCCTATCCTGGCTTTTGTGTGTTTTCTACTATCTTTTCCTTAGGCCATGCAAATCATAGGCTTTGGTGGGCACTGGAAAATATCAGGTAGCCTCTCAGCCAAAAATGTCAAGAGTTAATCAATAAAGAAGCAGCTGAAGGCTGAAAAGCTTCAGCAAACATCACTTCTCCACAGTATCCTCCAGTAATACCAAATTGCACAGTATCATGGCTGAAAAAAGAGAAGCCACAGTGACAGTGGCTGAAGGCATGGGGGGCATGTGAAAAAATCTGGCATGCAGATTTGCATGCAACTTTTCTCTCTGGGATGCTTAAACAGTTGGGGCCTCTTAACCATCTGTCATCTACAATGACTTTTTCAGGAAATGGTTTGAGAGTCCTGGATTAGAACTTTCTGAATTTAGATTCTTAATTGCCCCTGAAGAAATCATTGGAGTATACACAGAAGGAAGTGATTTTAAACTAACAAAATAGCCCTACATTTGACATCTTGAGATGTGTCTCCAATTTCTTCTCAAGATGGCTGGAAGGCAACCAGACTAGGGTTGAGAGTGTATAACAAAATATTTTATCTGAAAATGGCACAAATGGCCAGGAGTGGGGAAAGTGTGGCCCTTTACATGTTGTGATGCCATCACTCTAGCATCACATGTGAGTGACCAATTACATTTGGAGTCCTGCACATTTTAAACTCCTACTATAGTCATATCTACACTTAGGTCCTGAATCAGCAACTAACACTGGTGAGCACCTGACAAGAGTCCACCACTCAGTTATCTGATGTCTGCCCTGGTTCCTAATGCTGACTGGTTTGGTCAGCTGTCATTTTAATTTTCCTGTAATTGTCCTCATCAATTATGGGACGTTGTGTGAGAATTTTCAAATTCCTGTTTGTAAAAATCTAGCCCTTCTATCAGGTGTGCCCATGCCTGGTTACCCACCAGCTTAAGAAATGGCCCAACAGAAGTCAGAGCTTGTTATAGTTATTTTCCCCAGAAGCTCCTGGAGGTATTTCCAAAGAGTGTTTTCTTTTTCCTCCAGAAAGCACATGGCCAAAGGTATCCTCTAACCTTGGAGACAGCTCTGTATACATTATAAACTCATCTTTTTATTGTACCACTTTAACTGCCTTGGGTTTTCCCAGAGAATCTTGGAAATGATGTTCTTCAAGTTGTCTCCATCTCAGTTGTTTCCACACCAATTGCCATGTGCATCTCTCAGCATTTCTCACCTAACAACCTCTTCAGGATACAATATGGGAAATTGAACTGGACTTTTGATCGATCTGCGTTTCTACAAATTAATGTGTATGTTTCAATATGGCAAGCTACTTTGAATCTTTTTGTTTTCCCACTGTGATTTTGGTTGCCCTTATGCTTCTCCTCCTTACTCTACAGGTAGCAGGCTCTTCAAGGCCATGAAGGTCCTCTCCAGCAGCAAGAGATTATGGAAAGAGTCGGTGCTGCTCAGAAGCCGTAAAAAATTGTCCAACCTGCGCTTCCGCTGCATCGTGGACCCAGTGAAGGTAACTGTGAGAATGGGTAACCCACACGAGTCCAAGATCTGCTGTACTCAGATTGGCAGGAAAAGTAAAGCCTACTACTCTGGTGAGTGGTCAAGCCATCATGACACAGATGACAAGAAAGCCAGTTGGTACAGGAACCAACAACGCCACCAAAACAGCCAGTCCAGCTCACACCTCTCTGACACAGAAACTCCCCAGCCAGCGTGTCCTGCTGGATCAGTAGCCTCATGGGTGCGTTTCAGCTTCAATACTCCAGAGCGTGCAGCAGGAAGCAGCTCAGTCCATTATGGCATTCCTGCCCGTAGCCACCAAAGGGCCACTGGTGATAAACAAAACAGCTCAGAAGTTGCAGGAGAAGGTCTCCAAGGACAGAGGTTGCCACCACATACTGTTGGTTTGAATACAGAAGAGTCGGCTCCCCGCCGTTCAGAACACCCCCGTGAGCGCTTTAACTGTCCACCCAGTGAGACAAATTTCATCCCAAGTCCAATCTTACCAGGCCCCAGGCGGGTTGTATACTCCACTCTGGCTTCAGATACTGTATCCAGAACCCATCTCAACAGTGAGGATTATGTCTACCCGCATTCTCCAAGAGGTCCTCAGCATCGTCTTGGGTTAGAGTGGCACCAGCGTTTGCCAGTGGCCCAACAAGCTGAGGTGTATGTTTACCTTGTCAGCCCTCCCCCTCCTAGCCCAGAACACAACCCTGAGCAGCCCAACCATCCCTTCTCAGCACCTCGGACTATCTCTGGGAAGGAAATGCTAACAAACCGGATGTCTCTCAGCCAGAGCAGGGGCAGTTCCAGTCAGGGCCATGGAGTCCAGGGGACCAGTGACACCCATAAGCAACGCAAGAGCATCTGGGAGAGAAAACATCAGAGAAGGTCTCTGCAGCCCAATTCAGAGTATGAAAAGCTGGCAGGAAGCAATGGCAGCCCCAACATGGACCATCATGAACCATTCCCTCATAATCCATCTCTCTTGGCAGACAGAGGGAGGGGTGGACTTGATGTTGTACCACCCACCATTGCCAGCTAATGATGCCCAATGATGAGGGTGAGAGAGCCCAGCCAAGTTTAATGCGGTGAAACAGCAGATAGACTCCTTGGGTAAGGAAGAAACAACATCTCCTGCTATCTTCACTTGCAAACTTTGGGTATCCTTGGGCTAGTTAAAATAAAAGCAAAGCACAAGCATTTCTGTATGGAGATTTTTTCAAGGGCCACAAAGCTGGGGGTGACCGGATAAAGAGACAACTGATAGACCTCCCATACAGACATGGGAAGCTCACTCTACCCACACATCAGGGTTGCCCCAACCAGAACAGAACAGAACAGAAAATGGTGCCCACCCACTCCTCAACACAGATACACAGTACATAAGACCAGCCAAATTATTTTGATACATGAAGCAAATAATCTTATAAGCATCTCTACTCCATAAGTGATGGTAAAACTACAGTACAACGATAACACAGACATCTCACCATCTACTGCCTGGGACAGCCAGCTCACTCTACCTAATGATAGGGCTGGCTCTGCCCACTGTATTTTCAACTGCAGTTACTCAGTTTTGCTGCTTTGGAGACTGCAGACAGGGAACAGTTATTCAAGAGGCCAAGAACAGCAGCTTGCTTTGAAATGGAAGGGGAATCTGTTTGGATCCCATTGCTCTGCTTTGCCATGCACTAAATTGATTTATCTGGGAGGGAGTACCATTGAAGTAATACCCACTGAATTCAATGGTACTCTATCTCAGATAAATCAGTTATAGGGCTTAACAGGCTTAGGTCTATTCTGCAATGAAGAAATAATTCAGTTTGCCACCACTTTAACTGTCATGGCTCAATGCTAGGTAATCCAGGGATTTGTAGTTTGTTGTAGCGCTAGAGTTCTTTGACAGAGAAGGCTAAAATAACTCATAAAACAACAAATCCCAGAAATTGAGCCATAGCAGTTAACATGGTGTTAAACTGCATTATTTCTGCAGTACAGATTAGACCTTAGACATGGAAATGCACCACATTTGCATCAGAATGGCTAAACTGTTCCACTGAGTCCATAGGAAGGAAATACTGGCCTGAGGGATAATATTCTTCATTTGAAGCAGGGATGGCCAACTAACAGCCCAAGACAGTTTCCTTTCTTACAAGAAAAACTGTGTGTGCAATTGTTTACCAAATCTCAACTATATTTTAGGATATCTTCTGCTGGGGGGGGGGGCGGGGGGTCAGGTATTGAATCTACATATTGACTAACCAGGCCCAACCCTGATCTCAAGCAGGAATGAGCAATTACACCCCTACAAATGTTGTTGTACTGAAGCTTCTAGCAGCTTTACTCAACATAACCATCAAAGAGAGATGATGGGAGTTGCAATCCGACAACTGGAAGACCACAGTTTGCCCAGCCTTGACTTAAAACATTAATAGGAGATTCCCTGGTTACTCCAGACATTATTTGAGGAAGTGAGGGGATTAAAGGAAAAGGGACTGATTTTAGGGTTTAACCCCAGTGCGCCTACTGCCCCATAGGCACTTAGTATACTAACCTGGCTGTACTTATTTATACCTGCGACACATCAGGAACATAGGAAACTGCCCTTACTAAGTGAGACCATTCATTAATTTAGCCCAATGCTGAAACTGACTGGCAATGGTTCTCTAGTGTTGCAGGCATAATTCTTTCCTAATTTATGTAGAGATACCTGATGGTTTCCAATCCAAAAACTAACCAGGCCCAACCCTACTTCAAAATCAAACAGCATTGAGTGTGTTCAAACTGGTATGATGATTCTACTATGGAACTCCTTTGACAGGCTTTTATTCAGCATTTCTGTTGCATAAGCTTTGTGCTCTGTGGTGCAATGAAGAGAAAGAGAGCTTAAAGTTTATATTTGAGAAATAGATTTATGGCTGCAGATGGCTTAACACTTAACCCCAATTTACCACCCCATAATGTATGCTCTGAGATGTCTGATACTTGAATGCTAAACTCCAAAATATCTGAAAAGATTAGTTGATTCAGAAGAACGGCTCAGCAAAGGCAAGGTCTGGAGCCTTTTCTGCTTACATAGTTCACTAAACACAAAGATCCCCCCAACCAACTTTGAATTCAAAGGCTCATTATTTATAGCAGCAGCTATTTAAAAGGCCACAGTGCGTTCAGGGTAATCAGAAAAGCAGAGACAAAGGAAGGCAGCTTTGGATACAGCATGATTGTGGCTACAAACTAAAAGGCATTTAGGGCATCTCCTGCCCAGGCTGCTTCACAGCCCAGATAGTGGAAACCATCCAGGGTTGGTATTAGCAAAAGCAACAACCCTAACTATTCCCACAGTACTGTACAAGCTTTTGGATAACTGCAGAGGCTACAGTCTATGAAATGGAGTGCAAAAGCATTGCCTCCTAATAGGGTCAATGGTTCACTGAGCTCACGGCTGTCTCTGGATCTGTCTCAATTCTTCAACCCAAGATGTGCCCAAGATCCATCATACCACAATGAATTTGCTCAATCTGCTCAGATTCCAGAAGCTAAGCAGGATCAGACTTGGTTAGAGTGGGACACTAGCTGTGAATATCAGGCATCTCAAAGTTGTTCTTGTGTGCCTTCAAGTTGCTTCCAACTTATGGTGACCTTAAGGCCCTATCACGGGGGTTTCTTGGCAAGATTTTTTCAAGGGAGGTTGCTATTATTTTCCCCTGAGGCTGAGAGAATGTGACTTGCCCAAATGGATTTAATGGCTGAGAGGGGAATCAAACCTTGATCTCTGGTCCAACCCTCAAAGCACCAAGCCATGCTGTGTTTCCGTATCTCCAAGTAGGACTAAGAAAGAATGGTGCTAGAAGCCCTGGAGAGGTACTGCTAGTCATCATTGATAGCACTGGACTATATTGCAGAGTGCCAATAATGTGAGAGATACTGTGCACTTTACTGGGCCCCAGAGGCCCAGGCCAGACTGGGATTCACATTTCTTGATGTTAACTGAAGTCAAGTTGACTTCAACTTAAAGTAACCCTATGAATGAGAGACTTCCAAGTCACCCAATCATCAACTGCCCTGCTCAGGTCTTGCAAACTCAGGGCTGTGGCTTCCTTGCTTGAGTTTATCCATCTTCGGTGAGGATTCTTTCCTAATGTGTCACCTTTCCTAATTAGTCATGTCTTCTTGTGATCTGTGCAAAGTATGACAGTCTCAGTTTAGTCATCTTGGCTTGTAGGAAGAGCTCAGGCTTGATTTGCTCATTGTTGTGGTGTCCCTTCAAGCCATTTCTGACTTATGGTGACCCTAGGGTGAACAAAGTCCCATTGGTCTGCTTTGCCAGGCACAGTGTTTTCTGAGGCTGAGAGTTTGTGACTTGTCCAAGGTCACCCAGTGAGTTTACAGGACCAAGTGGGGAATCAAACCCTGATCTTCAGTCTCAGTCCAACGCTCAAACCACTACACCATTCTGGCTTTCTTGATTTGCTATAGGACCCAAGGTATCTGTAGAACTCTTCTCCAGTACCTCATTTCAACTGAGTTGATTGTCTTCATAGAAATGGGAAATACAGTGAATCCACATTACTGTGAATAAAAACTTGAAGATGAAGAGTATACCTTAGGATATTTTCAGAAATGCCTATAAATGTTTCTTGTAGCTGTTGTCCTGATCTTGTGAGATTTTCCAAAGCTTGTCAACAATAGTGTTAGAGAAAATAAATAATATAATATAATCATCCCAGAGAGCCAATGTGGCATAGTTGTTTGAGCATTGGACTATGATTCTGGAGAACAGTGACCTTGGGCAAATCACACTTTCTCAGTTTTTGCCAGTGCCTAAGTGGGTTTCCATGGCCAAGCAGGGATTTGAACCCTGGTCTCCAGAGTCATGGTCCAATACTCAAGCCACTACACCATACTGACTTTCTCTTCTTTTCTTACATACCCAGATAAACCAGGACTTGCTTTATTCCTAGTCTGCAATTAGGGAACATTTTTGATTTTATTTTTCATTCTTTAAATTTAAAGCCAACCCAAG